>NC_092821.1:156143208-156454458 GCF_023375885.2 Dermacentor andersoni
ATAATGCTCCTACAATTTACGTTAAGTATTCCTAAAGAGCCACGCCTGCGCTTAGTCTGTCAATTTTGAGGACTTGATTTCTTCAGTTTATAACGGCATTTTTTTTCAGCATCCCAACCAAACAAAGTCCCGTTGATGCTCAACTTATCGTAATGCAGCTTTACTTTCATGTTTTTCTGCCTTTCTTCCTTAGAACTCTCCCATAAAAGCCTCCGTGTGTCACGTACTCGCTTAGAAAAGCCTTCAGATAGTGACAGTTCAGTGCCCTTTAGTTTATGCGATGCTCTAAGCAGGGCATTCTTTTCTCGGTAGTCAAGAAATTTTAGAATCACTGGACGGGTTTTATTTTCGTCTTTTCTTCCGAGTCTGTGACACCTTCCTATGCCTGTTACGTTAATGCCTAGTTTTTTACTTAAGACTTCATCTTTTACATTTCGTTCTAAGTCTTCTGAAGTTTCAACTCTAGGTTCATGTAAGCTTGTCGGCGCATTCTCCTTCCCTGAGATTTGACATGCTTGAAAATAACAAGGTTTTCTGCAGTCGGAGAATCGCGGAGCAACCCCCATGCTTTGTTCTGCTTTTTACGCGCGTTACGACACTCCTCGTTCTACCACGGAACACGGCGCTTTTTAGGTGATCCCTTTGTTTCTGGGATACATTTGGCCGCGGCATCAATCAGAAAAAAGGTGAAGCATTCAACCGCAGCGTCCAGACTTAGAGCAGAAATGTCAGCCCACGATATGTGAGTAATTTTTCGGAAGTGTTCCCAGTCGGCTGAATCAGTTTTCCACCGAGGAAACTGTGGGGGACATTCATTCATCTTCGGTGTAGACAGAACTATCGGGAAATGGTCGCTCCCGTATGGATTTCTAATAACGTTCCATTTAAGATCTGGTAAAAGGGTGGGAGATGCAATACTGAGGTCTATAGAGGAATAGGTTTTATGTGCAGTATTATAATATGTAGGTGCTTTACTATTCAAAAGACATGTACGAGAAGAAAAGAGAAACTGTTCAATTAGTCGACCTCGCACATCGCAATGAGAGTCACCCCATAGGTTGCTGTGTGCATTTAAATATCTTGGAGCCCTCAGGTTGCCCACTTGAAGAAGAGGCTCACATCTATTGTTCACATCACCTGCGGCAAGTTGTTTTTTCATCCACTTTAATTTCCAATAATTTATCGTTTCTTCAGTTCATTTACTAAGCACAAGTAATTTCCCCTATGTTGTCCTTGGTGTCAGTGTTTGTTGGCTTCTTATGATATCACTGCCTCTAGGGGCATTTATAGTTGTATATGTTGACACGCTATACCTTTGTCGAGTATAATGGCTACACCGCCAGATGACGCGATGCCATCATCACGATCTTTACGAAAAAGAACATAATGACGAAGAAAGGTAGTGTGTTTAGATTTAAGATGGGTTTCCTGTACACACAACACTTTTCGAGTGAGTTCGCAGAGAAGTTCTCGAACATCATCAAGGTTTCTAAGAAGACCTCTGACATTCCATTGAATAATTTGTGTATCCACATTTAAAGAAAATTGGTGCTGTGTGTACGGAAACGGAAGTGATGCCTTAGATTACAAAGCTCTTTCGAGGCCCTGTAATCGGGGTTTTGCCCTTTCTGAAGCGTTCGAGGGAGCCTCGCCGCTCCTTAGGCGTTTGGTGCGCCTTGAGGACAGGTGTAGTGTCCATTGCCTCTAGTGAGGCTCCGGACATGTGCTCTTGCGAGCGAGAAGTTACCAGAGAGAGTCCCGCCTTGGAGGTCAAGACCCCTGCGCCCACCAGTCCGGAGGTCGATGGGGCTCCCTGGGGGATTTGGCTTCGCCGGCTGTTGCCAGCGCTGGAAGGGGCCGGGGAGGTTGGGGCAGCCTCGGCTGCGCCCACTTTCGGGGTCGATGGTCCCTTCTGCTCGGTTGGCGGAGCAGCGCTAGCTGCAACCACCGTGGGGGCAGATGGCGTAACTGCCGACTCAGTGCTTGTGGGTCGGACAGCCGCCGGAGGCCGTTGTGACGCTGCCCCCTGACGCGCCACTTCGGCAAAGCTTTTCTTTGGCAGGTATGCTACCCGCCTGCGTGCCATTTTGAACGATATATTCTCTTTTACTTTGATCGTTACAATTTCTTTTTCCTTCTTCCAGGAGGGCACGACCGCGAGTACGCGGCGTGCTCCCCATCACAGTTTACACAGTGGAGAGCGTTCTCACAAGTTTCAGTGGCGTGTTCATGGGCACTGCATTTCGCACATGTTTGGCGGCCCCGACAGCTCTGCGAACTGTGGCCGAACCGCTGGCATTTGAAACATCGAAGCGGATTTGGCACGTACGGCCTAACACGGAGCTTGATGTACCCGGCCTCGATTGACTCGGGCAGGACACTTGAACCAAAAGTGATTATTAAGTGCTTCGTCTGAATCTCTTTACCATCTTGCCTCATCTTAATTCTTCTGACATTGATCACATTTTGTTCGCTGAAGCCCTCCAGGAGTTCCGCTTTAGTCAGCTCAAGCAAATCATCATCCGACACAACACCGCGGGTTGTGTTCATTGTACGGTGCGGGGTTACTGTTATGTGGGTCTCCCCAAATGACACTAGTTTCGGTAGTTTTTCATATTGTTTCAAATCGCGGAGCTCCAAGAGGAGGTCACCGTTTGCCATCCTCGACACCTTGTAACGTGGACCAAAAACATCAGTCAAGGACTTTGACACAAGGAATGGTGAAATGGTTCGCACTACTTTGTTTGGCTTTTCAGAGTGAATAACAGGGAAGTAGGGAAAATTCTGGATTTGGTGTCCGGAAAACTGAAATAAATCTTCGGTGCGCCCTCGTTTCTGAGGGCGATCAGGATGTTGGGGGAAAGAAGTTTCCATGAAAATACAAAAAAATTCGGCAACAGCGCTGACCGCCCACCACGGAGCCCAACGAGGGGACGCGGCAGAGCTTGCGTACAAGTCTGCACGACGCCAGTCGTACGCTATCACTATAACCAAATATGGTGTACCCAAGGTAGGATAGTCACACAAGGTTAACCCTTGCCGCCAAGGAGAAGGAAGTAAATAGAAGAGAGAAGGAGACAGAAAAGGAGGAAAGTAAGGGAAAGACGAAGGCTGTAGGAAGAGAGAGACAGGAAAAGGCGACTGCCGATTTCCTCCAGGTGGGTCAGTCTGGATATGCCGTCTATGTGAAGCCGAGGCCAAAGAAGTGTGTTGCCTCTCCGGGTGGCTTTAAAGGTCCAAACACCCAACATCGACTCAACCCATAGGATCCCCTTTTCCCCAGACACGGCTAAGCCGCGCACAGCTACACGCGGGAGGGTCCAACCCTCGTGTGCTCGAATACGTGGTGTCGCAACACACCCAACGCCTGCTGACGCACGCCCCTGCGGGGAGAAAGTTAATGTTGTGTGGGAGTAAGTAGAACATCTGAATAACAAACTTGACGACGTAGAAAACGGAATCACAAAGACATGCTTGTCAAACGTATTATGCAAGTCATGCCCGGAGCTGATGACCGAAAGCATCAAGGATCAGATCCTCCGTCTTCGATTGGCAGGTTACCCTACATATGTACTTATTAGCGTTGCTGAGGGTCTGCTCAAGTCGAAGCTATCAAATAATTCCACCAGCGTGCCTTGTGTAGATAAGAGGAGCGTTGCTGTCATCCCATATATCGACGGCTTATCGCACCGTTTAAAGAAAATAGGCCAACGTGCGAATGTTAGGGTTCTGTTTTCAGCTTCTACAAAATTGCAATGCCTGTGCAGACTAACCAGACCAGGCCTCTCCGATAAGCGCACGTGCAAAAAGAAACACCAGGAACCGTTTATTGAATGTGTGGAAGAAGTTGGTTACAACCTTCCTTTAAAGTGTGGGAAGAACTACGTGGGGCAAAGCGGAAGGTGCCTCAACGAGCGTTTAAAGGAACACCGGTATAATGTAGCAGAAAAGCGGGGTGGGTTCCTTGATGCCCACTGCAGGCATTGAAGCTACACTGTCGCCGGGGTGGATGATGGTGACCACTCGACGTGTGCTCCAGCATACAGAGACTGCTCCATTGTGGGAAAAGCCCGAGGTAGGATAACTCGCGAAATTATAGAAGCAGAAATGATTGATAGGCTTGGCGATAACTGTGTGTCTAAACCATCAATTGCCCTTTCCCGCAAAGAGTTATCGTACCTGCGCAATAGTGTGCAAGGGTTTTTTTGCAAACAGCGCATGTATGATGTACGCGAAAAAGTTGTATATATGTATGGGTCCCTTGCTCGAAATAAAGATTGTTGCAAGTTAGCGCCTGTGTGTGTCACGTCTCACTTTCGTCCTTGTGTTTTTAACGCGCTATAAGCCTCACGATGTCTTACCAAGAAGCCCAAATCACTGCTTTACAGAAAACGGAAGCCGCCGTAATTATATTGTCATTTACACACTAACAGAACAAGTTGACGAAACTGCTACTGATTTGAGGCAGGTAGTACTTAACGCCATTCTAAAAGGCAAGATTGGTGTAGACGTTCAATCAATCGTGCATGTTGACCGTATAGGTAAAATAACAAAGAAATCATGTAAGAGAGGGCGGTTCGAACGTAGACATGGCAGACGCAGGTCAAAGTGTAGTATCTGTTGTCATCAGCCTAATATCTTATACGGGTTATATTTGTACCCAAGATATTAAACTTATTTTGCAAGTTGGCGGAGTGCTTGAAGCCTGCTTCACCTCGGCCACGGGTCAGCCCGGTATTGCACTGTCTTCGGGATCTGCCCATGGCTTTGGGTCTGCGGACATCGAGTCGCTGGAAACTAGCCATATACAGCTTCGCTGTAAAACCGAGTTCAACCTGTTATTTTGCGCTTTTATAACTTCACTGAGAAAATGTCCGTGCTTCGAAACTGTTTCCAGCTCTCTTCGTCTATTTGGGAGCACCTCTCGGCACCTGTTCGCGCTATACGCAGTGAGCTTTGGCAGTCGTGCAAAGCCGAAAAAGAAAATGGACACAAGGCTACCCTTGTCTACAACAAACTTAAAGTAAACGGCAGGTTGTACGTTTGGGATTAGACAAAAAAATGCAAGTGTACTGCTCAAAGAAACCCGTCAATTGGATGCTATTAAACATAAAGCTGCACGAACGTGGCAATGTAAACGCGCTCTTTCACTGTGCTCGATATGTTCTAATGCGTGCAGCGTAGTCGTTCCAAATTTTCGATTTCGCTAATACTGTTATACTCTCCTGACATTATAATCTTCATTACTGAAGCGTGGCTACATTCCGGTACTCACAATTCTTAACTAATCCCTCCAAGTTACTCGATCTAATGATCTGATCGCGATAGTCGCGGGGGCGGTGTGACAATCGCGATAAAACAGAGTTTCTCTTTTTGCGCAGACGAAGACATTTCAAACCACGAAAGTGCCTGGTGTACTATAACAGGGCAAGACACAATAATACAATTAGGAGGCACCTACAGGAAAGCAAATGCTCCTGTTGTTGTTTACACGTCTTTATACACATTTTTGCTCTTAAAGGGCTGCGGTGAATTGGCTTGTGAAGTGGCAGGAGTGAGAAGGCAAGGGAAAAAGTGATAAGGGGGACTTAATTATCTAAATCATGGGGTCTGATGCTTCCAATGGTAGGTTCCAGATGAAGAAGCCTGGTCCCAGTGGCGGGAGCCTCAGGATCATCCAGGAATTCGTACAGTGACCGCCAGAGCTCGTTGGAGGTCGCAGCACTGCTGTGTCTCGGTAGCGCCCAGGTCTGTAGGCAGGTTGGTCGCCATTCCGTTGGGAGCGAAGCAAGGGCCCTTTGCCTGGGGCCAGAATACAGCGGGCAGTCCTAGATTAAGTGTTCGAGGTCCGCCCTGGTGTTACAGGGGCTTCAGGTACCCGCACGCGAACATTCCAGGCCATGAGGGTCTTCCTTTCTTCGAAAACGCTGCACAAGGAAGGCAGTAAGGAGGGCGCCAGTCTGTACCTGCCGGAGCAGAACCTGCTGCCGACGAGTAGCAGCCTGGGAGGGAAGGGGAGGAATGTCCATGGGATTGGACGTAATGAAGAGATAGCTGCGCCGGTGGCGCTTGGCTATTGCTTCCATGGGATCGTACCACTGACTGTGTATTTCCGTGTCTTCAGGTACGTTGCCCAGTAATTGTTCGTGCGGTTTCGCGTGTGCGGATAGTAACGCGGCGCGCGCTAGTCGATGGACCCGTTCACTTCCTGGTATACCCGTGTGCCCGGGGATCCAGTGTAACTGAATATCATGACCTTTTTGACGCAGACGACGCGTGTGGAGGCGGAGTTGATGGACCACAGCAGTGGTTGTACGAGTGTTTTTACAAGCTCTAAAGGCAATTTGAGAGTCCGTAACCCCTCTGTAGTGGTGCTTAGCATCTCTTGGAAATTTGTTGGCATGTGTGTTCAGCATGCTTGGCAAAATCTAAGATAGCATACAGTTCTGCCTTAGAGCTGTGAACGAAAGTGGTTGTACGAGTGTTTTTCCAAGCTCTAAAGGCAATTTTAGAGTCCGTAACCCCTCTGTAGTGGTGCTTAGCATCTCTTGGAAATTTGTTGGCAGTGTGTTCAGCATGCTTGGCAAAATCTAAGATAGCATACAGTTCTGCCGTAGAGATGTGAACGAAATGTCTTGTGAGGTGGAGTTTACTGCCCCGTTCGGTTGCTCCCATATTTGTCCACGCCGTAGTTAACATTGGCTCCTCCTCTGGCCCTCCGATAGAAGCATGCACATAGACTATATGGCAGCTGCTATAGTGGTCGTTTCCCTCGCGTAGTTGGTGCGTATATTTCTTATGGCGTTTGGCGTGGGCCTGCCTTCTTGCCAATTGATCTTGTCCCGTGTTCTTCGACAGTGGCTTGGGATCCGCAATTGATACGTGTTCCCAAGGGGGAGATATCCGTGGAAGCACCGGAAGGTTAGAGATATCATACGAAATTTTAAGCAATATGGCCCTTCCTGCGTTTGTGGACTTGAGGCGTGTCACATGAGTATGCTCGTGCGTTGAAATAACATCAGCGATGTCACCCAAAGCGTTGAAGCTCTTGAGTGCAGGGAGTGGCGTGTACTTAGGCAATCCTGTCATTACTCTCCTTGCCTCGTTGTTGAGGGGTTCCAAAGTATGTAGCTGTGTTCGAGTGATGAGGTGAAAAGGGGCGCCATACAGGATGCGAGAATGTAGGAAAGCCCGCACAAAGTGTCTCATTTCTTTTTCTTTAACGCCCCGTGTACGCTTGGCAATCCTGCGGAGGATTTGGGTGGCCTGCCTGGTGACCTTTACTGTTTGATTGTACCACGTTGTGGATATACACTGCTCGTCTAATAACATTCCCAGTATGCGGATGACACGCTTCCTGAGAATGGGTGTGTGTCCGATCGAGAGATGGACGCTGGCTTTCTCCTCTTCTTTCAACTTTGACCTTTTCCCGCCATGGATAACGACTAACTGGGTCTTCTCCGATGCTAGCGTAAGCCCTATCTCCCTCGTGAAGCTCTCGATGTTATTCAGTGCCGTCTGCAGGGCCTCCTCTTGTTCTCCCAGGGAACCTCGTATAGTCCACAGCGTCACATAATCTGCGTAGATAGCGTGCTATGAGTACATTACACGAATTCGCGACTTCCTTTCTGGCAGAGTTAAAAAGGGAAGCAAAGCGGTCCTTATTGGCGAATTCAATATTCCTTCTATAGACTGCAATACACTTCAATTGACTAACAAGGAGGTCTCAAGCTGCGAAATATTTCTAAACATTGGCTTTCGCTTCTTGCTAAATAAGCTGGTGAAGGTGCCTACACGCATTCAAGGACAAATCAGTTCAATACTGGACCTTGCATTTGTCTCGCGTAAATCGTTGTCGGAACTAACAGTAGAAGATGGTATATCAGGCCACAAAGTACTAGCATTAGCCATTAAGGTCGGGTGCAAGACTATCAGACACTCAAGGCACGGAAAGCACATGGTTGCAAAAAATTATGTCAGAGGATGATGTAGGTGTCATCGATTATTTCGAAACACTGTTAGACGGCTCCAATTTGGAAAGATACGAAACTGTAGGCAATCTATGGCAGAAATTTAAGGAAGGCATCACATTCTGCGCGAATAACTTATCCCAACTGAAATAATACGTATAAAACGTAAATTATCGTGGATAACGCGTAACATTACTCATATGAAAAGTATAGCGTATGTGCAGAAACAGAGGTAATGCGGACGGCGTTCGCAGACTTCCCAGTGAACTTAAGGCTGCAATGACGTCCGCGCGTAGCACCTTTCTTTTGTTACTACGCTGACAACTTTCATGACACAACACCGACAAAAAATTTGGCGCTACCTATCCAGGCCTGAAAGTTCTGCTCTTCACTTGGAAATGATGGTGAAATTACTGACGACGTACGCATAATAGCGAACGCCTTCAACGCGTATTTTCGGTTGTCTTCACGCACTCTACTTCTCCTTTAGAGCGGGAACTTGTCTTAGCCTCAGGGATAACAATGGCATAAGTAGTGTTCACTGAACAAGGAATTTTTAACTTGCTGCTTCAAATGGATGTCAAAAAGTCTCCAGCCCCGGACCATATTTCTAATACATTTTTAAGGCGCTATGCAAACAAGTGACGCCTTTTATCTACAAAGTGTTCACCGCGTCTCCGCACACCTCTACCCTACCATCATTCTGGTTAAGTGCAAAAGTCGTCCCTATTTATAAAGGCTGTAACAAGTTGAGCGTCAACATGAACAGGCCCATTTCACTAACCAGCTCTTTCTGTAAGCATATGGAACATGTTATTCACAAAGTAATTATGATCTACCTTGACGAACGCAACTTACTGTTCTCCAAACAACACGGGTTCCGCAAGGGAATTTCTGCGGTGACGCACCTTCAAGAAATAGTGCTTGACTTTGCGGCTGCCACAAACTCTCGACTTCAATTTTGCACGTTGGGCTCGTTGGTAGATCATGATGGAGGCAAAAGGCGTAGCGCATCAGAAACAAGACAAAAGCGCGAAACGTCTGTGTCGTCTGTGTTCTTCTTTTGTCCTGTTTATGATGAGCTACGCCTTTTGCCTCCACCTCGACCAAGCTGATGCAATATTAATTGACTTTCCGAAAGCGTTCGAGAGGGTAATGTATTGAAAGTTAATTAACAAACTTTGTGCCATCGAAATTGACGACAAAATGGTATCATGGATAAGCGCACACCTTTCCAACCGCAGGCAGTAAGTTAATGTGGGCGAAGCAGAATACGAATGTTTAGAAGTTTTTACAGGGGTACCTCATGTTTCTGTATTAGGTACTATTATATTTTTATTATATGTAAATGACTTGCGCTTTCATATTGAGCCGGGAGTGACATTAATACTTTTCACACATGACTGCGTCATATAAGGGACAATACGAACACAGAACGATCAAGTAAAATTACCTTCATCGTTGTCTCGCATTGCCAGTTGGTGCCAGGGATGGGGCATGGATATAAACTGAAGCAAGAGTGCCTGTATGTCGATAACGCGCAAAAGAACGCCATTACAATTCCACTACAACATCATGGGATCACCTGTAGTGCGCAATGAATTGCGTAAATACTTGGGGGTAACAATAACAACGACGATGAAATGGGACACGCATACCAAAGATACATGCCCAAAGGCGTTTTTAGGCTTTCTTCGTAGAAAGCTAGCAAGAACACCGCCCAATGTTAAGTCATCAAGCTAGAAATGTCTTGCGCGCTGCACCCTCGAATATAGCCACATAGTCTGGAATCCAGATCAAGCTTACCCGAGCGAACGTTGAGAGGCAGTGCAAAACAAGGCCCTTCGTTTATTCCAAGTACTCCCGCAGTGACAGCGTGACTGCACTGCGCAACCGCGCCGCCGCACAAACCCTGGAAAGCCGTTGGCGTGTCGTTGCTGCGAAGCTTTTACGTCTGCTTTGTCACGACGACACAGCGATCAACAAGAGCGACTGCCTCGGACCACCTTACCAACACTCGAGCAGAACGTGCTAAGTGTATAAGGCTTTTTTATCGAGCTTTCATGTAGTCTTTTTTTCATCTGCCACAGAGAGAGAGAGAGACAGACAGAGGAATGACAGAGAGGTTAACCAGTGGTTATTTGTGGTATATATATATATATATATATATATAGATCCAAAGTAGTTGGGATCCATGTTAGTATGGCCACTGGACAAGCGTCGGCTGCTCAGACTTCGGTCAGGCGGCGAAACAACCTGACATAATTGCAGTTTTTTTTCCTTTGATGTGGAGCCATCCTAAACTGAGCGAATCTGCAAGCACATTCCTCTCGTATTCTGCTCAAGGCGCCACGTATTCTGGCCAAGTCTCCGCCTGTTCGTTTTACACCTAAAACTAACTTGGTTTGCCTAAGACTGTAATTGAATATAATTGGAACGTAAATGGATATTTTTTTTTTGTATTTTATGACTGACGCCAAAGTGTGTCCTTTCAATATAGTACAACGACCTATGGTGAGCTGTTTCTTGGAAACAGAATGGACGGAACAGCTGGAGGTAGAATTTTTTTTTTTTGTAGTCTTGCGTCAATCATGTCGTCATTTCGTGAGTTGCGGCCACATACAGCACTCTATACTCGAAGTGCGTGCACGGCTGTTGATGTCGATCCTTCAGGAGGGCACAGTAGAAAGAAAAGAAGAAATGGAAGACTGTTCTTTTCTTCCCTCTAAACGTATTTTACTAAAATTATTTTGCGCAAACTGTCTAATTCTTGGCCGATCTTTCATGGTCGGTATGTGCCACTTGTGCAGAGGACTAACAATAACAAGAAATTGACAGTTAAGCTCGATGTAGAGGAATCAGGTTCTCGTATTTAAGATGAGCAGCGCCACGTCACCGTGCCCGCTGCAAGTCTGAGTGAAGCTTTCTTTCAGAAGGACAACCGAGGAGCAGTTAACAACGTCCGACCTTTTTTGTAGAGAACTGCAAGAGAAAAAGCGTAATCGAAAGCAATGCCATAATTTAAGGCCCGGACGTGAATCGACGTATCGCACAGGCAGCGCGCATCGATCTTTCCGGCCAAGCCGAGTTCCCTGCACTTGTCTGTTTGACTGAATGGCGGCAGTGCGCAGAAATAAACGAAGGAGAACACTATATATTATAGGACACTGTTCATGCTGCCTGTTTAATCCATACCGTTAATTTCGTGCAGCATTACGGATGATAGAGATCACGATGCCTAATCATAGATAACCAAGTTCCTTCGCGCGTAACGGTAGTTTGCCGTCGACTAGTAAGCGGTTAAATGGCCAATAACGCTTCATGAAAAACAATGGCCGTGGAGCGGGGCCTTGACGAATCTTTATGTGCCGTAGTTTTAGGAATCATAAAATTCTGGTCTTGACTAGAATGGGCTTGCCGGAGACGTGCGCTGTAGCTAAAGCCACGGGTCGCGTTATCCAATCAAAGGATCGAGCAATGCCGTCACGTGTCATGTGCAGAACTCACTGTGCCAATTCACACTCTTCTCGACTAAACAGGATGTGGCCATGACAATAGTTTGTCCCAACAATGATTTTTCACAATACCGGTGTAAAAGGAGATGAATTCATTGATTTTATTTCCCATCTTCGCTTGGGGAGGACCAAGGAAAAAAGCTGCAGCAAGCATCTCGGTCAGTCCATCGACTCCTACAGCGCGTGGCCGCAGTTCGAAAACGCTACGCATGACGAAAATCAAACGAAACATTTTCTGCATATTCGCCGCAAGTGAAACAAACATGAACATGAGCAAGAACACAGAAGTATTAAAAATAATATAGCTAAGTATGTAGTCAAAGGGGAACGGGCACATCGACATCTAATAGATCAGCAATGAATACAAAAAAATCACTGAATAAGATACTAACTAAACTAAAAGAACAGTTAAGTGAAAGGCCTTACGCAAGACATAGTGATTATTACGTTGCTTACTGATGGCAGATATACCATTTAACAAACCAACAGCGTATAATACTGTAAAGAAACTCATTTCATAAAATGTTTTGAACGCGTAGATAAACACCCGGAATATCACATATCAGAGATTTTCGAAGCATGTTGCCTGCATTGAAATTCATTTTCTTGAATTTGTTTAACAGACGTGGTATTGTACTACCAAACTTAGAGTTTCGGAATTAGTTCGGAATTTAGGAAGACTCCAAAGCTCCGAGTGTATGCTGCTGCACACGGGTGCATTGGTGTGGAAGTGCGGTAGAGTATGCGGGTAAATGATATCACCTCTTATCTACCTGCGGCAACAGCCAGAGAATCAAAGTGGCAGATAAAAAAAGTCCTATAAGATCGTACCGAACATAAAACTCATTTGTATGTGCGAATATGCTTTCAAGTAGATATGGCTCAGAATTATTTTAACGAGTAAACTTTTACAAGTTGGTGGCAGTGGTAGGCTCCTATACAAAATTACAAGTATTGAGGTGTGACTGTATTATAAAATACCCTAATAAATCATAACTTTAGTAGGAAGAAGGTATTCGTTCCAGCCTACTACTCTTGTGATACAAAGCACTTAGTAACAACGGTAATTACATGGTTATCCCTACTCAGTTGACTCCAAAACCTTACAGCTAAAGGTCACGCGCTTTCTAAGTAAATTTTTGTGTGCCGAAATATAAATACAACAATATTGGAACTCATTTACATATAGCGCAGAGTACTATTGCTCTGGTTTCGCACTAGTTAATCTTGAGCTGATTTACAGCGGACCGACACTGCAAACCTCTCAGTGCCGCACTTGCTTCGTCAATCATGTCGCCTCTCATACTTGACGAAAATAGTACAGATCATAATCTACATCGATAACATATTTTGCACTCGCACACGTGTTCACTATGTTATTTATGTTAAAAAGCAGTACACCACGAAGACTGCCTTGAGGTATAGCAGCTGTTATTTAACCGAGAGTTTCCGTATTGTTGTTCATGCTTACATACTGAATGTGCACATTCAGGTATGACGAAAGAAGCGGAAGTACTGCACGTTGTAAACCATATGTATCAAATTTTATCAAGAGCTGCTTATGATTGATAAAGTGAAACGCTAGGGAAAAAAAAAAAAAAATGCGCGGACACCTAGGCACTTATGAGCTGTGAATGCGAAAGCCTTCATGTCCAATTAAACGGCGCTGAGCGGTCCTCCGTGTTTTGCGCTGCGAGTAATGAACCACGGCGGTGCGTGCTGCCCGAGCAAGCAAGAAGCCTGCGGTGCCAAGGCCGCATGCCACCGGCGGCGCGGTGATGCCCTCTCCGCTCACGCAGCAACAGCTGGCGCTGCCGCAGCGGGTGTTCGCCCGCTCTGCTCTGTCGAGGTGCCGCTCCTGACGTGGCGTCGCAGCCGATGACCATGCGTGTGTAGGCGCCGTTTCGCTCCAGCAGATGACAGACGCGGGCTTTTGCGCTTGGTGGGTCATTTGACGCTTTCGCATAAAAATGGACAACTATACCTCGCACACTTTTCCTCAGTCCACCGTATACAATGCGCTCTTCTGGCTAGAGTAGTGGAAATTCCTTCTATTTCTATTTGTGAAACCAAATTGTTGGGGCTTCGGTCATTATGCTGCGCTTTTCACAGAATTTCATCATTGCAGTATCAATTAATTTTTCTGATTTTCAGAAGATATACGTTGTGCCGAAAATCCTAGTCTGTAATTTGCTGAATATTATTTCACCACTTTTTTTGTAAAGCGCAGCTATTTGCACATGCGGCGAGAGAGCACTCAAGTCTGTAGGCATAAATTAACGATATGCGTGAGCACTGGGGTTATTTGGTGAAATGCGTACTTCATTGGCGTAATCTGTAAATCATGCGTATCAAAGCATTAGTTGCTTGTTATTTCCTATACAAACACCGCGAACACCTCAGGACATGTTACATGGTTGCACATCACACCGTAAAATTTGCAGCGACATTTGCTAAGGCTCCTTCCCATAGGGACCTTTGATTTCGGTGTCTATCATTGGACGCAAAAAGCATACCGCCAACATTTCAAAATGAAAAGTTAGCGTAAGGTTAGGAAGGTTCAAGCGGGCGAGAAAAACGCGAGCACAAATAAATCCAAGCTTTATCCCCTCTCCTTTTTACTTGTGCTCAGGTTTTTTCACCTGCTGGAATTATATTGCACTCACAATGCACCAACGCGCCCAGGCAGCCGCCTTGCTTAATAGTTGCAGCGCCCGCAACGATCCATACTCCCGGTCCACAGATTAACATTCGAAGATTCTACCTTTCCGCGACTCCGTCGACGTTGCAGTGAAGAATAATGCGCCTGGACAGTATTGTGTCTGGCTTCTTGAGTGCTCGGTAAAATTATCAAAGAACGCCAAACACTGCAGCTCATTCTGAAATCAGCTCCTGCCTGAAACAATATGAACGAAACAAGTGGCAGGATATAGGAAAGACGAGGAAGAAAGAGTCGATCAGCGCCACCTACACTCGCACTAGACCGAAGCGTATTGAATGATCGCGCGCATCCGCAAATGTTTCCTTCAACCGCACGAGACTTGCTGCGCCGGCCATCGCGCCACTGCTTCGCATTAACGCAGTCGGGTTGGTGCCTTTTAAACTTATGTACTGGCAGTGATTTCTGCCGTGCAGCTGTTGCTCCATGTTGCTTAATCCAACGGTTTTCAGATATCGAAAGCAATGCGCCGAAGTGCATATCGGGCGTGCCACCACCATCTGCCAAGCTTTACCCTAAATGTTTCCGTCCCATCGGGGAAATCATTTTATTCCGCATCTAGTAAACCAGACTTGATTAAAATCGTTGCACTTGAATGAAATTGCTGGAACCTACCAACAGGTTGGAGCAAATTTTTTATTCAGACCGTCAATTTTTTCCAGATTTACCCGTAATGCAGTAACTAAACGAAAAAAGACATCAGGCATAAATCTTTGTATTTCAGCAATAAAGAATTACCAAATTTTGTAAATACCATTCATTGGAACGTCTAAATCAAGTAACATTAATTTATTAAACAGCGCTGAAATATGTCATTCATTAATATGGTGCGCTTGCACAATTATTGTGAACAATGCATGTTTCGATTTCCCGCAAATTTCAGGCTAATAAGACATTTGTTTGTCTTCGGAGATCCTAAAGGTGTGTGTATATACAGGGTGCATTTCTTTCTACAACACAGATTTTTAAAATAAAGCTGGTATGGACGTGACAGACCTGTCGTCTTAGCATAGGAGCTATACGGCGAGGTGGAAGTACTTTGCCTCTGCTTAAGTTACATGGAAACGACTAATTAACAAATATTATTTCATTAACGCACAAAGAACACCGCTTTACACAAGGGAGGAACTACACCGTGTGTGTGTTTGATAATATGGCATGCCGATTTTCTAGAAATCTAAAAAAATCGAACGCAATTTGAGATATTCCTAATCGAAATTCAAGGCCAAACCCAGGCAAAATCGAGACTGAGCACGTCCCGCTGCGCGTCAGTTGGCCCGCAAAGGAATGTGGAGCCTCATTTGAATGACGCCATGGCGCGGCCAATTGGGACCCTTCGCACAGCGGCACATGTTTGCCAGGCAAAATAATTTAATTGTAGGGTTTTACGTGCCAAAACCAGTTTCTGATTATGAGGCACCCCATAGTAGAGGACTCCGGAAATTTCGACCACCTGTGGTTCCTAACGTGCACCGAAACCTAAGTACACGGGTGTCTTCGCATTTCGCCCCCATCGAAATGCGGCCGCCGTGGCCGGGATTCGATCCCGTGACCTCGTGCTCAGCAGCCCAACACCGCAGCCACTGAGCAACCACGGCGGGCATCGCCAGGCAAAGCGTGCCGTACCAGCAGCTGCCGCGACTGGCCGAGGCATTGGGTTTCAAACTGCCTCGCACTTGTCGCCGTGGGGCGTTTCGGTCTGACATGACGGCGGGGCCGCCTTTTCTGCGTTCCCGCCGCACTCGGTATCGATATTGCCTGGATTTACCGTTGAAATTCGATGATAAATATCTCGAATTAGGTGCGATTTTCAATATCATAAAAAAAAAGCTGTAACTACATAAAAGTGTGTCTTCCTTCAAGTTTGCATTGAAACAACTGCCCGGGTGTGAAGCACTAATCGAAAGGTGAATAAATTTTTTTTTGTTATTTAATCTTCTGAAGCTCACGTTCCTAGCGGAATAGCATGTCCGCCTCGCCTAGGCACTTGTCTGCAAAAACGCCATGTTGGATGCGCTTTTATAGCCTTCTTATAAACAGTTCATATTGTCTAACTATATATATATATATATATATATATATATATATATATATCGCAGGATTGCAGCATTTACTTGTGGCCTAAGGCTCGGGAATGATGAACATTCTGCTTCTTTGTTCCTTATTTTTTTTTACAATGAATCAATTTCAAACAACTTTTCAATAACATCAAGCATCAATTTTGCGATTATGCTTTCAGGAAACGCTCAAAGTTTATTCTTTTTCTAAAATATAATAAATTTCATTCAAACGGGGCCAGTGATTGATTATGCAATGAAAGCAGTCATGCATTTCATCTGTATTTGAATATAGAAAGCGCATTTGGTCAGGAAAATCTGTGCTACCGACTACTCCCGAATCCGTTACTTGTGCTGGTAACACTGTCCAAATAAACAAAGATGGCTACAACATCCACGATCACGGCGGCTGTTTCGCGTAGTGCTGTGCTCACGTTTCTCGTTTCCGGCGCGGAATCGCACTGTTTCGTTTGTGACGTCCCGTGTGTTCATGGCACGTCGCAAACGCACAACATAAAAGAAAACACATTGGGTTTTGCCAATGGTTCTAGTAATCGTTCCGTTTTGCTTTTAAGCTTCAAGCGCTTCCACTCTAGCGAGGCAACAGCTAGCGTTTCTTCCACTGCCATGCGCTCTAGGCAAACTTAGTGAATGCTTTATGGAAAGTAAGCCAGCTGTGCCCTGTGTTTATAGGGCGCCTCTGTTCGCTCAATATATAACGCAATATATAACTTTTGAAACTACCTCTCGTTTACCTCGTGAACATTTCTGCTATGTTGGGCTCAATAAAAAAAACTCTAAGTAAATTAGATCGAGCTGTTGCCTATGCCACCGTTTGAAATTTGCACAATTTCTCAAGCCGGTCGTTTCCTTTAAACAAATATTAGTTATCTGTGATAAACGTGGGTGTGGGGAAGTACTTCCATAATATACCAATTTGTTCATATATACTTGCGCCGGTGTACACGTGGCACCATTGGCTCGCAAGGACACCCTCTTCGGTGCTGCGGGAAAAAGAGACAGAGTGAATTTCGTCCTTTGGTTCCACGAACACAAAATGGGATTTGCAAAGAGCGAAAGACAAAATAATGTGAAAAAACGGAAAGAGGAAAAGTCAAGACGAACGAGGAAAAGCTTCCTACATAATTTTGCGGAGTTCTTCTCTTATGATGGGTGATGGCTTCTATGGTGTACCGCACGCAAGCACAGATGAACATAGCCACACAAACACACACATGCACACACACAGACCTTCTTTCTTCTTGTGTATACGTGGCCCCTTTAGGATGATTTGTTTTGCTTATGTGTGACAACCTTGCTGTTTTCTCACACGCCAATGGAACCTCCAATTGGTGTCTTGAAGCCTGATAAAGACCTCCTGCAGACTGAGTCCAAATCAAGACATACGGCGTCAAGGTCATTTATTCGGTTCAACCCCTCCCTCACCTTTCTTTTTTTTCTTTCCTGTTGTGTTCGGCAACGACAAGAACTGTTCCCAAGTTATAAGCATTGAGCTTCGCCACTGTCTCATTTTTTTTTGTTTTTCTTGTCTTGCTCTCCCTCTTTTTTTACTTGTCCCGTATACCTCCATTTCTTTTGTGGCTACTGACAGAGTCTCGTAGTAGACTGGTGCGTACTGCCTCGAAAAACGTATGTAGTTCTCGTGGTGCGTTGGGGTCGCAAAAGGTCATCGGCATTATAGTAAGAGGAAGCTTTATCATGGGGCCAACGTCAGTTTGTCTACTATTCAGCTAATACACATAGAGTGAGTTAGTGAGTGAGTGAGTGAGTGAGTGAGTGAGTGAGTGAGTGAGTGCGTGAGTGAGTGAGTGAGTGAGTGAGTGAGTGAGTGAGTGAGTGAGTGAGTGAGTGAGTGAGTGAGTGAGTGAGTGAGTGAGTAAAAGCTTTAATGGAAGAGCCAATTGGCTCCCCCGGCGCCCGTCCGCTAGCCTGCATATTCTCACTGCATATTTCTCATTAGTGCATGTCTGTGTATTGTGGGGCTGTCTATGTGCAGAGGCCTCTCGTGGCCTCACATGTTTTAGTGTCCGTGTACGGGTGCTAGTCGGTGAACCTCGTGGGGTGCATCTTGTGCAGGTTGTGAAGGTTAGGGTATGCATTCGTCTGAATATACGACGCCAGACCCTCTCTTGTTGGCTCTGGACGTGTCCGCTGCTGTCTTTGTTGTAAGAGGATGTCACGGGAATTTGGTGGAAGGTCGTCGCAGGGCCGCGCCGTTGCTCGGACGTTAAATGCTCGAGCAATATGGTTTGCCCTAGCGTTCCCTGCCAGTCCTTCGTCTGCCGAGCAATGTGTGGTGCCCTTCTAGTTGATTGTCTAAAATGTTGATGATTGATTGGGGGCAGTCCCATTTAGAAACAGGTGGCAAGCCCCTTGGAAGATGTGACAGGTTTGGCGCTCGCCGTCCTGAATGGCCAATACGATGGCTGCAGCTTCGTGGCATCGCACGCTTAAGTGTCGGGTTACTGCGCTTGAAGAAACTGCGTGACACGGCTTCAATTCGTCCAGCACCTGAGATAACATATTCTTTAAAGCGAGAGCTTTACTAACCGCGTCGAGCCGAGCTCAGCCGTCGCCTACAATTTGACCTTCATTTGACCGCAGCTGCTCCGTAGCCTTGGCAACACATCACGGCACTCGCCGTGCTGAGTTCCGCCGCCGCTGCCGCCAGCTTGGCGCATGCGCTCTCCGCAGCTGCGTCGCCGCCTGACCATGTGACTCGCCGTGCGCCTGAGGAGCGCCGCGCTCGCCCAGTCAGTGCGAGCTTGGCCATAGAGGAGAGCGAGGTTGGGCCGTCTTCTCTGAGCGTTGCACCAGAGTGGGAGGCTTTGAGCCCTCGTCGCCAAGCGGCGTCTGACCACCCCGTGCATATCGCCCGGCGAGATGGTTCACTGGAGAGGGTCCGGAATGCAACAGGCGTCGCACCGTCGAGATCAATGTAGCGACCGCGTTCGCACCCTGTCCATTTGTGCTTCGACGCTGCGCATGCCCGCGGCGTCTCTTTGCATGTCTAGCACTTGCGCTTCCCTTGTGGCACAACAGGCATCGCACCGCCGAACGGTGCGTGTATACCCAAGCCTAATCACAGTCATGTCTAGCCATAGACCTAGGCACAGCCGTCATACCTGGCCTAACGATGGTTGTATACCTAAGTATAATAATTACAGCTAAATCAAAGGTTAACCAAGTGCAACCAAGACTTAACCAAACTAAACCAAGCTTTCGCTTTGCATATCCAGGGTTAGCTGAGCTAAGCCGCAGTCCATTTTTTTTTTAATGCGTAAACATTTCTATGCCTACCCAACGATGAAACCCGTCAGTCTGTCTGTCACGTGAGACAAATCACTTTAAAGAAATAATGCAGAAAAAGAAGGCTCAGGGCCCTTCCATTCTGTGAAGAAGGATGACCAGCGAAGCTGTGTATACAGGCGCCTTAATGGCGAACGGCACCTCTGCCGCGTGTCAGCCCGGCATCGCACTATCTCTGGGATCGGTACAGGTATGGGGAGTAGTTAACGCCTGCTTCACCTCTGCCGCGGGTCGGCCCGGTATTGTGCTATCTTCGGGATTTTGTGTCTACACACGGACACGATCCTGGAGGAACTGGCCTTTAACAGCTTCGCTGTGAAACAGAATGTATTCGAAAGGCAAAACGTTGGTGATGGTGAGATCAAACCTACGACCCCACGCTCATAAGCCGAGTGCCTTGTCCAATGGGCTGAAAACCCCCTTTTTTCTTTATTCTACGGAGTCGTATGCACAAGTCAATAGGTCTCTACGACGGTTTGTGAGAAACGAGTTCATCTGTAAGTATATCAGTAGTCGTGCAAACGCAACGGCAGTTCGCACAAATGAAGAAAACTGAGCGCAATTTATAACGTTCGGTAACATTTCTTTTTCATTCACTTCGCCTTTGGCTATTAGCTTGGCTGTCGCTTGGACGCCTTCGCACCGCCCTTATCTCTGGGATTGACCCCTCGGTGCAGCCCATGATAGGACAACACGAATGGGAAATGTAGTGGAGCCACACTTGAAATGGATCGGCCTGAGAGACCGCTCATAGAGATCCTGTGTATCCTCCCACACGCACTCTCAACCTATTTTCTATTTCGATTTTTTACGTAACCCTTACCTCAAGTAAATAAATAGTGATCCTGTGTATGCTCCCACACGCACTCTCAACCTACTTTCCTATTTCTATTTTTTGCGTAACCCTTACCTCCAGTGTAGAGTAGCAAACCGGACGTTCATCTGGTTGACCCCCCTGCCTTTCGTCTCCTGTTTTCTCTGAATACGTATCTAACACAAATACGCGTGACATATAATCCGCCGGTGTCAGACCGCTACGCGCATAATACTCATTCAAAATGTCATGGAGCGCGCAACGCATGTGACGGAAGATGGAAAATATTGAAAGGAGCCAAGACTGCGTGCGTGCCACAACCTTGAGCTTCCAACATTGTCCCGGTGCGGACGCGCGAGTAGCGGTTGTTTCACGTTCAAGCAGGGAGCGGCAGAAAAGAAAAAAAGTCACTGTATTGTAGCACTGGTCTGGAGGCGCATCCTCCTTCTTGTTTCTTTTTGTGCCTCGCTGTCTGCCTCTATGAACAAAGATCCAAAGTTTCCGGAGTGGTGAACCGCCGACTAACTATCCTAACAAATTGCTAAGTCCAAGGTGACGATCAGCGGCAAGAGCGAGTCATTAGGAGTGGTCCAGGCACACTCTTCAGGAGAGACCAACACGCGTTCCAAGAAACCTGAGCACGTACTTCCAAACGAGAGAAATCCTTACCTCTCTCTTTCTTTCTTTGCGAACCTTCTTTTTTTCTTCTTTTGCTACGCAGAAAGTCTTGTTTACTGTAATGCAACTACATGGTCAAGTACTCTGGCTTTCGTCGTTCATATAAGCAAACTTTCTTACGATTTCATTTTTTAAATTATTGTTACGACTTCCTGTCTGAAAGAATTGATCGAATTTTGCTTTCGTTTACTAGCAGTGCTTTTGTGTTGTGCTTCTGTAGCTGTTCCTTTAGACTTCATTGAACTTTACGCGGGCATATAATTTAGGGGTGAAACGGCCCAATGTGAACATGGACAAGGGAGGAACACAGGACGAGCGCTGCCCATTTACGTTCTTAACTCTGCGGTTGGAAAACGCCCTTATAGCGTCCATTTGTGGAAAAAAGAAGTCTGAGCCTGGCTTCTCCGCAAGTGTCGCCGCATTCGTAGCGCATGCGCACTGCTGCTTTATTAGTCACCAAGGAGCTGAGCGTTGTTTCTGGGTTCACAAGCTCGCTAGTTCGATGGTTTTAAGTCAGGTCACGTGCACGAAGTGAACTCGCTTTCCGCACGAACGTAGCAGTAAATAATGCAAAAGAGGGTTAATACAAAGCAGGTTGCAAATATAAAGAACTGAAAAGGTTGACTGCACGCTACAAAAATAAACAAAGACTGCAGAAAAGTTTCAAGCCACGAAATTAGCAATAATCTCTATAAAGTGTTATTAGCAGACCGTCATTGATTCAGCCGAGTCAAGTCACGTTTTTCTGCTCCTCGGAGTAAACAACTTCGACGTCCGATAAAGAAATGTAAAACAATGTTGGGAAGTCGCATCATTTCTCCTCCTTTCATCTTTCGAGTGCGGGAATACCGGCAATGAAAACATTTTTTTTTGATAGCCTATACTTTCTACTACAGCTTCATAGCACTGATACGTGCGTCGTGAGATGTAAACTGTATAGTTTCTTTTTGCATATGCAGTGATATTTTTGTTGTCGTAGTTATTACAAGTAAAATTATTGTTATTAGCAGTTCTTCCAATATGATTATGATTATATGATTATGTATAAGCAACATGTGTAAACACCTATTTTATGTCTTCCCTGCTAAGTATCTGATGCGATTGTCAGTATTTAATAAATACATAAATAAATAAATAAAAAGAAAAGTAACGCAGGAACTTCTCTGGGAGTCGTCCAACTATCGTAGTGCCACTTGCTCATCTTCGCGCAGCCCGGTGTCGTTACTAATGCTGTGGAACTTGGTCCGACCAGTATAAACGACAGTGCGGCGGCAACACGAACTGCTGCGGACGGCGGCGGTGCAAGGTGAATCGATGACCCAAGCAAACTACTGCAGGTGGCCGCGCCGGGTGAACTGATGACATTGCGAACGTTGTAAACTGTTAGCGCCTTATCCATCCGCGTCGAACCATTACGAGCGGCGATCAACCGCACTCCGGCGACTGCTGTGTACGGCGCGACCGCGCGGGACCCAATCTTGTAAGCGATGTGCAATGGGAGCAGAGGGTGTGGCGATACTGATACTAGTTAGCGATACTAGTTAGCGTTCAAGCGAGAGGCTGCCCCAAATATGAATTTACTCGCTGCTGCGGGCCCTTTCTTGAAAGCGATCGTCTTAAGGGACGGACGGTCGTGATGGATGGTTTTTCTCGTTGGGTAAGCATAGAAATGCTTGCGAATTTAATAAATAGAAGAAGCGAATAGGTCTATTAGCCATTACTTATATTTTCCTAAGGCATTATTTCTCGTTGGAGAACCATGCCTTCTATGCTCGAGGAGGAAATCACTAAATATTTTAATGAATATCGGTTTACGAATAGCGGTAAGCTGGGGAAAGCAAGCTTTTCTTGTACAACGCATAAAACATTGGAGAACGCGAGTATCTTGCAATTATTTTAAAAACGCATAATTAACCTAGGCACTTCAAACATTCAATAGACATCACCCACAGAGCGGGTCCTATTCTCTTTAAATATGAAATCTCTGCGATGTTCGCTCCTCCCAGCGAAGCGGGGAAACCTCGCAGCTCTTCGGTTCCGGCGCCGAACGTCGGCCTTGGCGGCGGCGGCGCACCCGAGCGATCGAGCACAGCGAAAGATGAAAGCGAACGCAGGTCGCAGCGGGGGATGAAACACGCGAGGAGCGGAGGAGGAGGGTGCGGCGATGATGGCTACGAGATGGCGCCAGAGTAGCCCGCGTCGTTCTTTTTAATTTGCTGATTTTTTTTGCTTTTAAATAGTAATCGGGGCATTTTCTTTTTCTTTTCTTTTTTTTTTGTCTCTCGTACTTCGGGTGCGCGGGTGTGCTTCGTGTACATTTGTTTTGCAGGATGGTTAGAGCGTCCTTTCGTGCCACGTGCTCCAACACGTGCAGCCGAGTGGGACGTTGAGTGTTTGTAGTCTATAAATTGTAGCTTGGAAGTGGCAAGACAAATAGCTATTAGTGGTTTTACTGTGCGTGTTTTGGTAGGAAAGTGAGAGCGTGGCCGCGTGGTTGAGCGCGTGCGAGAGTTGTACCTTCAGTCTCCGCGGCATTTATTGCTTTTGAAACAGTGGTGAGAGTTGCTTTGCGACATTTTGAGGATTTGGATCCTGTGGTCTTTGCTAAAAAGCGCGCGCTCTGCATTGATATAGTATTATAGTATTATAGTATATGCATCAGTAGTAGTATTATTATAGTATTGTAGTATTTACAAAAAGCCGCGCAATACATGGCGAGAAAGACGGGAAAGCAAGCAGTGCGCGGCGGGTCCCTCAAGGCAGATGAGGAGACGGATGAGAACGGAGAGGGCATCGAATCAACCAGCGCACAATGTGATGTCGATACTAGGCTGCAGAAAATGGAGGCTTTCCAGGAAGAGCTTCTCAAACAGCTGCAAGAGAACTGATAGTTGGGCGAGTTGGTACGAATTCATAGTAGAATATTTTTTCGCACACAATGTGTGTCCCCCTTCACTGTGTCCTTGTCAATTGTGCGCGGAAAAATATTTTACTATGAAGCTGCAAGAGCTCGAAAATGAACTAAACAGGGAGCGTGATGCGTGGAATGTATTTGAAAAAAGACTTGAAGCAGCTGAGAAAAAGCTGAACAGGGCCGCCATTGCGAACGAGAATGTGCGTGACAATGGAACGCAGACCCCCGGCGCGACAGGCGAGGGAGTGTCAGTGAAATACATGGAATGCATGCAGCGTGATGAAGGGATAGCTGGAAAGAAGGGCACCTACCTTGAGGCCGGCACGCGGAAAAAGCAGGAGCCCAGGGGACAATGCCCCTTGTCGAGTCCGAATCACGCGGAAAAGGACAAAGGGAAGCAGGGAGAGGTAGGAGAGAGTGAAAGGGATCACCGGCGACTCAAACCTGGCTGGGTGCTCAAAAGCAATTGTGGAGAGGGTGAAAGGCGACAAAAGAGTGATGATAGGGACATTTCCAGGGCGGACACTGAGGTCTGTCATGGAGCGAGCAAAAGAAAAGCTCGCGGAAAAGGCCCACGTGCGCAACCTTGTCATAGTAGAAGGTGGGCTAAATGGCGTCCTAAACAGGAACAGGACAAGACCAGCTCTGGGCTTGGCCAAGGGGGTGGACGACTTGCGCGAGCTGTCCCCTCAGCTAAAGATCGTGGTGTGCATGGTGCCGGGGGTGCCTGTATGTGACAGTCACGTACGAAGAGCCGTAGTGGCTGCTAATGAGGTGATATGAAAAATTAGTCGAGAGGAAGGCTTCGAGGTTGCCGAAGTAAACAGGGAAGTGAGAAGGTGTGCTGGTTTTCAACAACACGGGATCCACTTCAATTACAGGCTTGCACAAGAAGTAGGCTGGCGACTTGCTGGTCGCGCTGTTGCTTTTTTAGGGGGCCCGCGGGCGCTCAGGAGGCCAGTGTAGTAATGAAGAATGTCTACTAAGGAAACCTCAGTATAACATCGCCGTCAATAACAGAAAAAGGAGGAAAGCAAGAAAGAGAGCTCGCCATGCAATAGGCTACATAAACTTGCAGGGCGGCAGAAGACAGGAAACGTGGGCAGAAATTGAGGAGCAGTTAAATAGAGAGCAAATAGGGGTCATAATCAAGGGTTCGACGAAAGTTCGTCTGGTCAGGCATGGAAATGAAGGGAATCACGGTCACTGACCAAGTCTGATGAATAAACGTCAGGTTTTTCATCAGACTTGGTCAGTGCACGTGGTTCCCTTCAGCAAATAGGTGTGTATGCGGTTACAGAAACACACCGTAGAGGCTCGGAAGAACCGCCAGTGGTTGAGAATTATGTTTGGGAAGCGTGCAACAGAACTAAGTCGGAAAGAAAGGGAGGGAGAGTGGGAATGCTCATCCATCAGGGAGCCAAATAGAAAAGAGTAAATTCAAAATGTCAAGAGTATCTTTGGTTTTTCAGGTACAATCAGTGGAAAGAAAAATTGTCTGGGCGTTACGTATTTGTGGACCGGAAATAATTGCACAGAGAAGAATAACGAGTTACTAGAATGCATAAGCGCTGATATTAAAGGTTTCGGGAATGATGCCGAAATTATCCTATTAGGTGACATGAATGCCCACATACAGGTTTTAGATGGCTATACTGACAACAACGGGAAGTCAATGCTAGACCTTTGTGAGCAACATAACCGTGTTATCATGAATACAGGGCCTAAGTGTGAAGGACAGATCACGTGGGAAGTTGAAAACCGGCAATCAACCATTTATTACTGTCTTATGACAGAAGGAATTCATGTAAGTTGAGAGAAATGGTCATCGATGATGAAGGGTTTAGCAGCATAGGGAGTGACCATAACCGCATCATTTTGAAAATGGGACATGTAGTTGGGAAAGAGAGCAAGGAGTGCAAAATGGACAATCTAAATTTGAACGCTGAACAAATAGCAAATATAGTTACTAGGGTCAAGGAAGAACTTGGCAAATAACCAAGTAAAGAGTGCGAATATAGTGAGCTTCAAAGTGTAATAACGACAGAAATACGGAAAGAGAAACAAAATGTTCGTTGGAAAGGAAAAAAAGAAAGCGAAAAGATGGTGGAACAGGGAGATACGAGAAGCGGTCGCCGAATGACAGAAAGCATCCCGCGAGCACAAGCAGGCAGAATAAGCGCAGTTGCCGCATGATAAAGTAGCCAGTAAATGGCAAATATACCGGGAGAAAAAGTCTATGGTTCAAATACTGATGTAAGGAAAGATGAAATGTGAAAGTGAACGCTGGTTGTCAGAAATACGTGAGTGTAAGAAGGCCGCGCCTAGAATATTTTGGAACCACATAAAGTTATTAGGCAGGAAGTCAACATCAATACAACAGCATATCCTAGACGAAGATGGAAACAAACTGGAAGGGGAAGCGGCATTAAATTTCATCCGAAAAATAACAAACGAATCTTTCCAAGGAAATGAGGAGGTTGTATTTGAAGAAAACATGAGCCTGAAAGAGAACCAGATGGAAAAAAAGCTGGTGCTGACAAATTTCAACTCGAAGAAAGCCGAAGCAGAAATTTCTAACTGGCCACCCACAGTGTTAGACGAGGTTCCCGTTAGGCTGATCAAGGAACTAGGAACAAAAAATAAGGAATTTCTGGTGAAAGCAGTGGACAAAACTTTAAAAGATAGAATACCAGAGAGTTGGCGACAAAGTCGAATGAATTTAATTTATAAAGATAAGGGGGAGAATTCACTCGTACAGACCGTTGAACATTACATCGTTAATATACAGGTTAGCAAAGCAGGCAATCAAATTAAAGCTGCAAGCATGGGCAGAAAATAATGGCATTTTGGGAGAACTTCAGAATGGCTTCAGAATAGGTAGGCGTTTGGATAACTTATTTTTGCTTGCTCAGTGCATAGAAATGTCAAGAGTAGAAAGCAGACCGTTATATGTGGCCTTTTTAGACATTACAGGAGCGTATGACAACGTAGACCGCAACATTTTGTGGGATATTCTGGAAGTGGAAGGCTTAGGCGACGATTGTCTACAGCTTTTGAGAGAGATTTACCTGCAAAATACCGTTTGCGTTGAATGGGAAGGGATGAGGAGCGAGGAGAAAGTTCATATCAACAAGGGACTGAGGCAGGGGTGCCCTTTATCCCCACTGCTGTGTATGATGTACATGGTGAGGATGGAGAAGGTGCTAGAAGGAAGTCATATCAGGTTTAATCTCCCTTACAAACAGTCGGGTACAGTAGTAGAGCAGCAGCTTCCAGGTATCTATTATGCGGACGACATTGTGTTGCTAGCTAACAAGTAAAGTGATTTGCAACGTCTGGCTAATATCTGTGGACAGGAAGGAAATAGGTTACGTCAGAAATTCAGCCTTAAAAAATCAGGTGTTATGGTATTCAATTTAAACAGCGATCAAACACGGACAATACAGGGCCAGGAAATACCTGAGGTAAAAGAATATAAATATCTTGGCATATGGATACACGAAGGCAATAGATATATGGTAACACAGGAAAAAATAACAACAGTAAACGGGAAGAGAAATGCAGCCATAATGAAGCACCGAGCGCTTGGGGATACAATAGATACGAGGTGCTTCGGGGTATGTGGAAAGGTCTAATGGTTGCAGGACTTACTTTTGGAAATGCGGGTGTTTGCTTGAAATAAGGGGTACAATCAGTACTCGATGGCAGCCAAAGGTCAGTGGGACGCCTCGCATTGGGCGCTCATGGGAAGGCTACAAATGAAGCTGTGTAGGGTGATATGGGCTGGACAAATTTTGATGTGAAGGAAGCTCACAGTAAAATTGATTATGAAGAACTACTGAGGTATATGGAAGAAAGTAAATGGGCTGGGAGAGTGTTGAGGTATTTGTAGAAGAAAAACATTGATTGACAGTGGAGCAATAAAACTAGGAAGCTTAGCAGCAAGTGTGCGGCCTGTAGGATGAGCAATACAGCAAGAAAACGTCAAGCGGAAAGGCAGAGAGACGGAAATAATCTCTTGGGTGGCGGCAATGGAAAAGAAACCTTCGGTGAGCAACTTATGAGGAGAAAAGGAAATCAGGATAGAAACCATCTACGATAACTTAAAGGGAAGCTCATTACTTTTCGAAGCGAGATCAGGATGCCTTAGAATACGCACCTTAAAGCGAGATACAAGAAGGAAGAAGCATGTGCTTGCTGTGGTAAATCTAGGGAAACGATGGAGCATGTTTTATTAGAATGCAAAGAAATCTGTCCAGTGCATTGATTTAGGCACCACTGTCCCCCTTGAAGCCCTTGGGTTTCCAGAGAGCAGGGGGAATGTAAGCATGTCCACAATAGAGATTAGTAAGGGGCCATTGGAAGATTGGTGGAAGAGGAGTAGGGAAACGACAGAAAACGGAGACGTACAAAAAGAAAGTTAACAATAGAGGGTCAGAAAATTTGGTTATGGGAATTCATCGTAGGTTCCTTCCTTCCTTCCTTCCTTCCTTCCTTCCTTCCTTTCTTCCTTTCTTCCTTTCTTCCTTCCTTCCTTTTCTTATTGTATTACCTAGAGGGAAACCTGGGGCTGCTGCGCTGTGCTGTGAATCGGAATGCCGGTATATTGTGGCTTCGGATTGGTCGTTCTCGCAGAACCAGGACACCTTCAAGACGCGCTGGGCCAGCACCGTTCCGTCTGTCACAATGATTCATTTTGTACTAAAACAGCACGTAAAAACTGTCCTAGCTTTATTATTACGCAATAACCCGTCTTGTTTAATTATTAATAACTGTTACTGCATGCACAATTCTATGAAACCTAAAGGTATCAGCGGGCCGCTAAAGTTGGAGGATAGACGACAAGGTTCGCGCTCGCTTTGAAACAGTTTGTCCTCTGTTCTTGCTTTTCTTCGCTTGGTTGTACATTATAGGTGAGTAAACTTCACTCGCAGATGTAATATGCGTGAATGAAAACCTTTTATGAACATTTTACTTTAAGAACGCGTTATTTGTGTAGCTATATCCACCTTTTAGACGAAGCCTTTTACAACACCAGCCAACTCAAGCCTCACAGACACATATACCGTCATTCCCATGAGGGCACAGCGCCCCTTAGGAAACTCCCATAGACGGTGGCGCCAGATTTCCCTCTAGGTGTTATAGTGAGAAACTCTGTGTGGCTGGTGACTCAGCGCACGGTGTTTACGGGGTCGGTAATGCGGTGAAACCACGGTCGGCACAACCCTTTGGCTGTGCTTTTTAAAGGTTGGCTGCCTGGCTCTCGAATAGCTATCGTCTGTAATGTATATATATATATATATATATATATATATATATATATATATATATATATATGGACGACACGAAGGACGCGGACAAGAAGACGCAGCAGCATAGGCTTAGCCATTCACACCAGGAACAGCGTCCAGCCCGAGCCCCACTTCAGTAGCGCTGGCGATCCGGCTGCGGAGCTCGGCACGGCGCACTTCTCTTCCTTACAAAACATACGATGAGCTATGGCTGATGTTAATGGCCTTCGAGATCAGCGCGCACACATGATAAAGATTTCGGAAGCCACGCGAGGTAGTGCCCATTGGTTCTGACAGCCACATGTGGCGCACGCGGCTGACACTAGTGGAGAGGAGAAAAGGGAAAGGGATTGGCAGCTGGGTCCCCGCTCATGCGGCAGGCATTTAGTAGAGGAGGCAATGGCTGCAAGGAACCACTGAAAAAGAGTATGGGTAATGCGACGTCCTACTGCCGCATTCATGTATGCGTGTCTGATAGTTACGGCACCTATACATTTGCTGGCAAGACCCCAGGAACAGCTGGAATAAATGTCTAAAGTCACCGCAGCAGCCGACCACCCATCCGCAACAACGGCAGAAGGACAGAGCAATCATGATGGCGATCAGCGTACTACGCAAACGCCACTCTGTTAAGGACAGAAGTTTTCAAGCGCAAATGAAAAACTCGCAGCTAAGTCGACAATGCACACATCGCGTAAACGACAGGCCATCATAGCACACTGTGGTAAAATGGCGCTATCAGATGCGCTGAGCACACAAACAAATTGAGTCCCGTCAACGAGTACAAGCCAGCGCCCAAGAAAACAACAAAAAAGAAACATCGTTGGCGGCGTGGAAGCGATGTCACCGCAATGCAGGTCGTTTCGTGGATCACTTGCATTGTTTTCTGTGCTTAAACGAATGGAGGCTGAAGGGCGATTCAACTGATTTCTGCTGTTGTGGGGCGTGAAAGGTTTGCCGAATGCAAAATACTTTCATGAAGTCGGTATACGTGAAGACAACTCCTATATAGTTTTCTCTGGTAGCGATGACACAAAACTGACATCGGTGCATTTCACCCTACGTATAGTCGAAGACTCCTGTAGCTTTATTCAGCACACTTACACCGCAAAAAACGAACACGAGGGATTGTACAAACACGACCTATAAATCACTCACTCAACCTATCATTCACTCGTCGCAGCAACTTAGTAGCTATAACGTCGCTCTCTAGAGTTCGATATTGCAGATTTATTCCCGGCCGCATTTCGATGAAGGTGAAATGTAAAAACTTTCGTGTACTTAAGTTTCGTCGCACGTTAAAGAACCTCACCTTAAAGAACCCCAATGCGGCGTGCTTCATAATAATATCACGGTATTGATATGCAATACTTAAGAATTCATGTTCATTAAAACGTACCCGTGAGTATGGCTCTATAGTTTGGCCTCCCCGCCATCATTATGACATCGATGAGCTTCAAACTGTGCAGAAAAAAAAAGGTATTGCCGTTCATGTATGGCACAGGTACGATCGCTGTTTCTGATACATGCCGAACTGTCACCCGTTCAGTCACTGGCTCAGAGACGCGCAGAGTGCCGCATGTGAGACGCGCATGTGAGTACCAGGGTGTTCATTTGGGCTGTTTGGTACATCTTGGTAAACAACAGCGCGAAACAGCGCGAAACAGGAGACAACAAAAGAACCACTAGGGCACAATGCTCTGTACTGTGGTTGTTTTCTAGTGTCCTGTCTCGCACTGTTTAAAGTCTTGTCATGCTGCAAACATTTTACAGCGAAGCTGTTAGCCTCTAGTTGGTCAGTATTTTTCGTGGCATGCACATCTAATAAACGCCAACTGGAAACGGGCTTTGTTTTTCAGTTTCCGAGTAAGAGATCTATGTTTTCACGTATAGTAGAATAACAGTCCCAAGCTATCATGCCTGCAGCTTGTGTGCAAGTCGCACTTTACGCATTTTATGACGCGGTGAACTTTTAAACATTAATTTAGTTCAACGACGCACTTATGCTTGGTGGACGGCCTTGAAGAACAAGGATGTTGGCTGTACTTGCGCGCATGTGCGTGCGCGCGTGACGTACGTGACTTGTGGTGGTGGTGCTTGTCTAACGTCGCCCAACGTCTGCACCAGCTTCGCTGTACATCCACTTTAGCAGGGTGGAATGGAGGCGCATTCTTCAGTTCATCTGTTTACGTCTACGGGCCTGTAATTTTTGCCACGAGCTCTGTGCACCGCACCATGTGAACACAACCCTAAGCAAACCAGCGCAAGAAAACGAGATGAAACACGAGGAACACTCACACTTGATGCCTGCTAAGACACCTAAGCCTTCCTCCCACACGGGCCCCAACTGGAGTACTTAAACATCTCTTCATTTCGTCAAGATCTGCTATGTGGAATAATTTTGATGGCGCAATTAGAAAGCTGCTCACGGATCAGTTTGTTAAGTAATTGCTAAATTATATTGTATGTCTATGTTCCCTGCATGTTATTTCTCTGGTTTTGATCCTGCTGCATAACCAATTACATATTGAAAACATGCTGTTGTACTTGCAAATTTTTTTGCACTGACCTAACCTAATATCTCTCGTAAGCAATTCTTGAGACAGGAGCGAGTGTAAAAAAATAAAATGAATAAGAGAAGTCTATCTTGTTACATTACGAAATGCACTCGCGTATGTGTGCACGTATGTGTGTGTCTTTGCGATATAGGATATCATAGTCGAGAGCGGCAGCAGATGGAGATGGCGCAGGATGTGGATGTAGAACTTTATGTATCAATGGCACATAGTTACGCTACCAAGGATACCAAGTCTGTCAGTGAAAGCAAAGCAGAGGATGACAGAAGAGAGAGCCTGTGCCGTGTAGAAAAGGAACAATCGCAGATCAGGTCCCCTTCCACCGTAGGTGACATCTACTATTTAAAATATGTCCCTCCCTCAGGCCCATCAAATGCAATCGGAGCCACATCTCTGACACAGGACAGCTTATAGACAAATCGGTTGGGAGTAAAGTGTACTGTACCCCCATCGTGGATCCATCATTGGGATACTGCTTTATAGGAGAGCAGCTGCGCTGCGTGGGCGGATCCAGTTAAAAAGTAAAACCGTGGTGATGATCACGCAGTTAAACAATATGGGACCATTTCTCCATAAGGTAAAAATTATTTTCTTTAAGTGGCCAAAAAAATGACAGCGCCCGTAGAGGGTAGATTAAAAATCAATAACATAGTATTGCCACCTGGTTATTTTGGACTAGCTCAATAACGATGACGTGTGCATATACCACGCTCTAAAGCATCCGTGGTCTAGCGTTTGCTTTGAATTATAAATGCATATTTCCCTACGGGCGTCCACAATAGCCACCAAATGGAAAGAGTGTGCTCGGTAGCTGCAAAAATAAATAATTGTTGCTGATGGCTCCAACTCGCATCAAGCGTCACGGGGAAGAGATTGTGGTACGCGTGTAAGGGACTGTACTACAGATAAAAATCTCTAGTGCTTAAATATGAGACAACATGTATACTGCATTCGGCCACGAGGTCACTTTCCACTGTTGCTGCAAAAATAAAGTAATCCCTGCGGCAGGCTTCAACTCGCTTCAAGGGTCATCGGGGTTCAGAAGAGATTTTGGTACGCGTCTAAGTAACTGGACCACAGATAAAAATCTCTACTGCTTAAATATGAGACAACATGTATACTGAATTCGGCCGCGACGTCACCTTCCACCGTTGCTGCGAAAACAAAGTAATCCTTGCTGGAGGCTTCAATTTGCATGCCAGTCCCACCAATGACTGCTTTTCCAGATTACAAGCACCTGGTATTTCCCTGGCCTAGTGAATCCTGCAGCAGAAAGGTGCTTTAGGTCTCCCTTACAAAATTAGGTTGCCAGATTCACTCGCTTAACTTTCACTTAAGCATTTCGGCCTTGGTGCCCTGCCCTCTCTGCTCGTTCTGTAATCGGGAAGAGAGAATTTCTAACTTTCTTCTATCTTTTCGCATCTTTACTGCGGCAAGAAAACTGATATTAGTACTACCTCTTCGAAGACTTGGTCTGGACTTAACAGAAAAACTTATTCTTTCGTTTGGTGCCTTCACTATGGCATTCAGTAAGAGGGACTTTTGCTATGCTAGCCTAAACTTTTTTTATGGAACCCAACCGAATGCCCTGTTAAAATTCTATTTTTTTTTTCGTGTGTACTTTCAAATTAATGTTCATTCGATCTAATTTGACTGATTTTATTTTGACATATGATTTTACGTTCTACGGTGGTAAGTCCATAGAAACTGTTAAATTTATTCTTCATTATAAATTTAAATAATCCATCCATTTCTTGCCAATCCCGCATAGTGGGTAGGAACAACATGCTTGATAAGAAGGAACAACGGAATAGCCCAGACCTGAGCTTGTACTGCTTCTTGAGAGAATAGCAGCTCCGACTGTTCCGACAAGTATGGAAGGTACAAGGCGATCCATTGTACGCGGCGAAATCCGCGAACGCCAAATTACTGTCAAGGCGATATAATAGGATGGTGTCGAACGTTGGCTTGTGCAGTTTGAACGCGTTGCTACTATCAATGAGTGGGATGATGTAGCCAAACTGAGGCTCGTCTATTTCAGTCTACAATAGGGTTTGGGTACGGGCTAGTTGGTATTCCATTGCAAACATCACTTACAGCGCGTATACAGACAGGGACCAAAAGAACGACGAAGACAAGCGCTGACTGCGAGGCTGCTACCTTGAGTTTCTCGTGAAAAACGCTCGAGCGTCACTCAACGCGCGCTTCGAGTGGACGGCCGTTTGCGAAATGAAAAACCGCTCTCAAGGAGTATTTCGAGTGGAGGATCGAGTCGAGGTGCGTTTGTAAAAAAGGTGTTAGGCTTTTAAACTTTTAGTTTTACTGGGCTCACCCTAAATGGAAAATTGAAGCAAGCTTTGTGTCCTCAGCGGTTGCATTTTGTGGAGGCGAAATGCGAAAACACCCGAGTAGTTAGATTTAGGTGCACTTTAAAGAAACGCAAGGGGTCCAAATTTCCGGAGTCCCCCACTATGGTGTCCCTCATAATCAGGTCTTGGGTTTGGCACGTAAAACATCATAATTTAATTTTGAAACAAGCTCTGCGTACAAATCACATCAACTTTCCGATTTAGAAAATTCGATCACCCACGCAACTGTAACGCGACAAATCTCGGCTATCAGTGCGCGCGAAAACTAAATTAGGAGGCTGCATGCAAGCAGCGCGAAGCCGCGCCCCTCGAGGCGACGTTCTGCTTACGCAGCCAGCAGCGGGCAGCTAGCGCGCTGCGATAGCGAGGAGCACGGAGCCACAGCATGCTGGCTGCCTGAGTGACGTAAGCAGCACGTCGCGTCGGCGGGCGCCGCTTTGCGCTCACTGCAGCCTCCTCATTTAGTTTTCGCGCGCACTGATAAGTGTTAAGCGAATGGTTTTTCTTTTATTGCGATAGCAATTATATGGACACTCCTGGCGCCTTTTTGCCATTTCCGTCGCTGTGAGGTCTCTTGCGGCTGTGCTTACGGCGCGGCCGTGCGGTCGCCGTAATTTGAAAGAGATCTGCGACGTGGCCAAAGTGCGCGCCCGCACGGGCTTCATCTTCAAAGCGACCAGCGATGCTTGCGCGTAATGCCGGTAGCTTCGTATGCGCTGTGCTTTCGAGGTTTCGTTCGCGTGGAAGCGAGAGATGCACGAAGGTCAATTCGATCGCTGCTGCTGCGGCGATTCCTCACTCCCGCATTTTGACAGCCAGTTTCCGTGATCATCGAGCGAGATACGTTCATGTTTACCTGTGGGCGCGCGACACCATGCTTGTTAATTTAGTTAAAACACGTTGGCGGGCTAGTTGGTTTGAATCCAAGATAGAATGTGTAAGCGCGACTGAACGAGGACGTAGAAAGAAACCGACACACAGATACAGTGCTGTCGCTGTCTGTGTGTTTCTTTCTACGTTCTTGTTCAGTCACGCTTACACATTGTATCATTGTTAATATAGTAAGTAAGCGGATGTTTGAAATTTTATGCGGCCCATAAAACTACTATCCTCACTTCGTAAAGCCATCTACTAATTTGCTATCGCAATCGGTGCTTCGCCTTTCAGGCGAAACTGAGTTTTTTTTTTTTTTTAAACATCGATATCCTTCACCGAAGTAATAGGACCATAGGGAAATCAACGTAGCCGTGAGTTGAGTGGCTATTCCAATGACAGTTGTCGCGGCTAGGGTGATCAGAAGAACATCGGTGGCCGAAAACGTTGAAGCGTAAGGAGTTTTCTAGCGGATGTCAAAGGCTCGCTCCGGGAGCGGCAATTCCGCCCGATACGTGAGGAGGGTGCAAATAGCTCGACACCGAGACGTGCTCACGCAGCGTTCCAAGGCTTCGCTTCTCAGAATGGCGGCGTCAAGTGGCGCTGTCGTCGAACGAGGGAGGAGACGCACTAACGATCATCGGGCTCCTTGGGCGACGCACGCAAACCTGCGCGCGAGGACCGGGTAGATACGAAAAGACGTTGACTGTTACGTGCCTTTCCCTGGAGCGCAATTAGCACGGACGCTCGAGTAGTTAGGGACCAGTCAACGTGGCATGGAACGAAAAAAAAAAAGAAACCTTTAGACATAATGTCAACGGATAAGAAAACCAGTGATGCGGATTGGCTGGAAAGCACGGCTTTCTAATATTGTACTTGAGATGATAAACTGCACTTTCGCAGGCGATGCAATACGTCGAGCAGATAAGCGGCGGTGTGCTTAACAGAAATGGGTGCCACAGAAGGACCCAGTTGGCTCAGTGGCTATGGCGCTCTGCTGCCGAGGACGAGGCCTCGATTTCAGGCCACAGACGCATTTCGATTGGAGCGAAATGCACCTAAATGTGAGAGGAAGAGCTTTTTCTGTTTTGGCAAGTTAAAGAACCGTAGGACGCCGAAATTAATTCAGAACCCTCCAGTACCACATCCCATGGTCCGGACTCAGGAGGGTGTGCTCTAAGCGTCACAATTTCGTTTCCCACTAAGATTACCTGATGGAACTCTGGCGCTGCGATCACTCGGCTACCATGGGACTGATGGTTAGTACATGGGTTTGGCTGATCTTGCTTGCGGCACCATACGTTCTATGTGACTTTGTTTAATTGTTATGCTTTATGTGCCTTTATTTGCCTTACGTTCGAAGAAATACACTTTCTTTCTGAATGCAAAACAGAATGAGAATACGCATAAATGCATAATCACTACATTTTGGCTTTTAGAGCGCGATATTCTGTTAAAAATGCTAAGTCTGCAAGGCGACAAGGATATTTGAAGACATAAGGACAAACTTAAGGCAAACCCATGTACTGTAACTACTCTTGCTGGCTGAACAGCGATGCTTGCATTTGCCCCTGACACTAGAGCCAGAGATACCCCTAGTTCTCTTTTTTCTCCCTTCTTAAACAAATTTTTTCATCTAGTAAGAGAGATTGCTGCCTTTAGATAGCACTGGCTACTCCTCATCACCCGGCAAGATGTATATCACAAAATTTGTAACAAAATGTGGCACAAACGTAGCGAAACAAAAACAGTGAGCCAGCATTAACACAAAGTTCTGTACATGAGTCCGCGAACTCATAGAAAATAAGTATGCATGCAGTTGCCTATGCAAACGACACAAGTGCATCGAATTGTTCGAGAATACATACAGGAGCTCAAACTTTTGCAAACCAGTGCACAGACTCGTAAGTATAGCCATAAATAACGTACTGCATGCGCATTTGACAACATAACAAATTTTGACTTGCATCCCATATACATATTTCCGATGAGATTAAAATTTATGATTGCTCCACGACGGTTGATATCTCTACTGAATCAAATGCCTTTTCATAACATATGAAATGCATGAAAGGAAAAATTCACATCGACCCATGTGTAGCACGAAGCTACAAAGGAAACCAACCCGGGTTTCTCAGAAACAAAGCTTCGTACAAACAAGTTTTCCCTTTGTAGCTTCGTGCTGAATACGGGTGGACGTCAACTTTTTCTTTCATGAACCTTCCTTCACCTTGTAGAATTCCGCAGAACTGATCTGCCATATGAAAGACATCTAAAGAGAGTGATCGTCCTCCGTAGATTTCTCGATTACCTGATTGATGACGTGGATGTGATCCATTGTACAATATTTCTTCCTGAAGCCCGCCTGTTCTCTTTGTTGATTCAAGTCAAGTGTTGTCCTGATCCTATTGGCAATAATCTTGGTGAATATCTCATACAACACTGAAATAAAGCTCATGGGCCTATAATTCTTGAATTCTTGAACGACTTTCTTGAGCCGCCGCGGTTGTCTAGCGGCTATGGTGTTGGGGTTTAAGCACGAGTTTGCGGCATTGAATCCCGGCCATGGCGGCCGCATTTCAATGGTGACGAAATGCGAAAGCACCTGCGTACCTAGATTTAGGTGCATGTTAAAGAACCCCAGGTAGTCAACATTATTCCGGAGTCCACACTACGGCGTGGCTCATAATCACATCGTGGTTCTGGCACGCAAAATACCATAATTTAATTTTTTAAATTCTTAACTACTTTCTTTTTATAGATAACCATAATGCTGACTAATATAGGTAATGTATATATATATATATATATATATATATATATATAAACACGTGTATTTATATTTATCGGGCAACCACGTTTCGCCGCCTAACAAATGTAATCGCACAGCGTGGGACGCGCCTGCATGTATCCGAAGTTTCTGGAAAGTTATCGATGCTTCTATCCGCGAATGGTGTCGAACTTTGTGGAAGGCACGCGGGTCCGAACGATGAGTCTGGAACATTCGACGACTGTTTTTTAAAACCCGAAGCGCTTGACCCGCTGATCAGATTTCCGACGATCGCCGACCGTGTTCGCCGCTATCGTTGTGCTATAAGTGTAGCCTGTTTTTGTGGGCACAGGTTAGCCCAATAAAATATAGTTTTGTATTCCACCGTATTGCTGCTTTCTTCACCGTCACTGCCACGTGACATCTGGTGGAGGTGCTTGTGCGTTCATGTACCGAACGCCCCCGCAAAGCCGCGATCCAAGCCCGAAGCCCGAGGACAGAACCAACATCGCCCAAGACCAGTGTGCTAGCCGCAGACTGCAAGGACTGCCCCCAGAGTACGGACTTCTACGTGAGACGACAAAGAAGATCGTTGTCAAGACAACCCCAATGGCTGCCCCAGCGTCCCCCGTTATCCTACAACAACCTCGGGACCCACCAACCTTCCATGGAGCAGCGACTGAAGACCCGGAATCATGGCTGGAGACCTACGAACGAAACACGACATTCAACAACTGGGACTCAGACGACAAGCTGCAGCATGTCTACTTCGCCTTAGAAGACGCCGCCAGAACGTGGTTTGAGAACAGGGAGTCGACCTTGACAACGTGGGACCTGTTCCGTAGCGGCTTCCTGCGCACCTTTACAAGCGTTGTGCGCAAGGAAAGGGCCGAAGCTATGCTGGACGCCCGAGTGCAGCTACCAAACGAGAATGTTGCCATCTTTACGGAAGAGATGAGCCGTTTGTTCCGCCACGCCGACCCGGATATGGCCGAGGAGAAGAAAGTCCGCCTACTGATGCGTGGTGTAAAGGAGGAACTTTTTGCCGGAATGGTAAGAAGCCCCCCGAAGACCGTCGAAGAGTTTCTTCGTGAGGCGACGAACATTGAGAAGACACTCGAGATCCGAAACCGGCAATTCGATCGCCGCACGAACTCTACAAACTACGCCGGGGTTCAATCACTGGCTACCGACGATCTACGCGAGACTATCAGAGCGGTCGTACGGGAGGACATAAAAATTGTTACAACGCAATCACATGCAACCACAAGTAAGAAGGACGGGACACAAGCGCTGACTGTCAACTAAATTCAACTAAAATGTGAGCTAAAACATGAGAAGCCGTTCATCAAGTGTTCCACAGGAGTGGTCTACGCCATTCCCTTGAAGTGTGGAAAGGCTTATGTCGGCCAAACCGGCCGCTGCATTAATGAACGCTTGGGGGAACATGCCCGAAATTTAAGCAACTTAAAGGACAAGTACGCACATTTGGTCGCGCACGTAATTGAATGCACAGGATGCGAGGCTCGTTTGGGAGAGACAAGGATTCTCGGCAAGAGTGCCGACGTGATGCGCGCGTCTCTTTGGAAGCGTTCCACATACACAAATATGGCAGCAAGTGCGTAAGCACCCCTTCTGTATCGCTTTTTGCTGCAGAGCTTCATTTTTTGGAAGCGACTGCTTACTGATTTCAATGTATGTTAGTATCCCTCGCCTTTCGATACTGTTTTTCTAGTTTTTTCGTTTTCTTGTTTTTTCGGCGCCTGATTCCGTTGACTGCTGGCACGTTCGTTCATCGATGCGCATTGTCATTTTTCCCCGATTGTATCACTCCCTTCCCCCTTCACTTCTGCCTTTCCCCTTATATAAGGTATCCGTTTTCCATCAATAAAATTTAGTTGACAGTCAGCGCTTGTGTCCCGTCCTTCTTACTTGTGGTTGCATGTGATTGCGCTGTAACAATTTTTATGTCAAGTATGCACCAACTCGCCCAGAAAGAAGTTTCAATGACGTACGGGAGGAGCTGCAGAAGTTCTACCCAAGGACGCAGTCCCAAGTCGATCCAATCGCTGAAATCGTCAAAGAAGAGGTTCAGCGATCGCTTGGAGTCCCTGAAGTGCAAGCACGATCACCGCAACCTCAGCCGGAAGCGATGACCTACGCCGCCGTCGCCTGCCGTCAAGGTCCCCCTCCGCGACAACGCCAGGGCCCTGTAACGCCGCAATTCCGCCGTCCACCGCCGCCGCCGCCAGCACGCCCACCCATCGCACAGCGCAGCTACGCGAGGAAGACGGACATTTGGCGAGCCCCCGACCACCGCCCGCTCTGCTACCACTGCGGCGAAGCCGGCCATGTGTACCGCCGATGCCCATACCGCGACCTGGGATTGCGAGGGTTCGCCGTCGATGCACCGCGCCCTCGGGAAGGTGAACGCCCTCGTGACATTTAAGACTACCTCGCCGCTACTCAGTGGAGCCCTCGACAACCGTCCCGTTCGCCGTCACCAGGCCGCTACCTGTCGCCGCAGCGCCGACCATACACTGGCCCAGCCCGGGGCCGGTCAGCGAGCCCATATCCGGAAAACTAAAACCAGAAACCGATGGAGGTGCGGTTGCTGTTCGTCGAACTGACGAAGATCCTCCGCCGCCGACGAAGACGACGAAGAGACCATCTCGGCGACATAATAACGACACGCCGCCGTCCCGACGAAGTCAGGAAGCCAAGGCTACACCGACGAAAGACGACTTGACGACGCGACGTTCCAGCTTCAGTTCAGCACGACGCAGCCGTGATCCGACGCCAAGACCTAATTGCAATGCCAGACAAATAACCACCGACCTCGACGTGCTTCTCGACGGCCACGCAGTCACCGCTTTAGTGGACACAGGAGCCGATTACTCCGTCATGAGTGGACCCATCGCCGCGCAGTTGAAGAAAGTTAAAACTGCATGGAAAGGCCCTCAAATTCGGACCGCTGGAGGACACCTCATCACGCCGACTGGAATCTGCACGGCAAGAAGAACCATTCATGACCGGACTTACCCTGCCACCTTCGTTATTTTCCAACAGTGTTCACGAGACGTCATTCTCGGTATGGACTTCCTGGACCAACACGGCGCAATCATCGACCTGAAGTCGAAGTCAGTAACGCTGTCGGAAGATAAAGCGATGCAGCCGGAGAGCCCTCGTAGTCACCACGCCTTGAGCGTGCTCGAAGATCAAGTGAGCATCCCGCCTCGCTCCAGCATTGTTATTTCAGTCGGCACCAAAACACCCGCTGACGTAGAAGGCGTCATCGAAGGCGACCAACGTCTACTGCTAGACCGTGAAATTTGCGTCGCAAGAGGGATCGCTCGACTGCATGGAGGGAAAACCGAAGTGTTGCTGACAAACTTCAGCCGCGAGTTCAAGCACATCAACAAGGGCACGACGATCGCGTACATCGAGGAAAATTCTGGAAACCAGTAATGCGTTTGTCCTCTCGGATTCCGCCGCATCTACCCCGACGACCATGGTTCCCGAACCAGACTACGACATTAATCCAAGTCTCCCCGTGATTAAGCAACAGCAGCTGAGAAGTCTGCTCCGACGATACAAAGGCTGCTTTTCGACGTCATCGAGGATTCGACAAACACCAGTCGCCAAGCATCGCATCATCACCGAGGAGTGCGCTCGACCACTCCGCCAGAGCCCTTGCCGAGTTTCGCCGCGAGAACGTAAAGCTATAAGAGAAAAGGTCGACGAAATGCTGCGCGACGACATCATCCAGCCGTCGAAAAGCCCGTGGGCATCCCCTGTTGTACTGGTGAAGAAAAAAGACGGAACCCTACGTTTCTGCGTCTATTATCGTCGTCTGAACAAGATCTCGAAGAAGGACGTATACCCCCTTCCACGGATAGACGACTCATTGGATCGGCTCTGCAACGCTAAATACTTCTCGTCAATGGACCTCAAGTCTGGCTATTGGCAAATAGAAGTCGACGAAACAGATCGCGAAAAGACGGCCTTCATCACCCCAGACGGCCTCTACGAGTTCAAGGTTATGCCATTCGGACTGTGCTCGGCGCCTGCAACGTTCCAGCGCTTGATGGACACGGTTTAAGCAGGATTGAAGTGGCAGACCTGTCTCGTTTACTTGGATGACGTCGTCGTCTTCGCCGGAAATTTCGACGATCACCTGAGGCGGCTTGCGACAGTACTAGAGGCGATCAAATCATTAGGGCTCACTCTGAAGCCAGAAAAGTGCCGCTTCGCTTACGATGAGCTTCTTTTCCTAGGCCACGTCATCAGCAAGTCTGGAGTCCGCCCCGACCCGCAGAAGACAGCTGCCATTGCAAAGTTCCCGCAGCCCATTGACAAGAAGGCAGTGCGTAGATTTCTTGGCATGTGTGCCTACTACAGGCGATTTGTCAAGGACTTTTCACGCATCGCTGAGCCGCTGACAAAGCTAACTAAATGTGACGTCGAGTTCAAGTGGGAAACGCCGCAGGCTGACGCATTTCAAGAACTCAAACGACGCATGCAGTCGCCGCGCACTTCGACGAGCACGCCAATACCGAAATACACACGGACGCCAGTAGCCTTGGCCTCGGTGCCGTCCTAGTCCAGAGAAAAGATGGACATGAACATGTGATAGCTTACGCTAGCCGGTCGTTGTCAAAAGCGGAAGGCAATTATTCTACAACCGAAAAGGAATGCCTCGCCATCGTTTGGGCTACAGCGAAATTTCGCCCTTACCTCTATGGCAGGCCATTCAAAGTGGTCAGCGACCATCGCGCGTTGTGTTGGCTAGCTAACTTAAAGGACCTTTGAGGACGGCTGGCACGGTGGAGCTTCAGACTACAAGAATACGACATCACTGTAACGTACAAGTCCGGACGAAAACACTCAGATGCCGATTGCCTATCACGCACCCCCATTGACCCGCCGCTGCAAGATGACGAGGATGACGACGCCTTCCTTGGCATAATAAGCGCGGAAGACTTCGCCGAACAACAACGAGGGGACCCGGAGCTAAAAGCCCTAGTCGAGTATTTGGAAGGGCACACCGACGTTGTCCCTAGGGCATTTAAGCGTGGATTATCTTCGTTCACGCTTCAAAACAACCTACTCATGAAGAAGAACTTCTGACCAGTCCGCGCCAACTACCTTTTTGTTGTTCCGTCGGCGCTGCGTCCAGAAGTACTGCACGTCCTACATGACGATCCGACCGCTGGGCACCTCGGTTTCTCCCGGACGCTATCGAGGATACAAGACAGGTATTACTGGCCGCACCTAACTGCCGATGTCACCCGTTACGTCAAGACATGCCGAGACTGTCAGCGACGCAAGACACCACCGACAAGGCCAGCGGGATTACTACAGCCGATCAAGCCTCCTTACCGACCTTTTCAGCAGATCGGGATGGACTTGTTAGGACCGTTTCCGACATCAACATCCGGAAATAAGTGGATCGTCGTGGCGAAGGACTATCTCACCCGCTTCGCTGAAACTAAAGCTCTACCGAAAGGCAGCGCAGCCGAAGTGGCGAAATTTTTCGTCGAGAACATCCTGCTGCGACATGGTGCTCCAGAAGTCCTGATCACCGACAGAGGAACGGCTTTTACAGCAGAGCTCACGCAAGCCATTCTGCAATACAGCCAGACAAGTCACAGGAGGACAACTGCCTACCATCCGCAGTCGAATGGTCTCACGGAGCGCCTGAACAAGACCCTCGCCGACGTGCTAGCAATGTACGTCGACGTCGAGCACAAGACGTGGGATGCGGTCCTGCCGTACGTAACATTTGCTTACAACACGGCGGTGCAAGAAAAAACGCAGATCACGCCATTTAAGCTGGTTTACGGCAGGAACCCGACGACGACGCTCAACGCCATGCTGCCGCACGTCACTGACGAGGAAAATCTTGACGTCGCTACCTATCTCCAGCGCGCCGAAGAAGCCCGACAGCTCGCCCGCCTGCGAATGAAGAACCAGTAGAGGACCGACAGCCGACACTACAACCTCCGACGACGCTTCGTCGAGTACCAGCCCAGTGACCGTGCTTGGGTTTGGACCCCTATACGCCGACGAGGACTGAGCGAGAAGCTTTTGCGCCGCTATTTCGGGCCGTACAAGATCATCCGACGTATTGGCGCACTGGACTATGAGGTCGTGCCTGACGGCATTTCGCTATCACAGCGTCGCCGTTCACGACCTGAAATAGTCCACGTTGTGCGACTCAAGCCGTACTACCAGCGTTAATGAACTTTGGGGCTTCGCGTGACTGACCTTTGGACTTTGTTTCTTTTCGTTGTTTTGTTACTTATGTTTAATAAGTGTCCTTTTGTGTTTCACTCTCCTATATTTGTAGCATCGGGACGATGCTTCTTAAGAGGGGGGTATTGACACGTGTACTTATCTTTATCGGGCAACCACGTTTCGCCGCCTAACAAATGTAATCGCACAGCCTGGGACGCGCCTGCATGTATCCGAAGTTTCTGAAAAGTTATCGACGCTTCTATCCGCTGTCTGTTGTCGCCGAACCTCATGTTATCTGTTTTCATCACCTGACGCGAATGGTGTAGAACTTTGTGGAAGGCACGCGGGTCCGAACGATTAGTTCGGACCCGCGTGACCCGCTGACAAGCGCTTGACCCGCTGATCAGATTTCCGATGATCGCCGACCGTGTTCGCCGCTATCGTTGTGCTATAAGTGTAGCCTGTTTTTGTGGGCACAGGTTCGCCCAAATAAAAGCTAGTTTTGTATTCCACCGTATTGCTGCTTTCTTCTCCGTCACTGCCACGTGACAAATATATATGTATATATATATATATATATATATATATATATATATATATATATATATATATATATATATATATATATATATATATAATCTATTGAAAGATGGCCGAGGTGGACGCCAACGAGGATACGAAGGCGCTGCAGGTGCTCTGGCGCCCATAGAAGCCCAGTGGCCGCAGGTAAGGCCCAGACGGGACAGCGGCAAGTGATATTGCAGTGACATCCGCGTATGTGGGCCTCGGGAACACTGCTGGTGCAGCATACGTTGTCGGAGACGTCATGGCTGCCATATACTGCTTCACAGTATTGCGCAATTCGAACGTTGGGGTTGGGGCGGAAGCAACAGTGGATCGCCTCCATTGTTGCTCTTCGAGTTCTTCACGAATAATAGTGGTGATAAGAGCACATAGATCAGAATGAGTTGATAGGTGAAGGTCGTTGTCAGGGTGAAGACCAAGAGACTGAAGCTCGCCGAAGCGCTGGCACATCGATGTAATTTCTGGAACTGAGGTAGGATTTTGAATAGCTAAGGCGTTGAATGCGATGGAAGCAGTGCCTTTAACAGTGTGGCGAATGCGTTCGGCTTCCGTGATTCCAATGTTATATACTTCGTATATATACTTCGTACATCTTCGATGTTATATACTTCGTACATCTTCGATGTACGAAGTATATGAATCATGTGGAAGTTGGACACGCGCAGCGAGATCTCGTTTGGCGACTTCTGAACGCCCAGACGAAGTCGCGAAGATTGGCCGCAATCTGGTGGTAAAAGCTGACCAGTCGGTGATGTCAGTTTCGTGGTTAAAATACCACGTCTTCGGAACGCAGGTCAGATAGAACACGACCTTAGTCAACTTCTATGTGTCGGTCCATCCATTGGCCGAACTCACGAGATTGTAATTGTCGAGCCAGTAGTCGACGTCGTCTTCGCGGAGACCCGCAAGGACTGGTGGATCGCGATGAGGGCTAGTGCAGCCGATGGCGTGGGTGTGCGCGCGTTAGAGCCTGCAGAACCCTGACAGGGCTAGCCTTGGGGTCTCGCTGCTCTCTTCAAAACTGACGGCCCTTCAGGACGCCGGATGCTCATTATCCCTGCAGTGGCTACCGGCACACGTGGGGATCCCGGGCAATGAAGAGGCGGACACTCTTGCAAAAGGTACCTACCACTCAAGCGTCCCCCTCAGCCCTGTTGTAACGGCCGCAGACTTCTAGAGACACAGGCTGCGCAAGCACATCATCGCCTGCCACCCGGACAAAGGGGTATCCCTCGGCCGACCTCCACGGCCTCTTCCACAGCACGGCCTCCCACGAAGGGATGCCTCGCTGCTGCTCCGGCGGCGAGTGGGCTGCTACTGGACGGCAGCCCGCCGGCACCGCCTTGGAAAGCCACCTCGCCAGCCTGTGCCTCCTGTGGTGAACCAGAGACTCTGGAGCACCTCCTGCTGGCCTGCCCTGCTCACCTGCAGCACGGCGGCCGACTTCTGCAGGAGTTCCACCGTCTGGGGCTCCCATGTTCACGACAGGAAGATATCCTTTTCCCCTGTCGTAATCAGCTACCAGCTTTCCTAAGTGTCGTCGAGTAGCTCGACTCGTCGGGGCTCTCGGCCAGACTATAGGAAATTTCTACAAAGACGGATAGCCTACCGGCGGTCCCACCACCTCGGGCTTCCTGATCCACCACTACTTCGCTTCTGCTGGGCCACCTCCTATACGGTCTACCTGCAGCCTACTCCTCCGGTCGAATCCAGTGGGCCCTCCCGGCCGGGCTGGTCTGAAGCTGCTAGGACGACCCTTTACCTTTCTCCCTCCTATCCTTTCTCTCTTTTAATCCCATCTCCCGAAACCTGCTGGCACTGAGCCGTGCTCCCGCATTGGTTGCAGAAGATAGTGCTCGGCTTTCCTCCTTCCCCACAATAACCACTTATCTGATATTTAAGAATAAACAGTTTGCAGTCTGCGCTCGTGGGGTGTTGTGTGTTTCGTTCGCTTGTGCTTTGTTTGTTATGGTTTGTTAACAAAGTAACTGGAACGCCAATGCATTTCTCCGCAAAGTCCGGGAATTTATATCGCGAAACTGGTGTCATATTGAAAATTCGTTCCGAGTGAATCCGCCTTGCGAACTCCACGGCTAGACTTTGTAAATTGCAATATGGGTAATGATGTCATTAGTTAAAACCTAATTAGGGAATTTTTAATGATTACTTGATTTTGCGTCCGAGCTTTTTGTGCAAGTATTGTCCGCCGCTTCGAGTAGACCAGCTCATGAACTGGAATTGTGATATGTGCCACAGACAACTTCTAAAGATTTTTTAAAGTGTTCGTTGAAACACCTTGTGCGTATACATATATATATATATATATATATATATATATATATATATATATATATATGTATATATATATATATAGGGGTTTTCTTCAAAGTTCAGCACGCAGGACCCGACCTAACATACGCAGGAAAGAGACGACGAACTTTTTGGAAGACTTCTCTTACTTAACGTTTCCGGCTGGTGGACCAGCCTTCGTCAGAGTACACTGTACTCTGACGAAGGCTGGTCCACCAGCCGGAAACGTTAAGAGAAGTCTTCCAAAAAGTTCGTCGTCTCTTTCCTGCGTACATATATATATATATATATATATATATATATATATATATATATATATATATATACATATATATATATATATATATAGCTTGGAGCGATGCGCCATGGGGGCTTAGCGTCTTTGTTGTTGCGCTGCTGAGGACGAGGTCGCGGTGGCCGCATTTCGATGGGGCGCAATGCAAAAGCGCCCATGGCCCGTTCACTGGGGGCACGTTAAGGATTGGTCAAAATAATACGGAGTTCTCCACTACGGCGTGCCTCATAATCAAATTGTGGTTTAGCCACGCAATACCCCAGAATTCATTCATTCGTTTAAAGCTTCCGCTTGGATGGGTCTGTATATATCATGGCGGCGTTTTAAGCTTCCGAATAGTTTCTTTTCGAATTGTCTCTCTTAGGACGCTCCGCAGCAGCTTTTTTGATAGTTGGCTTTTATATTCACCATTTTCGTCGCGTCACCGCAAACGAGACGCCTGGAAGCAGTGCTTTGGAGCTTTGCTGGGCAACCAACAGACAATCTCGCATCAAGAGCAGCCGCTAGGCTCCTCAAGTGAAATGCGATCGTAAAACGATCGCTTGTAAAAGAGCGAATGAGGATGCCTTGCACGAAGCGCGCTCTCCCCTGAACAGCGGATGCCCGCTCCGCAGGCAACTGACCAGTCGTCGTGGGCGTGACTCAGAGTCCTACCCTAAGGAACAAGAAGAAATTTAAATGAGTGAAGAAATTTTACAGAGGGGTGATCTGGGCGAGTTAGAACAGTGGTTGGGGGCGTAGGCCTCTAGTCAAGCGTTTGCATAGACCTTTTGTCTGCGGCCTTCTAGATCCCTGTGGTGTTCAATAAAGTTGATATGCTTTGAGCTGAGTCATGATGGCGATAAGCGCACAACGGAAAACAAGGTACAAAAAGAAGAAAAGGTGATTAGGACTTACCTCGTTACTTTCTTTTTTTTTGTCCCTTGTTTTACTAGTGCACTGATCGCCATCATAACTGAATAAACTTAATTTGAGAAACCAAGCTATTGGTTTCGGGAAGTGGGATTCCACCATATACAGGTAATCTTGGTCCTGTGCTAATAACCTAGCCCAGCTCACCAGCCGTTGCTAGTCCTCAGGACTTTGGCATGTCAGCTGTGCCTCCTACTGGTCTTCTGTTCGTGCTTGAATGGGCCTTGTTTATCGGTTTTTGTTGCATTCCCAGACCATATGGTGAAGGGTCTTTGATGTATTGCTGAATTTAGGTCTTTTGTATACGTTGCGGGATACATGGCGTGTAGTAGAGAGCCGTGGAAGTGACTGTCTATCTTAAGTTGGCGTAGAACGGTGGCTTCTTTTCTTTTAAGCTTGCAATGTGGTGCCGGCCTGTATAACGTATGTTCTTGTTTTAATGTTCTAGTTATCGGGAAAAAAAAAATGCTCTTGTGTATTTCGCTACACGACTATTTTTCATAGATCGTTTCTACTGGCAATGAAGTTTAGCGTTGTATCCTGTTGTTCTTCTCTCTATCGCCGTCTCTGTGCGCTGTGAACCCTTTAAAGATGATTCTTGATGTCGAGTTGTTTTTCGCGTACTTCTTTCTGGAAGTGTTGATTCGCCAGCTTTTTTTTTTTTTTTTTTTTCGTGAAGCTGCCAGTGCGACTAGGAAAGCTCAGCAACGTCATAGGATGGCTTTCACGGTTATCAGAAAGAAACTAGACCACTCACAACGTTTAAATTTCGAGAAAGATGGGAAATATCAGTGGAGATATGTACACGAATTTTGAACTGTGTGGGCTAATTACAGGTCAAATAAAATTGCTAAACCAGCGTTTTTGGCTTGTATAAAGGCATACGAAATGCTGACAAAATTTCTCTACCACGCCGAGAGGACAAACCAGGGCAGAAATTTATTACTTAGAGCAAAGTAGGGCCATCTTATCGGATACGTGTGATGAAAGTTTGGAGAGGTGCAGATTTTATTATGTCTTTCGAAAAGAATTACTTAATTCTTGTTTCTTTGCAAATTTGAGGCGTTACACGGGGCGTGTAATTGGTTTCCCGGTATTCTTGGTCAACCATGCGAGGCACGTTGTCTATATTTCGTTGAAGTACGAAGCTAGGATTTTGTAGGTGACGTACCATATACGTTTATTGTGTGAAGGTTCATTACAGCCTTTATAAAGAATTCGTCATTAAAACGCTCCAGAGTGGAATACTGCGGTTATCCGCATTGTTTCCCAGATACCTAATAAAGAACTGCATCAGACCGAATTTAAATTTGGTGGCAAAAGCAAGAACGTTAAGTGTAATGTGCAGCGAAATTTTCGCATTTATCGCCTAATTAAAGTGTTTTAAAGAATAATAAACCCTTGTTTCTTTTTCTCGCTATACATATTCAGACTTTATACGAGGTTCGTAATTGGTTGCCTCGATGTCCTCTATGAACTCAACAAGGTACTTTGTTTATATAAGGTGAAAAAAAAAAAAAAACGGCACGATATCAGGTTCGTTAAGACTGAGTTAAATGTAAGTGGTCTAATCGTGACCTTTGCAAAAAGTTTCGTATTCAAGCACTTCGGAGCATTATGAGTGAGTTTTACAAGTGGCCCAAAATTTAGCTTGCGGCCTAGGCCACCGAGATCGAACGGATTAAAAATCGGGGGGAGGGGGGGGGGGAGCTAACCTGGCAAATAAGTGTACGGTCTTAAATGCGTGTCGATAAAATACAACTTTTGGGGAAAAATTCTTAATCAAGTATTCGGAAGTGTCACATTGACGTTATAGCTATACCGGGTGTCCCAGCTAACTTGGACCAAAATTAAAAAAAAATAAAACCAAGAGCTCTAGAGAAATCATACCAACTGCATGAAATGAAAATACATAAAGAGCTCCGCTGAAATTTCGCATTAGGGAATATCTTAATCGTCGGTGAATTCTTTCTCGGGAAGTACAACCACACAAATTTTAGCACAAGAAATATGTCTGAATCCGACGCTACTTAAGGTGCTCTACAACTTTATAATTGACATGTTTGAGATTCAAGCAATAATTAAAAATCTGACAATATAAGAACGATTAATTAATATGTAGTAATGAAAAAAAACACTGGTTGAGAAGTACACACGACTACCTCTAATATACAACTGGTACGTTTCTTATAGAACTGTTGCTTTTGATGTTCTTTAAAATCTTGGTTCAAGTTAGCTGGGACAGGCGGTATACTGTAAATAAGCTGTTTTTCAATTATACCTGAAATTATTGTTGCTCTTACGGCAAGATCAGACTTGGACGACCTCGCAGAATTGCAGTCAGATTTCCAGCTAAGCTGTTTCTTACGAGCATTTGCAATAAGAGTTTGAGTTACCTGCTCTTAAACGGAATGCTTTAAAACATTGGCCACATATGGCTCGCCTGTTTGAAACCTTGGACGCATATAACACTTTCGAGCATTTGCAGTTTATTCAGACACTAATTCACCCGACCACATGTTACTACGCGATAACATTGGCCACATTGTTCCCCTCATTCCTGCTAATTTGGACTCGGGTGCGTTCATAGCTCTCCCAGGGCAAGAGGCTAAATTTCGCGTTGGTCGTAAAACGCTCTCATAAAGCTCTGCAGCGCTTGCACACGTAATTTATTGCAAAGGTCCCAATTAACCAGCCCACTCTGAACTTGTCTTATGCGTCACCAACCACCTGACGCCTATATTCACCATATATATGGTTTTTCGTATGGCGTACCGAGGTCACCGGTGAAGCGTACTACCAACCTGATGTAACGCAAAAAATCTCGAAAGAAATGAGGGATCAGTAATGATTTACAAAGCTCCTCATTAGACAAGAAATGTTCTTTTTTCACATCGTGCCCATGTTTTGTTCGCACTTTGCAGCATAACATGAAGCCTTACAAACTCGACCAAGCTTCCACGCGTCTCAGAAGTGGTAGGCGGCCCTAAGCTTTGACCTCGTGGTTGTCTCTTGGTAGCACTCGCACCTAGGTGTTGGTGTTCTTTAGGTTAAGCGAGCGAACGTCATTCCCCTGGTATGATATGCGGGCCAGGAGCGAGGGAGGGCGAGGAGGAAGCCCCACCTGGTGGGGCGTAGCCGCCTAGCGAGCAGCCCACGAAGCGCACCTTGCGCGACCTCTCCGGTGCTGACGTCAGAGCATGTGACGAGCGCATGCACGCAGCTGTTGCGAGCAGGTGAGCGCCGGGAGAGGAGAAACGAGAGAGGAGGGAGTGACGTCACGTTCTCTCTGCTAGGCAAATGTTGTCTATGCCAGGCAACTGCTTTCCAATAATTATGTGGTTAACTATTATTACACCTTCTTGTGTGTCAAATATTTAGTCATGTCATTACTTGCGCTTTCTACGTCTGCGTTTCCAGGAATTTCACCAAAGTCGTGCTCACGTGGCGGGACCCTAAGGTCTACCACGATTCTGTGATTTGGTGTGCGGTAATCAGTGGTTTCTAATTGATTCTAATTATTCCAGATACTTCATTGACTGAACTTGCTGCACCCGCCGCGGTTGCTCAGTGGCTATGGTGTTGGGCTGCTGAGCACGAGGTCGCGGGATCGAATCCCGGCCACGGCGGCCGCATTTCGATGGGGGCGAAATGCGAAAACACCCGTGTACTTAGATTTAGGTGCACGTTAAAGAACCCCAGGTGGTCGAAATTTCCGGAGTCCTCCACTACGGCGTGCCTCATAATCAGAAAGTGGTTTTGGCACGTAAAACCCCATATATTATTATTATTATGAACTTGCTGTAACTAAACTTATGCTCTGATATCATATCTATAATGAAACATCAATTCTGTACTGCACTCTTTCTTTTATTTTCTAATTTAATTTGAATTTCGTCCCGAGTTGTCACAGGAGGCCAATTGTAAGTGCTACGCAATAAACAAGAGTGTCACTCGATGCTCGTGCCACTAATAATACTGCAGTGTGTGGAGGTTGTGGCCGCTAATCGCGCTAGATGGCGTTCGTAAGCAAGCTACAGAGAACGCGAGGTGAGGTGCATCCGGAATAGAAAGTCATGATTCGCGGACAGGAAGAACTCCAACTCTTGGTTGTGTATGCGGTGTGCATTTCCCCCGAAAGTATGAAACCACGCCCAGGAAGCTTTAACTCAGGACAAACTAAATTTGTCACTATGAAGTACAACAAGCTGTATATCAACAAAAATGTTATATTTACTCCCCTGATAACGACAGTGTCTGTGACCTTCAATTGGCCAATGTTCCCTGCACTGCTGAATTATCCTCCACTCCTGCCAACCACCATTCTGACCCGTCTTTTTCTTAACAGAAATTAGGCACCGGCCACGCAGCCAACCTTGTCGCGATTTCTCTTTTTTATTGTCGAATGTGCGAAGTGCAGTTAATAAACGTGAAGCTCTAGCATCTATTTATGATTCGTGTGCCGCTGACGTGGTTGTATTGACGGAGACTTGGTTGACCGATAAGATTCTTAGCGAAGAGCTGTTCCACTATGACAAGAATTACGTTGTTAACTGTCATGACCGCGATCTAAAATCAGGCGGTGGTGTTTTATTTGCCATCACCGACAATATGGTGTCTTATAGGATTCCACTTGCGTCGTCTTTTGAATTGGTTTGTGTTCGTATTGTTATAAACCACCAAAACACATTGCTTTGTACTTTTTATTGGCCGCCAAGTGCACCATCTACTTTTTGCCAGGAACTGCATGATACTCTGAATTTTCTTGTCTCAGAATTTTCACACTCGCCGTTATTGCTTTTAGGCGAAGTTAATTTCCCCAAAATAAGGTGGACTTCGGTATCGCCCTTGGTTGTCGGTACATCCGCCGAAAGTCAATTTTTCCTTAACTTGTGCCCAAATTTATTCTTATGCAACTTGTTTCTAGGCCTACTAGAGATGGCACTACTTCATCTAACACTCTAGACTTCATCCTCGTCACTGAACCAAACTTAGTACATTCTTTAACTTGTTTTCCCGGACTAAGCAATCACTGTTCTTTACATTATTTTGTAACAGGCCCCGTTAGATGTGAGGAAAACAATGCAAAATTTATTAGAGACTATGCGAGCGGTGATTACACTGCAATTAATAATCAGTTTAAAGTATTCATTGACTACTGTATACCAGAATTTTTTAGCCTTACCGTGGAAGAAAATTGTAACCTGTTTAAAAACAAAGCCACGTCACTTGTCGCCAAATATGTGCCACTGCGCAGACTTTCCGGAAAGAAACGCTCTTCTTGATTTTCCACCACATTAAAAAGACTGTCAAACACACACACACACACACACACACACACACACACACACACACACACACACACACACACACACACACACACACACACACACACACACACACACACACACACACACACACACACACACACAACGCCTTTTCCATCTTGCAAAACGCAGTCGAACTCGTTGGAATGATTATTCTAATGCGCTGCATGCTAATCGTACCGCATTAAAAGAAGCGAAGGACGTGTTTTATGCGAAGCATATTACTAGGGCTCAACCCAGCTCCTCAGGCGCGGCGGTGTCGCCTTCAATACCACGTGACACCGTGACGTCACGACAGAGGAGAAACGGGGCTCCAACTCGCGCCGTCGCTCGCGGCGTCGCGGCGGTATATAAGAGCAGCTGCGCTTGCCTCTGCTAGACACTCACGAGGTGAGATGCCTCCTGGAGGCAGAGCTGCTCGTTGGAATGAGAAGCGAAGGTTGCGGCGTGCTACAGAGACTGTTTCTAGGTGGCTTTGCTACGGCGCAGCGACTACGCGCCCCGCATCGGACGCGGTGAGCGTCGAGCAACGCAGCGTTCGGCGCGACAACGAAATGTGCGCCTGAGCAAGCGCCGCACGCCTGAGCCGACGCCGACGACACCGGCTTTTCTGCGACACGAGCTCCTTAACGCTGTCGCGTTAAAATAAAGGCTAGTATGCTTCGCATCCTGGGCTTAACCTTAGCTAAGCCACAGCCATTTTCTTTAATACCCATCTACCCTCACTTCTTTCTACAACTCCGTCAAAATTTCGGAGCACTGTTCAAATAAAAAAAAAATAACATATCTCTTACAGATACGGATGGTAACACCATGAGCAATGCGGAATGCTGCAATGTCCTAAATGATACTTTCACGAAATCATTTTCTCTTTGCTGTGTTGATACAGTGCCACACATGCGCAAAGATTTTTTTCCCATTGATCCACTTGTTGTCGATTTTTCGGGGATGTTGAAATTAATTCAAGATTTAAAGCTATCGTCTTCCTGTGGTGCCGACGAAATTGATTCAAAATTTTTGAGGAATACTGCTGTCTACTCCTCTATGTTTTTTATGTAGCTTTTCACCCAATCTATTGAGTGCTCAACTTTGCCCGCAGACTGGAAGGTGGTCCCTCTGATGAAATCAGGTAACCCGCATTCTCCTTTTAATTACAGACCCATTTCACTTACCAGCGTCCCTTGCAAAATCCTTGAACACGTAATATTTTCCAATCTTGTCTCATTTCTTGAATCCAACTCATTCTTCACTTCATCTCAAACTACTTCTGCGAAACACAACTAATATCGTTTATACATAACATTTCTTCCTCTTTAGACAAAGGCCAAGTCATTGACTGTATCTTTCTAGATTTTGCGAAAGCGTTTGACAAGGTATCTCATCACTTACTGCTTCTTTAACTTAGTACTCTTAATATTGACCCTAATATTCTGGAATGGATCGAATGCGTTCTAAACAACCGTACCCAGTTTGTAAGAGCTGACGATTCTGCATCCCCGCACTGCACCGTGAAGTCAGGTGTTCCTCAAGGCTCCGTCTTGGGACCGTACGTTATTATTCGTAATTTATATAACACACACACACACACACACACACACACACACACACACACACACACACACACACACACACACACACACACACACACACACACACACACACACACACACACGCGCGCGCGCACACGCACACGCACGCACGCACGCACACACACACACACACACACGCACATACACACACACACACACACACACACACACACACACACACACACGCACACACACACACACACACGCGCGCACACACGCACGCACACGCGCGCACACACGCACACGCAGATGCGCACGCACACACGCACGCACGCACGCACACGCAGATGCGCACGCACACACGCACGCACGCACGCACGCACACACACGCACACGCGCACACATGCACACGCACACGCACACAAACACACACACACGCACGCACGCACGCACACGCACGCACACACACAGATAGATGTTGTTGCTCTGTAACCTCTATCTGTTGAGCATGAAAGGCGCACAAAATTTATATATCGATTGGAAGTTACGTTAAAGTGTTACAATGGTAACAACGGTTGTTTCAAAAGTCCTACTCACAAATTAGCTCTGTATTGTATATAGGTGTATATTATATCAATTTTGTTCGCTTTAGATGTACCGTAGCTTTTAAGTTAAATATTTACATTATCGTTTTCTTCCAATGCAATTATGCAATCTTCCACGACAGAGAGTGGACAACATGTTTAGAATTAGGAGCAGCAAAACAATTGATCTTCTGAGTTAGGTAGTTTGTTTCCTTATGAATTGAAAGCAATTCACAAGCATTTGTAGGCAGCTCTCAATTCTAGCGTCCGGTTTAGCCGACTCGTCAACATTACACCACCATCGCTCCTTCAGGTGCGTGAAATTATGTGCCGCGTCCCAGCTAACGTTCACCGAACTGAGCGACGAAAAAAAGAAGAAAATTTAAAGGACGCAGTGCATGGTGCAATTATAAGACCTACACCGTTCCGTCGTCGGACGTCTGACAACCGAACACCGTAGGTCTTAAATTGTATCTGGCACCGTGCTTACTAACTTTTCTTTTCGTTGAACAACTCGACTAAGGTTAGTTGGGACAGCCTATATATTTAGCGCACGCTTGGGACTACTGCTGACGGGTCAATTCGGGATTGTCGTAAAATGAATGGCACTCAGCCGTGCGCATTCTCTCACACGGCACGTGTAGATCTCACTGCCTCCGTTCCGACTAAGAGTCCTCCTCGCCACGCAGAGGCGAAAAGCAGAATAAAAATGAGGCATCAAGCCAAGCGCCGATCGACGCTACAGGGCCCCGCCGTCAATCAACCGGGGGCCGAAGCCGAATCTCCCACAGGGGAAAACCCGGGGAACCATGGCGGTTGCATTGCTTTCTTTTGTGGACTTCATCTCCCCATTATCCTTGGTGGCTCTCGGGGGTGCAGCGCTCTAGAAACCATCAAGCGGTGCTCATGAGTGAAATATGATAAGTAAGGCTCTGTTTTGACCATGCGTATTGGTTACACTTATCGTCGCTCAAAGCGCCCACAAAGGTCCGTTCGTGTCACTGCATGTACGCTGAAGCGCTGCCGCTATACTTCGACAAAGGACGCCTCCGACGTGTGCAAACAAAGTGCATCTGTCTAATGCTTGCACTGTTAAGCGAATCCCATTAGCTATAGATTTTCCAATGCCGCACATTTTTATTGTCATAACCACACCACTAACCTCACTAGTCGAACGTAGAGCTATCGGCCAGGTGTGCTGGCTCGATCAACAGAGCTGCCCGGCACATTTAGCCACATGTTATGCCTAATGTAAACGACGTCCCGGACTCACAACTTTTCTTTTTTTTTTGCGCTAGAATTTTTTGTAAGAGCGAGCCAAATCCAGTCACTCCTTACACCGGACATAATACTATCGAAGGCGTACGCGGCTATATTACAAAAATTAGTTAAGAACGAAGAGATTCGTGAATTTGGCCCCGCGTCTAGTGGTTAATTTAGAAAGTGAGCAGGGTATCCTTAGCGCAAAGCCTTTCCAAAAATTCTGAATTGAAGCAGTGTTTTGCTTCCGCATTACCACAGCACAACGGCACATAGCATGAAGGACTCGTCTGTCGTCTCTTTCTGTTTATCCCTTTCGGCGGGTCGACGTTAGAGTCCGTTTTCATCGCGCAGGCTGTGAATCTGGGTCGTCTATCGCTCGACGCGGTAGCCATGCGGCCACGGCGTGGAGCCGCTGCGCTCGCCGTCTCCGGCCGCATTCCGAGCGGCGCAGCGACGCTCGCGCATCTTGCACTGGCTGCTGCACGACACTCGGCTGGTCGAAATGAATCCACTTCAGCGTGCCTGATAATCAGATTGTGGTTTCGGCACGCAAAACTCCCAAATTTATTTATTGTATAATTTTTGTGTATCGTTCGCATGTTCATACAAAACCCACAATATAGACGCATAAATACTTCTTCCAGTGATTCTAAACATCGAAGAAAAAATTCTGGAAACTTGGAGTTTAGGAAATATATTCATGCACTGAATATCGCCAGGTAACTTTGTTGTGCTCTAGGTTTGTATCTATATAAAACGTTAATTAGCCCGAAATGAAAAAGAAGACACAAAGCACGTACACAGGACAAACGCGAGCGTTTGTCTTGTCCACGTCTTTCTAACATTTACTTCGCTTTCATTTCGGGTTTATTATTCTTTTCTACCAACTACTTAAGTGAGTTTCAGGCACCGTGTATTTTTGTCTTATATAAAGTGGATTAAGGCTTAGGCGGCTTTTTCAACTCGCAGTCGTCATTATACAACTGGCAAATATCTTTCCAGAGATCTTAAATTAGCGCTACTCCGCCTCAAAAGAATTAACATAGTCTTCGGAACCTGGTATCCTCATCCTGTCTCGCGGGACCGTAATAAAGTTTTCGAGTCCAGTCCAGTAGCCTCGCCACCACTGGCTTCGGGCTCGCTATTTTACTCAAATAGAGAACCTAGATATCTGTCCTGAACATTAAATACCTTCTAACGCTATTTATTACTCTGCCTCTACTAGAATGTCCTTTGTCGCGTTCTATCTCTAGCACATGCTACCTTCTCTCTATGTCCTCATGTTACGTCTATCATCTGCTTGTCGCTCGTTGCGCAATTCTCGGATTGCTTTCGGTCATGTTCATTCTCCAACTTTCGCCCATATAAGTTGGTACTCGCAGCGTACAGAAATCATATACAGGGAGTTTCATGTAACTTGAACCAAGCTTTTTAAAGAAAGTGCACTTTTTTTAATACCCATCTACCGTCACTTCTTTCTACAAATCCGTCGAAATTTTGGAGCACTGTTCAAATGAAAAAGAAAAATAAGATATCTCTTACAGATACGGCTGGTAACACCATGAGCAATGCAGAATGTTGCATTGTCCTAAATGATACTTTCGCGAAATCATTTTCTGTTTGCTGTGTTGATACAGTGCCACACATGCGCAAAGATTTTTTTCCCATTGATCCGCTTGTTGTCGATTTTGCGGGGATATTGAAGTTAATTCAAGATTTAAAGCTATCGTATTGCTGTGGTGCCGACGAAATTAATCCAAAATTTTTGTGGAATCCTGCTGTCTACTCCTCTTTATTTTGTATGTAGCTTTTCACCCAATCTATTGAGTGCTCAGCTAACCGCAACTGAGTGAAACCAACGACATGTGGTTTGACGTCATGTCGGGCTCCTTAGGGTATTTTTTATATTGAGCTCAATTAGATGATAAAACAGTTAAAAGATAAAAGAGTAACAGGAGATGGGTCAACGTGATAGGCCGCGTTTCCACCAGAAAGCTTGCCTTCGTGCGGGGCGTTCACCACCAGCGCTTCGAGGTCAACGTCAGGGGTGCATACGCTGCAGTTGCCGGGAAGCGTGAAAGGCAGTCGGGGACCTTTGAATGCTGTCGCGTTCTACTCTTAAAGGCAAAGCTTAAGCGTCCTTCACCTTTTAATTACTCCTTTCATTTTAGCGTTGATAGGGTGACGTAACGGCGATCGCATTTTGTACGCTCAGAATGTGTCGCACTGTACTCTCGTGTGCACAGGTAAAGGCAGTTATCCCACCGAGAAGAAGGAATCCACTGCAGAGAAGAAGGTGCCACGGCGGTGGTACACCGGGTGTGGAGGTTATCCGAGTATCTCCGATTTCTTTCAAAGTTGTGCAAGTCATTACTGAGCTGAAAATTGCCACTATACCCGCCAGTGGCACGAAAACGAGCTCCAAAGAGCTCCAAAGTGCAGCTAGAAATATTCACGACATTTCGAGTTGCTGTATCTTGGAGGCATGTGTCAAAGACAGTGAAAATACAGGAGCAACCCGTACAAAAAAAATTATTGAGAAGGCATTGAAATATTGTTGGTCAATGTTGAGCTTTTATTGAGGAATTATTGAGAGTATGTTGGAGAATTGTTGGGTTGAGTGTTGAGCACTCTTGAATATTGGCCACTGAAATCGAATTGAAACACCATTCGGTACCTCGATGTTGAATAATTGTTAAGTTACCATTGAAAGTCCATTGTGCTTAGACAGCCCGTTGTGTTCGTTTTGTTGAATGGTTGTTGAGTTACCATTGATTCTGCGTTGAACTAACGTTGTGGTAGTTCTGTCGACCTGTTGTTGAGTTATTATTGCCACAGCATTGAAAAGCATATTGTTGCACACTTGAGATGCCATTGAGATTTCAGTAGTCGCCATTGAAATATGATTGACGTTTCGTTGGGCTAGTGTATTTTTATTCATATATTGAAATTGCTTCGCTGTTCACACTTGCATGCCCCGGTGCCTACTCGTAACTTTCCCAAACACAAACAAAATCAAAGGAGAGACTGATCAACTTGAAGTACCTTTATTTACACTAAAGATGCGTGCACGTGAAACATTATTACAGTACACAAGGCACCACTACATCGAACCTGGAGACATAGGCTAGTACCTACAGCACTAGCAGTGTAAATACATCTGAAGAAACCTATACATATGAATCCAATCAAAACGATCATTGTGCTCTTCACTTTCGACTTAAGTTTATGACTAGAAGGCAAAGCGACTCAAAAGCCAGGCCTTAAGCATACCCTTGTAACAACCAACTTTGAACACATGAACACTTGGAGCTGCTTGCATGTGAATACACAAAAGACATCTGAATATGTTACATTAAAATGTTGCGCACACTAACACATCACAGGAAGAGCTACGGCTGACTGTGAGAAGGCAAAATAACCAACTTGAAACAAATGACTTCACGTAAATATATACAACCTTTAGCACACGTCTTTCACCACGATTAAAATTTAATGAAGTACCAAAGTAGACTTGCCTGAGCTTTGTCTTCGAGATATATATATTTTCATGTTGCCCAATTATTTTATAAAATAACATCACTCAACTTAGCTATTATTTGACGAGACATAATTTAGAAAGTTGTCGGGCATGATGAACACCTGAATCGTGTTTCTGACAAGCCAGGATTGCTTTCTTCTGAAATAAACTTGTAAAGCTTTTGTGTAATGAAAGCAGCTTATCTCCCTGGCACAAGTCAAGAACAAACAGTACACCATTTGATTATGTTAATGTGGGGTACAGAAGAGTTCCTTAGTGGCATTTCCTCAATTTAGTGAGCTCATTTTCAGGTAATCTTTCTGGACCTGCACAAAGCTAATTAAAGCACTTTTTGGGGCCTTTTTTCCTATACCCAGCAACTAAGTGCTACCTCAGTCAATAAAGAGATAAGGAAAGGCTAATACCTTGAACGATAAGAGAAAAAATTATTTAGCACGGAAAATTGGTAGTAACACATGGCTAACACAATTCCAAACAGCCAAATAAATGGTCACCTGCACTTTCAGTATCAAGCACCCCAGAAATAGTCATAAAGTATGAGAAAAGGTTCCAATGACTCGACAGCCAGATTGCTGAGACAGTGAAAAACGCCAATAAATGCATATACGAAACACCAATTACCTCAATTTCGCAGATAAAATGTTATTAAAATAGCACCAGAATATTGCTGCATAAAATACATAAAGGTTGCATAAAAATTGGGACAAAGCAGTAACTGAAAGACAGAGGGAGCTACAGCACCCATGTTGAAAAAGATTACAAGGAAAATGATATATATATGCATATTTAAGTTTACAATTTTCGTTCCAACATATAGAAAAAGAACGCATGCACTTAGAGCATAAAAAGGTTCATGTGCCTGGAGAATGCAGCGCAGTACAAAGAAGCGTCATGAGAACCGAAAAGTAGATCTTACTACGAATGCTTGCAACCTACAATCAGGCACGTGCCATGTCATGCCTTGAATGGATGAAATTCATAAATCTTACACACAAAGGAAGTTACCATCACTCTTATTGGCTTCCTCAGGGGACTCCTTGAAATTGAACTAGAAGAATGTACTCAGTGTCAAAAACATTGAGAAGACCCTATAGCGTTCTTCCTGAAATAAACAGCGCAAATGACTTCATGTATCAATTCTATGGACACTTCGCCAATTCGGTGTACATTTATATTTCACAACCACCCAAACAGAGACGAGAAGGATGAATTAAGGTAGGAACACACATGAACGCTGACTCAAGTAGAAGTTTATTCGTGAAGACGAAGATTTTAAACACACTGGCCAACTTCACAAAGAAAAAGCCATGGATGCGGAGCATACACAGCCCGGCACAACAAAAAAGGACCTAAATACGTCCTGTAGAATAAACATGTGCGTCAAAAACTAACAAAAAGATGAAAACTGAAATGTTTCTCCTGTAAGTGATATTAACGAGAAGTACTGCAGCAACTCTTTCCCACTAATGGTCACAGAAATCTTGCTTATGAATATTTCTTCGTGATCAATAAATAATGCTTCCATAAGTCCACTTGTGTTCTGGTCTTTGTGATGAAACAATCGTTCTTTCTGCTCTATACCGCAACACCAGAGGAGTTCCAGAAGCAATATTTATTGATCACAAACGAAACAATTGCATAACCAAGTTATCTGTTGCCCTTAGTGGGAAAAAGTTGTTCTCAAAAGACTATTTCCCGTTGGGTAGTATCACTTATCGGTGAAATCTTTCGCTTTTTCAATAGATTTGACCGATAGTTCTCGTTTTTCACGCACGCTTATTCTACATGACATGGCTTCATATTTTTTTCTTGTCGCACGTGGCTGTTTCTGCTATGCATGCACGGATTTTTACCTTTGCCAAGTTGACCAGTGTGTTTAATACCTTTGTCATCAAAAGCAAACTTTTAGTAGAGCTCGCGCTCGTGTGTGCTCCTACCTATTTCGTCGTCCGCCTCTGTTCGTGCTGCTGTTTACAGTACCCACGTATCACTTGGTTAGGCTGGTAAACATTCTCACAAACAAAAGTAAATGCCTCCCCTCAAAAGGTAGCCCATCCTTTACTACTAAACGCCAGAGCAAATCGAAAGTAAGCCTTCACAGCGTCCATGCGGCAGCTAGTACACCACAGAGCAACACAAAAGATAGCTGAAAATCCCACTCGATGGAGAGTGGCAACAGAGATGCGAGCTTGCTAGTGAATCAGCCACATATCAACGGGTGTCTCTTGCACGACGCCAAGGTGCTTTTGGCGTAGGACACTTTAGCATCTGGGAATTTACTGCAAACGTAACCTGTGAGAAGGGAATGTGGACAGAAAATGATATTGCGCGCATTAAGAATCTGCCACACACTGCACATAACTACGCACGAAATAGAACTACACACTATACTGGCAAGTAAAAATTTGCGACTCTTTACGAGTGCCGTAGAGAAAAGGAAGGAATGGGTTGCTACGGTAAATGTTAGCTAAAACACGCACAGCGATGATTCACAGTGGGGAAAATATTCCCGGCTCTCTCGCAGAACCAAAGACCACGCGACAGTGCATAGCCCATACCAAACAGATATCGAATCTTTGGGCAGAAGTCCAGTAGAAGGAATGACCTAAACATACGCCGAGAGCGATGCGAGCGTGAGCGTGCCTGTACGAGTGAGAACATGTACCGCTTCTTTGAAGCTAGCCGCTCCGGCGTGGCTCCGATCATCCCGCGCGATTTGTGTGCAGAACGTCGCGTACACGCCCTTGCGCGTTTTGCGCGGTAGCGTCCGCGCAGTGAGCTAGCTTCATGCACGCGTCATTCTTCACCGCGCAAACGGTGCTCGAGTGCGACGCTTAGCTCGAGGCGACAACGCGCCGATTGGCGCTCCTTTCGCTTCTGGAAACAAAGCACATTCGGATCGGTCCAACTCAAAGAGGCAGCAGAGAACGGTGGCATGTTTCGGTTATCGCTTATTAAAATTGTACAGTACGCCTTCAACGGCAACCCGCCGCGCTAGATAAAGATGCTTACTGCGGTAGTTTTGGCGGTGATAGACGCTAAGGTGAGCCCGTCGGCGGCTGTGTTCTTTGACCACGTCACCACACCTCCGTTCATTTGCGCTGTGTATCCGTGTACAGTCACCGCGCGGAAGCTGTGACTAATCGGTTGGCCGTTCTCCGCAAATTCCAGAGAGGCGAAATATATTTCGCGGTGCGCCGCATCATTAGCCGCAGCCTAAATCGAGGCGCGCTAACCGCTACGGCACAAAAGGTGATCACACTAACCGTATGGTATACGATGAGCCACTACGGAAAAAAAATAATTCTGATGTTCCACGTGCCAAACCAACGATCTGATTATGAGGCACGTCGTAGTTGGGGACTCCGTATTAATTTTGACTTCCTGGAAATTTTTACGTGCATACAATGCACAATGCACGAGCGTTTTTGCATTCCGCTCCTTTGGAATGCGGCCGCTGCCGGGATCGTATCCACGACCTCGAGCCCCAAATTGCCACGGAGGCCGCCATAGTTACGAAATGCGTAAGCGTGAAGTGCAACACTGCCTTCCGGTACGAGTGTGGTACAAGCGTAGCACAGCTGCACACTTGCTGCACGATTATTTGTCGCGGTTCTCCTAAACTCGTAGTGCCTGCCTAAATACCTTGAAAGGCAGCGCGCCTCTCACGTAACGGAACGCGATAACAAGCGCTTAGACGGCATACGTGAGCCCCCATGAAAGATGACGTGGCCACTGTAGAAACTTATCACTGCGCAGAGAAGCCGATCCTTATGTTCCAATTGTGTTCGCTCATACAAATAAAGGAAACGTTATTAGACAGGAACAAATGAAGCAATTCAATTTTACGCACATGGGGCGCCGCTGCCTCTTCGCCTACCATTGTTTCAAACGAAGTGACGGCGGCAGCGAGAGTTAGTATCGCGCGCATTTGCTCCGGGGCATGCGGTTTGCTTCAAGAAAGTGAACGGTGTGCTTAACATGTCACGCTCGTCAATGTCAAAATAGGAAAGAAGGCTACGTGCCCAAGAAAACCAGATTACTTACCTATCTTTAGAAGTGCGGCTGCGACTGTTTCGGGGTGCCTTCTCTCCAAGAGGCATCATGGCCTCTGCCGCGCAACTCATCAAAACCGTCAGGCTCGCACATCAGTAGAAGACTAGTTGTTGGGTGAGCCAACCACTTCACCGGATAAACGTCCCACTTATCGTCGTTAAAGCATTTCACTAAAATGTGCGTCATGATGTCCGAAAAGAAAATACTTTCATCAAGAAGCACGAGGCGTGAACCACCGCACAACTGCAACCGAATAACGGAGTCCGAGAGCCGTTCACAGCTTCACATGGCTTCACTATCGTATTCAGTTATAAAAACCTTTCAAACACAAAATAACGGCACTTAAGAACCACTAATTGATTAGCAATAATTTTTCATCAACTAACCTTCATAAATTTTTAAGAACTACCTAATTTATAGCGTAAACAATAAATACTATGACCAAAAAATGCGACTACAAAACTAGCGGTAACCATGTGTACTGTTGCAAAAGTGTGCGCAAGACGAAGCTCGGTTGCGCCCGTTTGCGCGCACACATACACACCCGAACCTACCTTAACGTTTGTCGCGCCACCTAGAAATAAACATTACTACTAGTTTTGCTATTTGTACAAAAATAACACTTCCAAAATAGTTTGCAGTATCTTTGCAGATGACGAGGTGACAAGTAAGGTACAATAAAAGTGCGTTACCTGTATTTCTTTCATTTCCCTGTGGTGTTCTTAACTGAACATACGAGACCTGCAGGCTTGGAACATAAGAAGACGACAGTTCGGCGAGGCTCAAATAAATCGCGTGCTTCTTGCAAGGCGAGTAACGGGAGCAGCCTCAGATACAGCGATTAGCTGTGATACTGTTGCGGCTTTTGCTGAATCTGAAGCTCTTTGAAGTCAATGGTTATAGCGGCTGCGCGCTGCGATCTCAAAGCGCGTTCATTCTTTGATCTCTAGTACCACGGACATCGGACAAAAAACTATATTTGCTTTACGGACAGAGGGTACGTCGCAGGAAATTCGAAGACCTCACCGTGTATGTTTGTGGCGTGTGCGCGCTTGCATCCTACGGTTCCCACAGTGCGTCCGATGCTCGAAGGTAGCGTCGTCGCCTGTCGGCACCTGTCTTATCGCCGGCCGCGCTGCCGCCGTGTCTACTTTTGGGGAACTCCACATGCGCGTAGTCACCGTGTTTGCAAGTGAATTTCGCATTCTTCTGCTCCCCGAAACGTGCTCATTTCGGATCGTACCAATGGTTATGTCATCTAGTGTATGTTAAAACGACGATGGCATTTGTACACCGGCGAAGAAATAAATCGTTATGAACTTGGGCGGTCATGAATCTAGTCTAACGTTGCAGTTTTTACGTAGCGAAAACGGCTACGAAAGTGGGGCGGCCCCGGAGATAGGCGCTTCAAAGCGCCAGCTGCGAGGAAGTGGCACGCGGCGCACGCGCCAAGCATTTCAGAGCGTACTGGCTTTCGAATGAGAGGAGTATGCGCGCGCTCGTGGCCTATTGGTTAGAGTACCGGGCTTCACGGCCGACGTTCGATTCCACCCCATCGGTCACACATTATTTTCTGTTAACGAACGCGAGGCGAAAGAAGAACCTACCTGCCGCAAAGTGACAGGAATTAGGTTGGAACGCATCGCAAAACATGTTTGGAATGTCTTCATATGCGATTTCTAATTTTTGTATACTGGACTCAACTGCTACACAACAAAAGAACTAGAAAAATCAACACAAATTACCCAATAAATTGTTTATTGAGAACACTCAACGGTAATATTGTTGTGCAAGGATTGAGTGAACTCACTTGCTCTTGAAAATTTGTTGAAGTCCGTTGTTTCAACAATTCCCCAACAATATATCAATGGTTAATCAACACTCATTTTTGTACGGGAATGACTCACGCAGTGTGTTGGTGGCCGTCACTAAAGGAAACACTTCTTTCAACAAATTTCGTACAAATCTTTCCCGCGCGAAAACAGAGCAAAATCAGCTGAGCAATGATCGCCATTGTGCACGAACAATATTTCCAGCCAATATTGGCTGTTCGTGATTATGATCCACAAGTGCGTGACGCTTCGACTTGCGAGCTCATGCGCGAAACAGTGTCTTGTTGTTCTGACAGCCCCGGCGAAAGTGATTTTGATGGGCCTTAGGGTTGGCTACTACATGCAGTCTAACAAAAGGCCAAGACATTTACTGGTTTGCAATATTTGCTTCTCTACTGTATACTGGTTCATCGTGCGAACTATGCAGTCGGTGTGGACTATCTACAATATATTATTTTAGACCCAAATTGGCCTATGCGTACTAGACGGTAATACATAACGGAAAATACGGAATGCGGAAAATACGGCACTTTGGCACCTCCAATTGAGTACCACGATAGCGCAATTAAATAATGTTTCCACCGCAATTATAGGTAAAGAGTTCTGTTCACTACCGTTCATAGTTGCGGACTCGCAGTGTCCAGATAACTTCTTGCTAGCAGCGCGAAGAACGAAACCAAACTAGACAAACACATCACAGTTTTCGAAAATACACGCAATATAGTATTAGCAAGTACGGTTTCAAGCGCGTCACAGAAGAACTTTTTGGCAGAGAAGTAAGACTAGAGAACGGACAATCAAAGCATGAAAAGCGCTATGAACAGTCTGCCGTGTTCAATTCACATTATTGCTTCCGGATACGATAAACTGCTGCATACCATATCGCGCATGTAGTTTCGATAGGCGAACAGCTTCTGGGAATAGATCTTGATTTACGGAGTATCGGGCACGCGTTGCCTCCTCTCCTTGGTGCACGAGTGAGAGGGCAAATGCTGGCCACAGCATGGTGTGGCTGACGACTACTGTCAGTGACTTCATTTTATGTGCTTCAGAACGCATAAAATATTTGTGGTTCTTGTTTTATTGACAAAAATTTGAAAGCTCGTGTATGTCAATTAACACAAAATTATCCATAAACTGGATTACTCGAAGAAACGGGCTTTACATACTCGCTAATTCCAGCCAACAGCCAGGTAAACTCGCTAATTCAAAAGGTCCAGTCGACTAATTAGCAAAATTATAGTAAATAAGATTTTACTTAAACATTTCGGCACATATTTCAATCTACGAATTAGAGCCGGCGAATTCGCAAGGCATATTGAATGGAACGAGTTCGGAGGATGGCCCCGGTTTCGAGATGTGCGCTGTCAAACTTTCACTATTGTTCCGCTTACTTGCGTTGAGAAAACGCCGTTTAATGCACTGCAGCACGAAAGCTACTGGAACGCCACTGCATGTCGTCGTACGAGTTGGAAGTAAATAATTCGAAACTGGTGTCATCCTGAGAACTATTTCCAAGTGCATATGCCTTGCGAAGACACCGGCTGCAATTTGCAAATAGCAATACGGTCTATTATTCGTAAATAAAAAGCAATGCTGTAAATTGGTCATTTACGCATATTTATTTTTTGTACAGGTGAAGTCTATATTTTCGAGTAATCAGGCGAGAACCTGCGTATTACTCTAAGGAATATACATTACTTGCACAAAAGTGTGTGGGTGCAGCCCACGATTAAGCAACGTGGCGGCCCCAACAGAAGAACGAGGATCGGCTGACGCGCGGGGACCTTGACAGGCAGCAGCAATGCCTGGAGGACCATCGTGCAGAGCTGGCAGCGCAGGTCCACATCTTCCTAGACTAAGAGGCCGAATCAAATTATTGAATGAAGTTTATTTTCTCCCTCGCTCTTCGAGTAATCTAGATCAATATTAGAATTGTGCTATTTGGCACAGGTGGTTTTAAAAAAAATTCTATCGTCTAAAGAACTCGGTAAAGCTTTGCCAGAAAATGTATGCTTCCACTTCTTAAAGCTACATGTCCAACTAAAATTTTTGAACTGCCGTAGGCTCGTGTGGTTGGGTATGCAGACTCCTGTTGCTTTGACATCTTCACTGCCACCTGGATACGTTGCAACTTGACATTTTTGCACAACCTTGGATCATTGAACTGAAGACCAAAGTGGGTGCTGCACAACCAGCCACTCCTAGGGGCCCAATGCCTAGAGGAGTGTCTCTAGCATTCAAATGAAATGAACGCCTTGTGGCAAATACTTCGGCAGAACTGAAAATAAAAATTTGTTGTCTCTCTAATGTGCACATGCTCTTTGGGCCAGAGTCCGCGTATGAGCGACGTTTCGTTGACAATAAACTGGTTGATAGTTTTCGCTACGTCTTAGTTCCTAGTGTGCCCCATTGTGATTATGACTTTTACCAAGTTGTACTGAGCGCTTTAAATAATGACCAAAAGCCAAGTAGCCCAATATAAATTAGTTAAGATGGCACCTTCAAAAGCCTCCCTATAACGACAACCAGTGGACGAATTCGCGACGCTTCTTGTGCCTAAGTACTTTTTCCGATTGCTCGGCCGCCTTAACTGATATGCCCAGCGTAAGAATGGGCTGTAATTTGCGCTCGAACACTTCTCATCTAGGAGCTCTTCATGAATGCCGGCTCAGGTACCTCTTCGATTTATGACAGTCCGCACAGCAGAGCGCTTTATTCCGCGACCGAGTCGAACAACGCAGCCTGTGCAGTCTTCGATCCACGACTCGATGCCGAGACGCGAGTTTGACACGCGCGCCACGGCGTTTCGTCGGTAAACATCGGGGCCTGTCGACAACGGTGTTCAGCTTTTCTCCGCGCTTCTGCCAATCGACTCATGCTGGTCGCTAGAGGTCGTCGCTGTCTTCTTGATACTACTCAACCTAGCTGACAGCCTCTATCACATGAACACGATATGGCCTGTCCCCTCTTTCTCTTTTTATTGATTGCGCATTGTATGCTTTTGGAGGCAGCGCCTTTACAAACATCGCTCAATGTGGAGGCCCGTTCGATATACGTCAATCGAAAGGGAACTTCGTTTTCTGTGTTTGAGTTCCGCCTTCTATTTTTCTCAATGCGCAGAGGATCGGAGTTGGTTAATGTGAGCCTCATTTTTTTTAAAAAGAAGCTTCACGTTCGATAAAAATATTGACATCAGCATAGCTTAGGAAGGGAGCAGTTTATAGCTAATATAAGTGTACCCGATAATAGCCCACCAGACATCAGCACACAATATAGCAATTTTGTTGACAGTATATTTCCCGAACCAACCAACGAACATGAAATTTACAGCACGTTTATGATATTGCGAAATAGTAAGGCTCTAGATATCGACAACATCCAAGTTGAACCCGTTAAGCATGTTTTGCCGTTCCATCGCTTCCCCACTTGCTTACATCTTTAACTTAGCGATGGAGACTGGAATTTTTCCCGGTGCCATGAAAAAGGCTAGAGTATCAGTAAGATACAAGGGGGAAACAAAAATAATGCATCGAATTACAGATCAATCTCTGTTCTACCTGTTTTTTCTAAGGGGTTGAAAGAAATCATATTTTCACGATTAACGAAATTCTTCGACATGAAAAATGTGATAACAGAGTCTCAATTTGGCTTCCGAGCGCGAAGATCTACAGAATTGGCGTTATTGTCCTTAAAGGAAACCATCCTAGGAAACATTGAACAACAATTGTATACAGTAGATCATTTATTTTTATTTTAGTAAGGCTTTTGATTTCATTGACCACGACGTTCTCACGACAAAGCTTACACAATACGGGATTCGCGGGAAACTTTTGGCCTTGCTTGAGTCAAGCCTGCTTGACCGACAGCAAGGTGTTTTTATTAACAATAACAAATCATCTTTTTTACCCGTCACGTACGGAGTGCCTCAGGGTAGCGTATTGGGTCCACTTTTATTCAATACTTATATTAATGACATTGTCCTGACAGACACCGAAATTAAATTTATGATATACGCTGATGATACCACTTTTACTCTCTGCGGTTATAATTTAGTTCAAACAATTATGAAATGCAATTACGTTCTCAATAAGGTCTCTTTATGGTAAAAAAAAAATACTCAGGATTAATGCAACTAAACGAAGGCCATCATATTCTGTGCAAAAAACAAAGGTTTCCTCGTCTCATCAGTTTAGCTATGAACACCAGCCTGTTGCCATTGTCAGTGACCACAAAACTCTAGGAATATATTTTTCTTCAAATTTGAAATGGGATACTCACGTCGAATTTATTTGTCGAAAGTTGTCTGCAGTTACAGGGGTAATATCGCGCTTTCGTAGTATTCTTCCACTACAAGCAAAGCTTCAAGTTTACTACGCTCTGTTTTATTCACACATAAACTACTGCAACCTGGTTTAGGCTACCACAACTAAAACTAATATAAATGAGATTGTTACCATACAAAAAAGAATTATACCACAAATTTCAAATCTTGAACGCACAGATACCACGAAAGAAACATTTCTAGAGCATAATTTACTTCGCGCGGATAAAATGTATGAATTTCGGTTATTGCAGTTGTTTAATTTTTCATCAACTAAAATCGTTAATTACCTCTCTTTTCTGGCATCGTTACAACGTTACTCGTCCATTGTTAAAACGCGCTGCACTGATATGTGGGCAAATACCACATTTTCGTACGAATTACAAATTTCAGTCACTGGCTCACAATGTTCCCCTAACACTTAATAAGCACCAAAATACTGCTGGATATAGTAGAAGGCAGCTTCGAACATATGTTGTGCAATTGCAACTAAATAAAAGATCCAGCGTATTGTGAGTGACCTTTCGGTTTGATACCGTGTTTCTGGCCTATTGTGTATTGTTTATGCACAGAGTGTTTGCGATTGCTTATGTATCGTGTTATAAGTCATATTGTTTTTTTATTTCGTGTTTTCATGCCCTCTGATTGCGTACAGTGCACTTGAAATCGTTATTTGAGAATGTTCAACTTTGTGTCTTTTCGTTACTTGTTCTCAACTTTGTTTCTTTCTTTCAATACTTCATTTGCTGATCTTTGGCGTATCTTGTAAAACTGATTTCTTAAACTGAAATTGTGCTTGATTGCATTGCTGGCGATTATACCTGTTTTTTTATGTGTCTTGTCCGCTATGCCTTGTAACGGCTTCCTGCGCCTTTTGTCAAGCAACTCTAGCAGCTTTTAGCCAGGAAGCCTTCCAGATGCTTCTGGGAAATAAATTGAATTGAAATTGTATTGAACAGAAGCGCGCTACACGTCGTGGGGTACCGCAGGCGTAGCATAGTGGGCGATTGTCAGCAGTGCGCCAAGGATTTGCACCCTGCTGCTGTGCACTGAAAAAGCGAGCCGCTGGCTGGCGAGGCGAAGGAGAGAACCCTGGCAGACGAGGCGCCCGTAAAACGGATTCAGCTTAAGTCGGCGGGGGGGGGGGGGGGGGGTTAGGCCAAGGCAGCAGGCTGACACGGAGATGGAAAAGCTTCGGTCACTTGCTCGGGAACCATCTGTCGGATTGATGGAGCCAAATAGTGAGAATTAAGGCTTCTCCGTGGTCGGCAAAGTGGAGAGCTGTCGTGCGACCTCCTTGCGCACAAATTCTTTTATCAGCGTCAGTAAAGCTGTCTTGTGGCCAATAACCAATGCTGCTAGCGAGTCTTCTGTGGGTGATGGGCGCCGTGCTAAGATGCGTTGTTTCCGTAGCTCGGCAATACTTTGGCTCAAATTGATAACTTCGGTCACGTTACGCGTATTCTTCGCTAACAATTGAAAGGCGTCCTCAAAAATGCCTTTCATAATGTGTTTTATCTTGTCCGATTCTGCCATCTTGTCCGATTCTGCCTTAAGACGGTGACTTGTCTGAGCACGTGCTATTAGTGGCAGTGGAAAATACCCGCCCAAAACTGGTGTAAAGCGTGACTGTTTAACGCGCCTTCATGAATTCGCGCTAACCTTACACAAAAAAAGTTTGCGACAAAGATGGAAATAGGTAAAAAACTGCTTTGTCTTGCCTCTTTTCCGGAGTTCAAGAGACAGAAAGGGCAAATGGCTAAACCAGTTGCATCTTCGGGTGTTTCTTTGTGGGCGGCTGAGACGCCTTGCTGGGTTTTAGTTTATTTTTTATTGAAATAAACTCCTGAGTAGCACTTTTCTGCTCTTCCAAGAGCCGCATTCCTTCTTTTTTCGTGCTCTTTCGCGGACTGCTTTTTTTTTAACAACGGCGAATTTCTTTTGCAGCTTTGTTCCATGATACGCGAAACTTGAAGCTATATCGAGTACCTCATGATCAAGCACAACATTCTTGCGTCCGCAGATGTTGACGCCTATCGCACCACCCTGGTTGGGTCGCGAAACCTCTCGAGCCATCCTACATGACGAAGCCTTGTACGATGCGGCGATAAGCGAATGCAGCCGTAAATCTCTCAAAGGCTGCTTGGTGGTGCTTGAGTAGCGGCGCCAGAGCGCGCATCTATTCCATAATTCGCGTAGTTCGCGGGCTTTTGTTCTTTCTTGTAAAAAAAAAGAACAAAAAACACAACCAGGCATCCTTCAGCACGAAATAAATTCTTGATTCGGAGGTTATTTAAGGTGACCTACAGCTTTGTAACTGATATGTTTGAGATTCAAGCAGTAATTAAAAAGTTCGCTAGTTAAAAGCAATTAATTGATTAATATGTCATGATGAAAAAGATACTGGCTGTAAGTAAACACCACTGCCGCTACTATGCAGTCATGGTCCAACTGGATATTGTAAACGAGAAGAAAGGAAACCGAGGGGCCTAAATTTCAATTAGTCATATCATAAGAAGCCAACGAACAATGACACCAAGTACATTGTCCTTGGTTTTATTGTTCTGGCCCCTCGGTTTCCTTTCTTCTCGATCACTGTATATATATATATATATATATATATTGTACTGAAGGCACAAGGCAGTGGGCATGGTGCTGGTGTGCTTGTGCAAAAGAAGAAGACGACGAGAAGTGCTTGCTTCCCGGTTACGATATAGCGCCGACCTGTTTTAAGCCTAGCGCTACAACCTATAACTAGTGACCCTTCTGCTAGGTGAACACCCCCGTTGCATATGGTGGAGCTGCTGGGTTTCTCTTCTACATCCTGGAACTCCGCAGCCGAACGCTACCACCAGCTGTTGCAATGGATGAACCAGGACCGTCCCGGGCTGCTGCTCCCGTGCCCCCCACCATCGTCTGTTCTGGCGTGATCCGGCAGCGCGATCCGGCTATATTTAGCGGCACAGACGACCACGACGTGGAAGACTGGCTCGCCGAATATGACCGTGTACGCGCCTATAATAAGTGGGACGACCGCGCCAAGCTCACAAATGTCATCTTTTACTTGACTGACGTGGCAAACCTATGGTTCCTTTCTTTCTTTCTTTCTTTCTTTATTTGTTTCCATTGCTAAAATACAATGACAGGGGCTAAGATAAAAGCTGCAATGAGGCAGCTTGAGGTGCCCTTAGCAATCATGAAGCCGGTTTTACCACCTGGTCGGCTTTCACGGCGACTTTGGCAGAGGTCTTTGGCCGTCCCGCCGTTCGCCGGCTTCGCGCTGAGCAGCGCTTGCGTGGTCGAGCTCAACGCCAGGACGAGACCTTCACCAGTTATATTGAAGACGTCCTCTCGCTATGCAAGCGAGTGAACCCATCTATGGACGAAGCTGACAAGATCAAGCACGTCATGAAAGGCATCGATGACCATGCCTTCCAGATGCTCGTCGCGAAGAGTCCGCGGACGATTGCCGAAGTCATACAGCTATGTCAGCAGTACGACGAGCTGCGCAAGCAGCATGCATCAACACGCGCTGCTCAGGAGGACACCACGGATCTATCTCCGTTGGATTTCGGCCGCGACGCTGCCGACATCTCTGCTTTAATGCCGGAGATAAAGCAGTTTATCCGTCAGGAAGTTGCCCGCCAACTCTCTCTGGCGAACAGCACACCCGAGCCGTCGACCACCTTGGCCCCTTCACTTCGCCACGTCGTTCAGACCCAAGTTGCCGCGGCGCTGCCATCTGCCCCTCCTCCGCAGCCTGCAGCTGGGCCGCTAACGTACGCTGACGTTGTCGCGCGGCCTTACGCTCCTCCGGCTGCTGATGCCTACCGGGCCACTGGCACCTTCCATGTGCCGCCGCCACCTTCACGCCCCATGGTCGTCCCTTACTCGGCCGCTGGAGCCCCTGTCGTCAACCCGTGGCGTACATCTGACAACCGGCCAATATGCTATTTCTGCCATCTTCCGGGCCACGTAGCACGATTCTGCCGCCGTCGCAGCCCCCGTTTACCTGACAGTGGGGGCGCCTCAAGCTACAGGCCTGCTCGACTTCCGCGTCAGGACCCATCTAGCCTTCCTCCGGACTCATCTTACAGTCGCCTCCCTTTCGATGCCCGTCGGTCACCTTCCCCACGTCGCCGATCCATTTCCCCGATGGTTCGCCGACCCAGCCCAGCCCGAGAGGAAAACTAACAGTCGCAGTTCCAGAGGCAAGAACTGCGTTTACATCGAACATTTCAAGGCCTCATTCTAACCCGGCGAACGGAATTGAACTGTCCGTAGACGGCGTCACCGTACACGCACTTATGGACACCGGAGCCGCCGTTTCTATTATTAGTGAGAAGCTTTGCCGCAATTTGAACAAAGTGACCATTCCCCTTACCTCTCTTTCTCTGCGTACGGCAACCTCGCATCGCATTCAGCCTTCAGCGTCGTGCACAGCCCGAGTTGTCATTCAAAACGTTATGTATGTTATAGAATTTGTCGCCCTATCTCGTTCGTCACACGACGTTATTCTTGGATGGAATTTCCTATCTGTCAATCAAGCACTTATCGACTGCGCTCGTGCCGAACTTACAATATCAGTGCCGTGCTTCGACCCTGACGACCATTCTTCTCCTAAAGTTGTTGCCGCCTCTGACATCGATATCGCACCTTTCTCCGCCGCTCTGGTTCCTGTGTCATGTAACTCTGCTGCAAACTCATCTGTTCTGTTTACACTGTCGGCTACTTGTGCGCGCCGCCGGAACTTTCTGCTTCCGTTTGCTGTCGTCACTTTTTGCGACGGTTCTGCTGCCCTTTACGTATGCAATCCATCCCCCTGCCCATCATTCCTACTCCGCGGCGAGTGCCTGGGTACCGCTGAAGCTTTTGATAGCGTTCTCCTGGCCACCACGTTTGGTGATACGGCATCACTTCCAATTTGTTCCGTCACTCCTCCCGCCGCGACTGATGCCCCTGTAGACGTCTTCGCTCGTGCCGTCGACGCAGAACTCACACCTGCGCAGCTCACAGAAATTATCAAGCTCCTCCAACGCTTTCGTTCGTCATTTGACATTGACCAACCATCCTTGGGCCGAGCGTCCGCAGTCGTTCACCGTATCGACACCGGTCCACAAACACCATTGCGCCAGCGTCCGTATGGTGTGTCGGCTGCTGAACGCCGTATCATCGACCAGCACGTTGACGACATGCTGGAGCGTGGCATCATCCAGCCCTCTAACAGTCCCTGGGCATCTCCGGCTGTCCTCGTTAAAAAAAAAAGATGGCTCCATTCGGTTGTGCGTCGACTATCGCCGCCTTAACCGAATAACGCGCAAAGATGTCAATCCTCTGTCGCGCATCGACGATGCCTTGGACTGTCTGCAGGGAGCGGAATTCTTTTCCTCGCTGGATTTACGCTCCGGGTACTGGCAAGTGCCAATGGCAGAGGCCGATCGTCAAAAGACAGCCTTCGTAACGCCTGATGGGCTATATGAATTTACTGTCATGCCGTTCGGCCTCTGCAACGCGCCTGCCACTTTCGAGCGAATGATGGACGCCATTCTTCGAGGGCTGAAGTGGAAAACGTGCCTCTGCTATTTGGATGACATTGTGGTTTTTTCCACCGACTTTGCGTCGCACCTCAACCGCCTCGGGCAAGTACTTGCGTGCCTCTCCACTGCAGGACTGCAACTAAATTTGAAGAAATGCCACTTCGGCGCTCGTACGCTTACTATTCTCGGCCATGTAGTGTCAAAAGACGGTATCCTTCCGGACCCCACAAAACTTAGCAACGTATCCGAGTTCCCTAAACCAACCACCATGAAAGAGCTTCGCAGCTTCATCGGCCTGTGCTCATATTTCCGACGCTTCATCCGTAACGTTGCCTCTATCATTGCCCCCTTGACGCAGCTTCTCACCGGCAGTTCTGACCTATTAGTCTGGTCCTCGGCGTGCGACGACGCATTCCAAGAACTGCGACGCGTTCTCACCTCACCTCCAGTACTGCGACACTTCGATCCCTCTGCTCCGACTGAGATCCATACGGACGCTAGTGGTGTCGGGCTCGGCGCTGTTCTTGTACAACGCAAGGATGGCTTCGAAGAGTACGTCGTCGCGTATGCCAGCCGCACCCTTACCAAAGCCGAGGCGAACTACTCGGTTACTGAGAAGGAATGTCTGGCCATCATTTGGGCTATCGGCAAATTCCGTCCTTATGTGTACGGGCGTCCATTTGACATCGTGACCGACCATGATGCCCTATGCTGGTTATCTACACTAAAAGATCCAACTGGTCGGCTTCCGCGTTGCTTATCGCTCAGGCCGAAAGCATTCAGACGCAGACGCTCTATCCCGGTCACCCCTGCCCTCTGGTCCTATCCACTCGTCTATTTCTACCTGCGGTGCCTTCGCCCTCAACATTTCCGACATGCCGTCAGAGCAGCGCGAAGACCCATGGATCTCTTCGCTTATTGACCTCCTGTCCAGCCAGTCGCCAGCACCGACCTCTCGGACGCTTCGTCGCCAAGCCACGCACTTCATCATTCGAGATAACCTGCTCTACCGCCGCAACTACAATTCCAGCGGCCGTAAGTGGTTGCTTGTTATACCCCGACACCTCCGCTCCGACATCTGCGCCACGTTCCACGACGACCCACAATGCGGCCACGCTGGTGTATTAAAGACGTACTCTCGCCTCCAGCTTCGGTACTACTGGCGCGGTATGTACCGTTTCGTTCGCCAGTATGTCCGGTCATGCCACCTCTGCCAACGACGCAAGACGCCACCTCAACATGCCACCGGCCCCTTGCAACCTTTACCATGCCCCGCGCGCGCGTTCGACCGCGTCGGCACTGACTTATACGGTCTGCTTCCCAACACTCCAAGCGGCAACCGCTGGGTTATTGTTGCTATCGACCACCTCACGCGGCACGCTGAAACTTCAGCCCTAGCATCTGCCACAGCAAAAGACGTCGCCAGTTTTATCCTTCAAAACCTGATTTTACGCCATGGAGCACCTCGCGAATTACTGAGCGACCGCGGTCGCGTTTTCCTCTCAGACGTCATTGCAGCATTGCTAAAGGAGTGTCGCATCATTCACCGCACTACCACCGCATATCATCCTCAAACTAATGGGATGACAGAACGTTTCAACCGCACCATTGGTGACATGATGGCCATGTATGGTTCATCTGACCACTCCAATTGGACGACTGTTTCTAAGCGGCTGCTTACGCCGAATGTCGCCAGCTCGCTCGTTCGTTCACATCCCAGGACCAGTGGCGCCAAAAGCTTCGCCACGATTCATCCACTACGGCTACGTGCTTTGCGCCTGGCTCACTGGTCTGGTTGTGGGTGTCCTCTACTCCTCCAGGCCTTTCCTCCAAGCTGCTCTCCAAGTACCACGGTCCTTATCGGGTACTTAAACAAACATCCGCGGTCAACTACCTCATCGAGCCAATCGAAACGCCTTCCGACCAGCGTCGTCGGGGCCAGGAAATCGTCCACGTCTCCCGGCTCAAGCAGTGCCATGACCCCCCCTGTGTTCCCCTGTCCTTAGGTCGCCAGGATGGCTACTCTTTCGGTGGAGAGTGATTGTACTGAAGGTACTGGGCAGTGGGCATGGTGCTGGTGTGCTTGTGCAAAAGAAGACGACGACGAGAAGTGCTTGCTTCCCGGTTACGATATAGCGCAGACCTGTTTTAAGCCTAGCGCTACAACCTATAACTAGTGACCCTTCTGTTAGGTGAACACCCCCGTTGCAATATATATAATTGAAGGAACGAAGGCGCACACTTATGACATTTGCATTTTTAATGTTTTAACGTTTTGGCTGTGGCACGGCCTTCGTCAGATAAAAGAGCACAGCCGCTTTTATGAGCATGCGCACATGGGCATAATCAGCAGTACATGCATGTGTACACTTCCAAATAGTAAAAGAAAAAAGTTGCAGCAGCAAGTATAACTCAAGCACGATAAATTATATGTATGAAATATTAGTATGGTGTCACGATGATTGTACGTCAAGTTACAGAATCATATCAATTGCGACATGGCAAAACTATAAACAAATTGATTTGGCATGCTTTGTCAATTCTGCACAAGAACATACACATCAAGATATGGCAGAAAGGCACGACATTTCTCCTACGCCCTCGTTGATACCGGATGACACTGTGCTAAATTTATGAAGGAGAAAAGATTTTCGTTCTTCTCGAACACGGTGCGAATTGAAACCTTACTGTAATACTGTTACATTGATGTTGTCAAAGGTATGACTTGGCAGTCGAACATGTTTAGATAATGGAACGTGCGGCAAGCTGTTGACGTGTGCTTTCTAGTTGAATCTTATACGAAAAGATGTTTCGGTCTGACCGATATACTGCATATGACACACTGAACATTAAAATTATGGGGTTTTACGTGCCAAAACAACTTTCTGATTATGAGGCACGCCGTAGTGGAGGACTCCGGAAATTTCGACCACCTGGCGTTCTTTAACGTGCACCTAAATCTAAGTACACCGGTGTTTTCGATCGAAATGCGGCCGCTGTGGCCGGGATTCGATCCCGCGACCTCGTGCTCAGCAGCCTAACACCATAGCTACTGAGCAACCACGGCAGGTCACACTGAACATTCAAGCAGATAGATGATGTTAGTACAGTCACAAGTGAAGTCTCCATTGATTGTAACAGAAAAAATGGATGCTGTGCGTATTTACAATGAGTATTTACTCCGCGACCATCTGTTCTTCTACCACGTGACCGACTTCAGACACATGCACTTCGGGCAATTCGTCGCCTTGTCGAACGAATGTATAGGCGCACAAGGCCCATTCATGATTTGAGCTTGGCCAGACGCACACAGAACAAAATACAGCGTCGTATGAATACGATGGCTTCACAACGATGGATGTCTTTCTCCGAGTCTCTGGATCCCCGAAAGCCTTTGTCTCTTATACGGAGAACTGTTCGTGGCCTCTGTGCAACCCCTGGACAGCGCGACCCATTCAATTCGCTGGCTGTTTACCTGTAATGCGGAGAGATTGAAGTCGCAGAATCTGTCTGTAGGAGGACTGCCGGTGAAGCAAGGTTACTGGAACGCAGACTCCAACCAGTTCACCCTTCTCACGTGGTCCCAGTATGGAGTGCACTTTTTCTCTGGACGGACAAGAGGCTGCGCTTGCTTCATGCAGGCGTTCCTCACCGCAGAGGCCAGATGGCATTACATACAACGCTTTCTGTAACCTTGGTGAACGAGCTCGAAAGGCACTCCTGCTCCTGTACAACGACTTGTGGCAGACTGGAACGGTTCCCCAGGAATGGAAGCCAAGTCGCCTGATTTCGCCTTCTAAAGCTGGCGCCTTGGGCAATGCATCATACCGTCCGATCGCGCTTGCTAGTTGTGTAGGTATTAATGAGCCGGATGGTTCTAACGCGTCTGGAGTGATACCTAGATCACTGAAATTTACACAAATACGTTGACAGGGTTAAGGCGCGGCCTTTCATCTATAGTCAATGTTGTCGACTTGGTAACGTACGTCGAATTTCAGAAGGCATGTGAACGCTTGCGTTAAGGAGGTTTACGATAATGTCACCCATGAAGCCGTTAGTAAAGCGTTAGCAGTAATAGGCCTTCGTGGCAAGATATACCTCTGTGTTCGTAGCTACCTACAGATGCGATCATTCTACGTGCTCACCGGAGATGGCCCGACACCGCTGTATCAAGACAGTAACCACGGAATCCCTCAGGGCGGCGTACTAAGCCCCAACGCTTTTTAATCTAGCCCTTATTGTACTACTGGAAGACCTGTCAAACATCGTTCGACTCTCTATTTACACCGACGATATCTGTATCTGCACGTCGTCGGTGACACGGCTTCAGCTTCGCTCTCGGTTTGAGAATGCGACCTCATCGACATCATGCTACCTTCGTACACAAGGTTTGGAGGTGACAGGAGAAAAGTGCGCAGTGTTGGTATTTACCCGGATGCCTGTGCCTGCATACGGCATGTCCATCAACGGACAAGTGATATCGTCCAGCAGAAGTCACAGGTATTTGGGGTTTGTGATTGATAGAGACCTGTCCTGGAATCCTCCAGTGAACCACGTGAAAAATCGACTGATTGCTATTTGCCGTCTGTTCATGTTCCTTGCAGGAAAGAACTGGGCGGTGTCCACACAATCCATGTTACAGTTGTGCAGGGGGTTCTTTGTTGGGTTCCTCAGGTACAGCCTACCTGCTATATCCAACACCTGCAAAACCAATTTGCTCACAATTCAGAGCATTCAAGTCAATGCTCTGAGGATATAAGTCTTCGATTACCACGCAGTGCTTCAACAGCTGAAACTATTGCCATTGCTCAAGATTATCAAATCACAACACCCATTGCCGTCGAGAGAAAGCGTGCACATGCCAGGTATATTCCTCGCCGTACTCACCTCGGAAAGACCCTGCATGTCATTTAGCACAACTGTCAGTGCATAACGTGCCTCGCATACATCGGGTTACACATCTGCGGCCAGGCCGCCGTCTGCTACATGGCGTTTGTGCCATCCTGAAGTACACCTCAGAATTCCAGGACTTCAGAGAGTCAGGTCTGTCACCATCTGCACTCAATGAGCTTACTCCTGTTGTGCGTGTGGTTGAGTAGCGACGTAGACATGTATACTCACGGATCGACTACATCGACCAGTTGTGGCGGTGCCTTGTTCATACCTACGAGAGGAATAACACTGCAATTCTTTAAATTGGGGGGTTTTACGTGCCAAAACCACTTTCTGATTATGAGGCACACTGTATTAGGGGACTCCGGAAATTTCGACCACCTGCGGTTCTTTAACGTGCACCTAAATCTAAGTACACGGGTCTTTTCGCATTTCGCCCCCATCGAAATGCGGCCGCCGTGGCCGGGATTCGATCCCGCGACCTCGTGCTCAGCAGCCTAACACCATAGCCACTGAGGAATCACGGCGGCTAAACACTGCAATTCAAGACGTCACATGTCACGACGTCCACGCCTGCAGAACAAACGGCTATGCGCTGTGCGCTCCAATTTATTGACACAGAGAGTCCTGGTACAGGGGCCGTGTTTTCCGACTCGAGACCGGCTTTACACAGCATGCAGTCATTTCTCCGACGGGGAGCTCACGAACAGCTAACATACGAAATTCTCCAACTTCACCACGACGTCGAACAGGAAGGTCACGACATTATTTTTCAGTGGCTACCTGGCCATTGCGGGATCAGTGGAAATGATCAAGCAGACAAAGCTTTCCGAGAGTCACATCAAGAACAACACAGCGTTCCCATTTCTCTTTCCAGGACAGACGCTGCAAAGGATCTTCGTCACATTGCACGCAAGCTCTCTTTAACAGAGCGGAACACCCCAAATATAAGGCGCACCAGGTTGTAGGAACTGAACTTTTCGCTCCAACTCCGACCACCACCCCTGCTTCACCGACGTGAGGCATCGCTTCTATACCGGCTGTGGTGGCTTTCACTGGCTTTCAGTGGCTTTCACCAAGGCGCGCACTACTTTCATTTGAATGACTGACAGTGCTGCATGCGACATCTGCGGCGGCAAAGAAAAGACGGAGGATATATTTTGCCACTGTCATCGATATCAGTCGGAAAGACAAATATTATCTGTCGCCTTGCGACGACTGGATGATCGGCGGTTGTCCGTGCAGATGCTGCTCGAAGACCGTCCCCATCGCTCGTCGGTCCATAAGGCTGTGAAGGCACTTTTGTCCTTCTTGAGTGTGACTGGCCTATGTGAACATCTTTGACTCGCTCAGGCCCTCCGCGTGCGTGCGCGAGCCCACCGCGGTATTCCTTCCCTTCCGCTCTCTATCTCATCTTTCTATTTCCTCTTTCCCATCCCGCTGAGTAGGGTAGCCAACCAGATTCATTTCTTTCTGGTTAGCATCCCTGGCTTCTCTCTTTAATTCCTCCTCCACCTCCCCCCCCTCCTCCGTCATTTTTTACCACATTTAATAATCCTATGCCAACGCGTTAAAGAAAATGTCGGTCTCCGTATGTAGACGTCACGCGAGACCACGTCCATTAGCGTGGAGTGTGCCCGCATCCCCCGGACTCCATTGTATACCTTCGGCATTACACTGCTTTTTCGAGTCTGAGACCTCGCTTTTACATCGAAGCTCTAGTTGGTCGGGATTTTTTCCTGGCGTGCTCATCCAGAAAGTGGCGTCTTGAAGGAGGCTTTTGTTTGAGTTTCCGCGTAACGTAATTATGTTTTCTTGTATATTCTAATTACAATCTGGTGCTATCATTTGTGGAGGTTTTGTGCAAGTCGTACATTACGAATGTTCTGACGCATTTTAGTTTGAGAAATTCACTTACTTCAATAACGCACTTGCGCTAGGCGAAAGACCTACAAGAAGGAAGACGTATGGATGGACGGATGGATGGATGGATGGATGGATGGATGGATGGATGCTATGTGCGTCACCTTTAGAACGGGATGGTGGGTAAGAATGAATGAAGGAATGGATGAATGGATGGAGGGATGGATGGATGGATGGATGGATGGATTGATGGATGGATGGATGGATGGATGGATGGATGGATGGATGGATGTATGTATGTATGGATGGATGGATGGATGGATGGATGTTATGAGCGTCCCCTTTGGAACGGGGCGGTGGGTTGCGCCACCACGCTCTTGTTATTATACTGCCTAATGTCCTACCTAGGTTAAAAAAAAAGAAAAAAAAAACACACACTATGAACTCCCACAAACAGATTTTCTGATCCCCTATTGCGCACTGTGCTTTTGTACGTCTCCGTTTTTTTGTCGTTTCCCTACTTTTCTTCCACCAATCGTCCAATCGCCTCTTACTAATCCCTATTGCGGACATGTTTACTTTTCCACTGCTCTCGCTGAACCCAAGGGCTTCAAGGAGGCCAGTGGTGCCTAAATCGACCGCGGGGTAGACGTCTTCACATTCTAATAAAACATGCTCCATAATTTCCCTAGCTTTACCGCAGCAAGCACATGCTTCTTCTTCATTCTTATATCTCGCTTTATAAGCGCGTGTTCTAAGGCATCCTAATCTCGCTTCGAAATGTAAAGAGCCTCCCTTTGAGTTATCATAAATTGTTTCTTTCCTGATTTCGTTTTTTCCTCATAAATAGCTACTTATGGCAGCTTTCTTTTCCATTGCCGCCGCCCATGAGATAATTTCAGCCTCTCTGACTTTCCGCTTGACGCTCTTTGTTGCTGTGTTGCCCACCCTACAGGCCGCATACTTGCTGGTAAGCTTCCTAGTTCTTTTCCTCCACTGTGAATCAATGTTTTTCCTCCACAAATACTTGAACACTCTCCCAGCCCATTTACTTTCTTCCATATTCCTCAGTCGTTCTTCATAATAAATTTTACTGCAATCTTCCCTCACTTCAAAACTAGTCGAGCCCATATCACCCTGCACAGCTTCATTTGTAGTATTCCCGCGAGCGCCCAATGCGAGGGGTCCCACTGACCTTTGGTTCCCATCGAGTGCTGATTGTATCCCTCATTTCAAGCAAAGAACCGCATTTCAATAAGTCCTGGAACCATTACACCTTTCCACATACCCCGGAGCACGGCGTACCTATTGTATCTCCATAACGCTCTGTGCTTCATTATGGCTGTATTTCTCTTCCCCTATACTGTTATTGTTTTTTCCTGTGTCTCCATATATCTATGACTTTCGTTCATCTATATACCAAGGCATTTATGTGCTTTTAGCCGAGGTATTTCCTGGCCCTGTATTGTTCCTCTCTGTTCACCCTCTTCATTGAATACTATTATGCCGGTACCGCCACCTAGCAGCCGCGGCCACTCATACGGACGTCAAACGGCAGCTGGAAAAGGGATATGTCTTTCAGTTACCGATTAACAAATTTACGTTTTCTCGTATATTCCAAAAATGTCATGTCTGCTGCTTGTGTCTAAGTCGTACTTTAAGCATATTCTGACGCAATTTCGTTTTAAACGGTAATTTATTTCAGTATGGCGATTGCTCTTGGCGGAGGGACTAGAAGAATGCGGAGGCATGTTGCACTTCCGCTCGCGTGCGTGCGCGCGTGATGTATATTTTGCTTGCGGTGGTGGTGCTTGTGTAACGTAGTCTAACGTCAGTTGATGCGGTGGCACTATTGTCCAACGTCTGCATCAGCTCCGCTGTACATGCACTTTCGCAGGGGGGAATGAAGGTGCATTTGTACATTCGTACGCATTTCTATGGTTACGCAAGACGAAAACTGTCCGTCCGTCCCTCGACCGCGTAAGACGATCACTTTCAAGATAGAACCAGCCAGCTGTGGAAGAAGACGACGACGATCGCGTGAGCACTTGCGCGAGCACGGGCCTCTGTGACCACGTGACGTGTGCCATCAGGGACGCACCAGAAGTGTGGAACAGCCGCGGCTTCTGATCCGAACGTGATCGGCGCACCTGGCGCCGCCACTTATGCAGTAGTTTGCTTGCCTCACCAGTTCACGTTGCGCCGCCTTCCGCAGCGCTTCGTGTCGCCGCAGCACGGTCGCATTTACCATGATGACGCCAAGACGATCGCAGCCGCTCAGTGAAGAAGAGCGGAAACGCAGGAATGCAGACGTGAATACAGATTACGCCAGAAACAAATGAAGGACGCAATTCGCAGAGCAGGGAATTGCAGCAACACGCTGCCGAACACAACAGACAAGGGGAAGGACGCAGTGCCGACGCCACCCGATACCGATGTTCCAGGCAGAGCTGCATACGTTGCCTTCATTTGCCACGTCTCCCTCGTCATTTCACGCCACGTGCGCATGCGCTGCGGGCGCTCAAGAGTGAACGTCGCTTCTACTCGCATCTTCTACGTCGTCTCGTGCACGTCTCACTGAACAGTTCGGTGTTGAAACCGCACTTCTCCGTTTCACCATTCTTTCACGGTCGTTCTCGCAATTATACCAGTCACACCAGCGCATGTCTACTCAATACCGTGTATACATTAACGAAATTGTCAAGACATCCGGACCCCCCCTCTGGATCTCTTCTTTACTTTGCGTTTATATAAGCATTTATGACTTCCTTTGTGGGCCGAGTACACGAAAGAACACGTTCGGGCGCTTTGGTCTTGGCTGCAAACATTAAATGTTCACTCGATATTTCATTTGGACTCTGAATTGTTACTTCAAAGCCTGGAATGCCTGGCAATCGCATGCGACCATATATGCATTTTTACCGCGAAGCTGGATACCTCTACCGTTCAAGGAAATTTTCGTGTTGTAGTGGCAAGCGAAAAACTCACTATATGTGGGCCGGTCCCGGAGTTAGTGAAATACCGGCCCGATCTGCGGTGAAGGTGAAGCAGGCGTTAAGCCCTCCCCATACGTGGGTCGATCCCGAATATTGTGCGATGCCGGGCCGACCCGAGGCGGATTTACAGTTCGCCATTAAGGGGCCCATGTACACAGCTTCGCTGGCCATCCTTCTTCACAGAGTGGAAGGGCACAGATTTTATTGCGTTTATGCACTCAGTTTCGGAAACTTCAGCTTGCGCAAGCCAATCAACGATGTCAGTAGCGTGAACGCGCCTTGTTTCCTAGAGACGGATGTCTTGCGCAGGCTGTAGTTTCTTGCTATGTTTTACTTCTCTTGCATTATTGAGGGCTTACTCAGATAAAAACAATAAGTTCTATTCAAGATACTTCTCCAATATTGCTTTTAGTCCTACGGCATTAACATGCGTGAAAGAATATTTTATTACAACTCTGCATTGCTTTCAGAGCAACAGCAGCGTTTGGAAGAAAAGACGTCTGCGACACTATAGCGAAAACGTCGCATTGGGGTCACCGTCACATCGAGAATAGCACTTACTCATTATTAATGTTATTTACTTTGGAACTTGATCGAACTGACACCTGTCAGGAGTACGCTGAAAAAAGAAAACGCAACAAGCGTCTAATTACGCCAGCCGTCATTTCGACCAATTCAATAATGGCCTTCAAGATTCATTTCTGAATACGGGGGTAAGTCGATGTAGATCAAATTTGACTAATGTTTCGTGATGGTTGTGGAATCACGGTACACCGGTCATGCAACGTCCTGTTTAGCCTGTGTGACAGCCCGTGCACGTACGCTCACAGCACAGCTTATTTTTCTTTCTAATTTGTTTTACCTTTTCATGTGTTTCTTGCATTATCCTGTTCTACATAATCTCCAGCAGCATCTATTAAAAGAATTGCACAGAATGCACAGGCCGCGGGCTTAAAACAACTGTGTTCCCTAAAAGCATAGTGGTGGAAATCTGAGAAGCGGTGCTGCCGGGTATTATTCCTAGTAAACAAAACATAGTAAAAAAAAAAAAAGGAAAAGAAGGCCGCCCAAAGTCATGGTGTACCAGTGCTGCTCTCCGCAACCCACAAATTAAAAGTAATGTGCAAGATTGTGAACGCAGAATGCAAAGAAGAAAATTTTTGACGACGCTTAAGCTTCGCCTTTAAGAGTGGAACGCTATAGAATTCAAAGATCCCTGAGTGCTTCTCACGACTCCCGGCAACTGCAGCTTATTTAACCGTAATGTTTGCCAAGAAACGCTGACGGCGAACGCTATGCACGAAGGCGAGCTTTCTGGTAGAGACGCGGCCTCTTGTGCGGGCCGCGATGGATGGACGGACATAAAGTTTCTCACTATACCACCTAGAGGGTAATCTGGCGCAACCGTCTATGGGAGTTTCTTAAGGGGGCACCGTGCCGTCATGGGAATGACGGGATATGTGTCTGCGAGGCTTGTGTTGGCTGGTGTTGTAAGAGGCTTCGTCTAAAACGTGGATATGGCTACGCAAATAACGCGTTCTCAAAGTAAAATCTTCATAAAATGTTTCCATTCACGCATATTACATCTTTACTCACCCACGATGCATGACCAAGCGAAGAAAAGCAAGAACAGACGACCAACTGTTTCAAAGCGAGCGCGAACTTAGTCGTCTGTCCTCCAACTTTAGCGGCCCACTGACACTTTTTACGTAAAATGTAGTCGTACACACAATAACAAGTCTTCATAGTTAAACAAAACATGTTTTCGCGTAATAATAAAGCTAAAACAGCTTTTCACGTGCTGTTCTAGTAGAAAACGAATGATTGTGACAGACGGAACGGTATTTGCCAAGCGCGTCTTCAAGGTGTCCTGTCTCTACGAGAACGATGCCAATCCGAACCCACAATATACCGGCATTCCCATGCATACCACAGCGCAGCAGCGCCAGATTTCCCTCTAGGTAATGTAATGAGAAACTCTATGTGGACGGATGGACGGATAGATGGATCGATGGATGGATGGATGGATGGATGGATGGATGGATGGATGGATGGATGGATGGATGGATGGATGGATAGATAGATAGATAGATGGATGGATGGATGGATGGATGGATGGATGGATGGATGGATGGATAGATGATATGGATGGATGCTATGAGCGTCCCCTTTAGAACGGTATGGTGGATTGCGCCCCCAAGCTTTTGTCATTATATTGCCTAATGTGCTACCTATGTTAAAAAAGAAAAAAAAAATGAAAGGAAAAAAAAAGAAACTCACGATGAATTCCCATAACGAAATTTTCTGACCCCCTATTGTGAGCTTTCCTTTTGCACACTTCCCGTTGTTTCTTGTTTGACTACTTTCTTTCCCACTAATGTTCCAATCACCTCTTACTAATCTCTATTGCGGAAATGTTTACTTTCCCCCTGCTCTCATTGAACCCAAGGGCTTCAAGGAGGTCAGAGGTGCCTCAATCAGCCACGGGGCAGATGCCTTCACATTCTAATAAAACATGCTTCATCGGTAACCTAGCTTTGCCGCAGCAAGCACATGCTTCTTCTTCATTCTTATATCTCGCTTTATAAGTGCGTGTTCTAAGGCATCCTGATCTCGCTTTGAAAAGTAAAGAGCCTCCCTTTGGAGTTATCATAAATTGTCTCTTTACTGATTTAATTTTCTCCTCTTGAGTAGTTACTCATAGCAGATTTCTTTTCCATTGGCGCCACCCATGACATCATCTCAGCCTCTGTGATTTTCCGCTTGACATTCTTTATTGCCATGTTGCTCACCATACAGGTCGTATACTTGCTGGTAAGCTTCCTATTTCTTTCTCTCCACTGTGAATCAATGTTTTTCCTCCACAAATACTTGAACACTCTCCCAGCCCATTCACTTTCTTCCATATTCCTCAGTCGTTCTTCATCATAAATTTTTCTATCAGCTTCCCTCACGTCAAAACTAGTAATCACCCTGTACAGCTTCATTTGTAGTCTTCCCGTGAGCGCCCAATGCGAGGGGTCCAACTGACCTTTTGTTCCCATCGAGTCCTGATTGTACCCCTGATTTCAAGCAGACAACCGCATTTCCAAGAGCAAGTCCTGGAACCATTGCACCCTTCTACGTACCCCGGAGCACCCCGTACCTATTGCATCCCCATAGCGCTCTGTGTTTTATTATGGCCGCATTTATCTTTCTGTTTACTTTTATTGTTTTTTTCCTATGTTTCCATATATCTATTGCTTTCGTTTATCCACATACCAAGGTATTTATATGCTTTCATGCCAGGTACTTCCTGCCCCTGTATTTACACTGTTCACAGTTTTCACTGAGTGCCATAACAGGAGATTTTTTAATGCTAAATTTAAGACCTAAATTCTCGCCTTCCTGTCCACAGACATTAGCCAAATGTTGCATATCACTTTGCTTGTTAGCTAGCAACACAATGTCGTCCGCATAAGACAAACCTGGAAGCTGCGGCTGTACTACTGTACCCGCCTGTTTGTATGAGAGAATAAACCTGATATTACTTCCCTTTAGCGCTCTTTCTATCCCTGCTTTGCACATGATAAACAGCAGTTGGGATAAAGGGCACCCCTGCCTCACTCCTTTGTTGATATCAAATTTCTCCTTGCTCCGCATCCCTTTACATTCAATGTAAACGGTATTGTCTACGGAAATGTCTCTCAAGAGCCCTATACAATCATTGCATAAACCTTCCCCTTCCAGAATATCCCACAAAATGTAGCGGTATACTTTGTCATACATTCCTGTATGTGTAAAAATGCCATATATAATGTCTCCTTTCTACACTTAATATTTCGATACACTGACTATGGACAAATAAGTTATCATCCAGACGGCTACCTATTCTGAAGCCATTCAGAAGTTCTCCCAAAATAACTTTATTGTGTGCCCATGCTTGCCGCTGTAATTTAATTGCCTGCATCGCCCACCTGTATATCACTGATGTAATGGTCAACGGTCTATATGAGGGAACTCTTCCCCTTACCTTTATAAATTAAATTCATTCTACTTTGTCGCCGACTGTGTGGTGTTTGTCTATCTCTGAAAAATTCTGCTACTGTTTCCAGCAGAGGTTCCTTAGTTTTTGGTTCTAGTTCAACATTCAGACTAACGGGAACCTCGTCTAGCCCTGTGGCTGTGTGCTTCGGAGTTTTCTCTTCGGCTTTATTCTAGTTGAAATTTGTCAGCACCAGCTCGGTTTCCGTCTGCTTCTCCATCATGCTCTTTTTTCCTCAAATAGAACTTCGTCAATGCCTTGGAAAGATTCGGCTGCTATTTTTGGGATGTATTTTAATACCGCGTTCCCTTCCAATTTGCTTCGATCTTCGTCTAGGATATGTGCCATACTTCCTGCCTAATAAGTTTATGTGGTTCCAAAATATTTTAGGCGTGGCTGTCTTTTTCTCACGTATTCCTGACAACCAACGTTCACTTTCACCTTTTATTTTTGCTTGAACCAGTATTTCAACCATAGATTCTTTCTCCCTGTATATTTCCCATTTTCTGGCTAGCGTCACCTAGCGATGCGGCGGAGGCGAGCGCCATCTAGAGGTGTTGCAAGGAGCCGGGCGCGCCGAGTTGCGCGAGCCGGCGCGTGCAAATCCCGGAGGCCATGACTTCTGTAGGAATGGTAGAAACACTGCAATAAGAGCTTGTGTTTTTTTTAGTTTCTGCATAGCGTAATTATGCTTTCTCGTTTATGCAAATTACAATCCGACGCTATCATGCCAGTAGGTTGTATGTAAGTCGTACTCTGCGATGTTTCTGACATATTTCACGTTGAAAAATTCACTTAGTTCAGGAACTCCCTTGCGCTACACGGAGGGTCTGCGTGGTTGGGCATGCCTGGTTCGAAATTCGTTTTGCTGCATTGACGTCCGACGCTAGACACCGACGCCGGTTTTCCTGCGACAAGGGTACCTTAACGCTATCGCGTTAAAAGCGTAAAACACTGTCAGATAGAGCATGTGAACAAGTACAACGAAAATACGGGCCGTGTGGTTTATCGCATCCCGCCAACAGGTGAAGTGTACATGGGGCTTAATAGACACTGTACAAACGGCAGATGAGGGGAGCACAAAAACAGGTACCAGCTACTTACAGCGCTCAACAAATTGGCGGCGCACACAGTGCAAACGGTGCCCTGTCAGATAAGGCAAAACTGGCCGAAAAAGCAAAAACCAATGCGGGAAAGCCAATTTGCGAAGACCTAGCGATCACAGAAGGGAAATGCAAGCGTTTAAGCAGTCCTTCTATCACGCCTACCGATGCGGAGATGCAGTTCGCAGGATTCGATGGGTGCCGGTAAAGTATGTTGTTTTGGCCTTCCGCGTCGTCAGATGCAACAATCTTGACACACCTTACACCATATCACCATGTATAAATACTGATCACTAAAGGGTTCAGGCAAGGAGACAGAATCTCTCGAATGCTATTCACTCTTCTTTAGAAGTATTCAAGCTATTAGACTAGGAAGTTTAGGAGGGAGGAACAACTGCAAATATATCTGCAACTTATGATATGCAGATGACACTGTCTTGTACAGCAACGCTATGAATGAATTGCATCAAATTGTTGAGAGCCTTAGCCACAACAAGGTAAGTTTATGTTTCATTAATAATATGCCGACGAAAAAGGTAGTATTCAATAGCCTGGCAAGAGAACAAGATTTCATTATCGGCAGCCATTCTCTAGGATCTGTGCTAGAGTACGTCTATCTAGGCCAATTAACACAGGATATCCTGATTATGAGAACAAAATTTGCAGAGGGATAAAAATGGGCTAGAGCGCATACTGCTGCCATTACCAACTCGTGACTGGCAGCTTACCGCTATCCTTGAAATGAAAAAAATGTACAATCTTTTCATTTTACCAGCACTAACATGTGGAGCGAGAATTGATCAATGATTACGACATTCCCTAGTGCGAAATTTGAGCCCAGCTATATAAATGTTTTCCTTTCGCGATATATTGAGGCATCGCAGCGATCACCGCACCGACTGGCAGGGCCACGACGTGGGCGCTATATACGTATATACCGGCCACGCAGTTGCTGCTTCCCGACAACTGTGGTTTCATCATTATCATCAGCCTGGCTCATCATCATTCACGCATCATGCATCATCACGCATCATCATCATCAGCCTGCAAGGCGAAGGCCTCTCCCATACCTCTCCAACTACCTCGGTCATGTGCTAATTGTGGCCATGTTCTCCCTGAAAACTTCTTAATCTCACCCGCCCACCTAACCTTCTGCCACTTCCTGCTACACTTCTTTTCTCTTGGAATCCACTCCATTACCCATAATGAGCATCGGTTGTCCTCCCTCCTCATTGCATGCCCTGCCCATGTCCATTTCTTTTTCTTGATTTCAACTAAGGTGTCATGTACTCGCGTTTGTTCCCTCACCCAATCAGCTCTTTTCTTATGCCTTAACGTTACGCCCATAATTTCATTTCATTTCATTTTATTATACTGTCAGCCTCATCTGGGCTATAACAGGGGTGGACAGGAGCATACATACTAAAAAAAAAGCACTCGTTATACAAACAACTATAAACATATAACAATGATTGACAAGGGCAGCCAAAACTCTTTACTCTGACACACAGGAAACAATGCATAAAGTACACTATACATCTTTAAACACTAAGTCATTTAGTTCTTTAACGGAAGAAGGCACACATTCCGAGGAAACAGTCGAATTTGGCAGCATGTTCCACTCATTGATCGCCCGCGGAAAAAAACTGTACCTAAAGCAATTGTTGTGGTGTCTCGGAGGAGGAATGTACATGTTATTCCGGTGTCTTGATGTTACCCCAGTTTTTATTTCTATGTACTTTGATCTGTCACCTTTTACTTGATCTTTAATTATTAGAAAGAGTAATTTAAGTCTTTCATACTCTGTCCTTCGTTATAGTGGTTGAATGTGAGCTAGTTTACAAAGTTGAGTTGGCGAGTGCAAACGCTGGTATTTGTTAAATATGAAACGTGAAGCCAGTCTTTGTATTCTATCTAGCTTACTGCATTTACTTTTTGTATACGGATCCCACACCACCTTTGCGTACTCCATGATTGGTCATACGAGTGCCTTGTAAGCCAAACATTTTATTTCTGGGCTGGCATTGTGCAGATTTCTCTGAAGTCTCCACAGTGCTTTGTTGGCCTTAGCACAAACGGAGTCGATATGTAAATTCCATCGCAGATCTGAAGTTATCCATAAACCCAAGTATTTCTGTTGGTCGACTCCGGTAAGCTCGTGATCACCTATGGAGTACGGCCATTCTAGGATGCTTTTTTTTACTGGAAACGTTCATTGCAACGGATTTTGCCTTGTTTAGATGCATCTGCCAAGTAATGCACCAGTTATTTATCTTCTGGAGGTTCATATTTAGTGTTTCTGAATCTCCTTCTGATTGATCAGAAGGAGATTTAACTAGATTATAAATTACGCAATCATCTGCAAAAAACCTTATGGGGACCGTAATATCTTTGGGTAAATCGTTGATAAAAATCAAAAACAGCAGTGGGCCCAAGACACTACCTTGGAGAACTCCAGAAATAACGTTAGTAAATGTAGATTTCTTAGTGTTGACTTGATTGTACTGCTTGCGATTGGAGAAATAGGAGGAAAACCATTGCGTTATGTTTGGGTTCTTAAAGATAGCATTTATTTTTAACAAAAGTTAAGCATGGGACACCTTATCGACCGCTTTCGCGAAATCCAGAAATATGATGTCAACCTGACCCCGGGAGTTTATTTCAGAGGCGAGATCGTGAACAAGTTCAACGAGCTGAGTAGTCGCGGATAAGCCTTTTCGAAATCCATGTTGCTGATGGTACATTATATTGTGATCATCTAGATATGCCAAAAGATGTTTGGAGACAATATGCTCGAGAAGCATGGAACAAGTATTAGTAAGTGAAATGCGACGGAAATTTTTGCAGTCGTTAGTACTACCACCTTTGTGTAAGGGTATAATCTTAGCGTCCTTCCAAGCAGTGGGAAAGCAACTACTAGCTATTGAGGACTGGAAAATAATTGTTAAATACTTCGAAACTCAAACTGCGTACCTACATAGGAATTCATTTGGTATTCCATTAGGTCCTGCGCTTTTCTTTTTATTGATTTTAAGGAGCAGGTTCAATACCCCTTCTATAGAAGGTCTATAGAAAGTCTATAGACTTTTTATAGACGATCTTGCCTTTCTATAGATTTGGACTTTTGTTGATACAAAGTCTATAGGCTGTCTATAGACGAAAGTCGATAATGTTTCTATTTCTTTTTGTCTTTTCGCAGTCTATAGACGGCCTATAGAAAAAAGTCGATATGGCGTTTGTTTCTTTTTTGCCTACTTCCCCTCTGTAGACTACCTATACAAAAAAGTCGATACAAGCTCTATTGATTTTCTCTATTATTTATCTATAGACTTTCTATAGACGAAAGTCGATAAGATTTCTATTTCTTTTTGTCTATTCGCAGTCTATAGACAGTCTATAAAAAGTCGATACAGTGTTTATTTCTTTTTTTGTCTACTTCCCCTCTATAGACTACCTATAGACAAAAGTCGATACAGCCTCTATTTTCTTTCTCTGTTATTTGTCTATAGACTTTCTATAGACGAAAGTTGATAAGATTTTTATTTCTTTTTGTCTATACGCAGTCTATAGACGGTCTATAGAAAAAAGTCGATAAGGTGTTTGTTTCTTTTTCTCTACTTCCCCCATGTAGACTACCTGTAGACAAAAGTCGATACAGGCTCTATTTATCTTTCTCTATTATTTATCTTTAGACTTTCTATAGACGAAAGCCGATAAGATTTCTATTTCTTTTTGTCTATTCGCAGTCTATAGACGGTGTATAGAAAAAAGTAGATACAGTATATTGATTGTTGTTCATTCTTCGTCCTTAGACTGTCTATAGACGAGAGTCGATAAGATTGTATATTGATTGTCTATTCCCACTTTATCTAGTTCTTCACAAACACGCACCTGCACACATTCACGTACACCGCACCCCCCATATATATATATATATATATATGTATATATATATATATATATATATATATATATATATATAAATGCTGCTGCACGACCGGCTTCTTCACGCTCGGACAAACACTTCTATGGAGCTCGTATTCAGCAACCGAAATCTGTATCGGGAGTTTCTAATGTTGCTCCTCAATTTTATCATTGAGAATATTCATCTAATTAACATAATAGAGAAACTAACAAATAAACTGAATATCTCAAGCGATGGCAAACAACATTACCTTGGTTGTCTCCAGCTACGTAGCATTTGTATATGTTAAAGTCTGGCTCAAATTAAGTGAAACATCCCGTATACTTCTTTGCAATTTGATTTATTCTCCACTGTTTCCTATATCACCGCCGATGAAGGCCATAGGGCGGGACGTCACCAAAGGTCATGTTAACTTGTGCGAACAGCCCGTATACCGATTGTGGTAAGGCGTGAGGTGAAGTAGAAAACAGCCGATACTGTAAAATTCTTATTGCTTCAGGTTTACAAGGCGTCTACAGATTGACAATAGACGAACATCGTTAATATGAGCCCAAGCCGTGTACGCTGTAACCAAGTGCCTGCAGGTACCGGTGGATAATACGGAGCTGCGTTTGATATAAGCCACTGAAGTTGTATACAGCTGAGATTGCTGTAGGGCCTATTTGTAGACTTTAGTATACACATAGTGTATACCTCCGCATTTGTTGACCACATGATATGGTCTACGTAGTCGCTCTCGGCAATCCCAAGAGTCTTCACAGTTATCATAGCGTCACTTTTGCGGCAGTAGAATAAAGAAAGCAAAACGCCGATCCAATTATGATAATACATGTTATGAACGCCAACTTCAGCTACGAGTGCATTCATCAAGCTAACAGCGCAGAGTCTCGTAATGGTTGTAGCTGACAACGTGGACTTTGTGAGTGTGCGATGAACCGATGTCGCGCATGTGGTGTGCGCGTTGTGTGTCGTCCGATTCTCAGATACTTTTCACATTGTCTTCATATCTCGGCTGTATCCCTAACATCGGGCGGTCTTTTGTTGACTGATATGTTGAAATATAAACTCATCAAAGTTTCTCATTCACTTAAAATATGTGCCAAATTATCTGAGCCCACCGAGTATTTCGCCGGCGGTATTCCTGCGCAGCCACGCATATGAGTACCTCAATGCTGTACTGGTTGCTTTGACCTATCATCGGAACGGAAAATTAGCACAACATACGTGCGGGCATCACATTTGGCGGTACGCTGGAAGATATGCTACAAATGTGCTGTATTACTCATCGTCGCTGGCGATAATGCGTCTGAAGCGTCTGAAGGGCCCTGTACCGGCTTTTACAAACCGCGCATTCAACCATCCACACGATAGCTCACAGCGTTTGTAATACAACCTGCCAGCGCATTTCCTTCGTCCATGAAAAAAGATGAAAAATAGATGTTCAATGTGGCTTATCAAGTCCAAGACGCTATCTTGCGCGCTTAAACCTGTGCGGAATCCAGTCATGCATGCTGGCAGAGCCCTTCTATCTTCGAGCAACCATGATAAACTCTTACTTGCCAGCCTCTCCATGAGCTTAGCCACACATGACGTCAGTGATACAGGACGATACCGGGCCAAGTCTGTCATTTCTTTGCCGGGCTTCAGCACTGGGAGAACAGAAGCCATCTTCCATGAAGGAGGAACGTCGCCAGTCTCCCATACTCGATTGAGATGGCTTAGGAGCATCTTCCGGTGTTCTAGAGGTAGGTTCTGCGTCATCTGGTTGGTAATGCCGTCAGGACCTGGTGCACATCGACGCCGCAGGCTGCTGAGTGCTGTCTGTAGCTCTCGAAGTGTGAACGGGGCGTCCATAGCAGACGTAGATGTTGCAGGCAGAGCACATGGATGAATTCCTGAACTTGCACGTACAAATGCATCTGCAAATTCATCTGCCAAGCACGCGAGAGGTTTCTGCTTGCGCAGTGCAAGCGCTTAGAAAGGCTTACTAGGACGAGAATCACCAGCAAGGCTACCAATGACTCGCCAAATTGAACAACAAAGAGCTTTCGGCCTCTCAACACTAGCTATTTTCCTGGACGTTTCAAAGGCTTATGATAGCGTCCTTCAGAGCTCAATTCTAAATAGCTTGCAGGCCATAGGCGTTTTACATGCTTTTTGAAGAGAACGTCTTTGGCGACTTCACACGCCTCCACTTTTAATAAAGAAACAGCTCTTTCGCGTCCCCAGATTGTCGTAGCGAATCGCAAAAGGTATAATAATGTAGCTGGCTACGAGAAAAGAAACGAGTATTAATCGCAGAGTAGGTAAAATTAACGGTGCGAGCGTGATTAGCGTCAGTGTAGTGGAAATTTAATCACATTGCACCAGGGGGTTCGGTCCAGCAACCTTCTTGGTCGATGTAAAAAAAATATGAGCAAATAAAAAAACACTGAGCATGAATAAAAAAATTAGAGGATACGGAAGTAAATGTGAGGTCTGACAAAGGTACCAAGAAAACAACGCAAATAATGCAAAAGGATATACCGCAATTATGCCACAGTGCATGATATTTTATGCGTCTGCGTCCCTCGTAACCCAGCGAACGAGCACAGCAAAGGATGAAAGAGCGAGTGCGGAGCGCAGCGGGAGATGAATTACGACAACAGCGAAGAGACATATAAATACATATGTCGTGTACGTACACCTTCTTTTGTTCAACGTGGACTTTGGTTGACACATCCTTTTAAAGAAGCTCATGTGTGTGTCGCCTTCTAACAATATCGTCACCTTTCTGCATTCCTCTTATCTTCTTTTATGGATGCTGTCTTTCCTCAGAGAAGCACAAACATGCCACATTTCCCAGATTGTCGTTCGCCTATGACACGTCTACCAGACGCACACCAACGTTGATTTCTTCCATTACGTCGGAGCCATTTCCGGGGAAATGCCAGTGACACCGCGTAAAGCACGTTCTTCAGCGATGGACCGATCGTGGAGACAAACCGTCCATCTCGGCAGAAGAAGCACGCCATATGCCGATCTAATTACGCTACCCATCCTCCCCTATACCCTCTTCTGTTTGTCCCCATCTCTTGTACCTGCATTTTCTTTTGGTTGTTTCGTCTTTCCCGAAAGCTTCTGTCAACACTAACTTGGCTGTCGCCTCGGGACTGTCGTGCTATTTGTTCTATACTTTCCTTTTCGAAGCAGTGTTTATTCGGACATACTTGTTCTGAGCTCACGGCCCTTCTGCCTCCCTTCTCATTGTTTAATTCTCCAGAAAAAAAAAAGAATAATAGCTTAGTCAGGTCAATTTTTCTCTTGGCCAGCAATCAACGTGGCTTCAGGCCATTCATTCTTAGTGGCATTGCCGGATACCTCATAAGCAGGTGTACGCTAACATAAGCTCGAGCGAAAATTACGCGAACGATAGCGACTTGACTGTTCGCGATACTCGATGATCTTCAAAACGCCGTACAGGCCACCGGAGCACGCCATGCCAATGCAAGCAGACAACGGGAAAGTTAGGAGACGCCAATTGAGTGCAATTAGACGAAATAATGGTCAGATATGCACTTACTTGCGCTCGGGGCCGCTCGCTCGCAGTCACAAATCTGGAAAGAGAGTGACTGCTGGTTCCGACCTCTGACACCTAAGAAAATAACTGTGGGCGAAGATGAGACAAAATGAAGAGCAAATGAACGTGAGCGCTGCTACAATTCATAGATGTTTTTATTCCCATGCTTCTGCAACTACCCCGGTCATGTACTAATTGTGGCCATGTCGTCCCTGCAAGCTTCTTAATCTCATCCGCCCACCTAACTTTCTGCCGCCCCCTGCTACGCTTCCCTTCCCTTGGAATCTAGTCCGCAACCCTTAATGACCATCGGTTATCTTCCCTCCTCATTACATGTCCTGCCCATGCCCATTTCTTTTTCTTGATTTCAACTAAGATGTCATTAACTCGCGCTTGTTCCCTCACCCAATGTGCTCTTTTCTTATCCCTTAACGTTACAGCCATCATTCTTCTTTCCATAGCTCGTTGCGTCGTCCTCAATTTAACTAGAACCCTTTTCGTAAGCCTCCAGGTTTCAGCCCCGTAGGTGTGTACTGGTAAGACACAGCTGTTATACACTTTTCTCTTGAGGGATAATGGCAACCGGCTGTTTATGATCTGAGAATGCCTGCCAAACGCACCCCAGCCCATTCTTATTCTTCTGATTATTTCAGTCTCATGATCCGGATCCGCGGTCACTACCTGCCCTAAGTAGATGTTTTCCCTTACCACTTCCAGTGCCTCGCTACCTATCGTAAACTGCTGTTCGCTTCCGAAACTGTTAAACATTACTTTAGTTTTCTGCAGATTAATTTTTAGACCCACCCTTCTGCTTTGCCTCTCCAGGTCAGTGAGAATGCATTGCAATTGGTCCCTTGGGTTACTAAGCAAGGCAGTATCATCAGCGAATCGCAAGTTATTAAGGTATTCTCCGTTAAGTCTTATCCCCAATTCTTCCCAATCCAGGTCTCTGAATACCTCCTCCTGTAAACACGCTGTGAATAGCATTGGAACCTATATAATAGCATGTACCTTTATCTACTGCATTTTTCATGTACGTATCTACTCTAGCCAAAAACAAAAGAAATCAGTTTCGCTATAAGGGCGAAACAATGAATGCGAAAAAATGTGTTAGAATATTGTCGGAAGTGCAAGGCTCGTTGCTGCAGTGGCAGGGCCAATTGCAATAAGCGTAAGCTGAGTAAGTAAACGCGCGTAGTGCGTCATGTACAGAGTGTTTCACGCAACTTTTGCCAAACATTAAAAATATGCAAATGCCACGTAGCTGGACAGAACAAAGGTTATGTTGTTTGCCATCGCTTGGAGATACTCAACTTATGTTTTTTATTCCGCCTAGTTATATAGTTAGTCTTAATTAATTAATCAACTTCTCAAACATTATAATTAGATAAGTGTCAATTAGAAAATTGCAGAGGAACATGAAATACTCCCGATACAGCTTTCTGTTGCTGAATGCGTGCTACGTAAAAGTTCTTTTCCGAGTGTGGGAGAAGCCCGCGAATGCAAGCAGAATTGGCGCGCGACTGGCCATTCGAATCTCTTTGCGTGTATTCGCGGGCTTCTTCCACGCTCAGAAAAGCACTTTTACGTAACACGTGTTGAGCAACAGAAAGCTCTATCGGGAGTATTTCATGTTCCTCTGCAATTTTCTAATTGACACTTATGATCTACTTATAACATATGAGAAGTTAATAAGTAATTAAGACTAATTATATAACTTGGCGGAATGAAAAACAATTTGAATATCGCCAAGTGACGGCAAACAACATAACCTTTGTTGTGTCCAGCTGCGTGACATTTGTATATATCTATAATTTTGCTAAATTTACGTGGGACACCCTGCATAGACACATGAATAGAGAAAGTCCGATGACCGCGAGCAGCAGCGCTTAGAAGTTAGAACTACAGAGTCTTGTCGGCGTTGCTTGTCTCGTGTTGGCCTCCTGTTCTCGTAATGTGGCATGCTCACGGCGGGCACGATGTGTGTGTCTGCTTCGCGCTTCGGAACTTCAGCTTTTTGCCGACGTTGCCGCTTAGCCTGGACCTCGCGTTCCCGCAGCGCCACCCTGTCTGGCCGCCTCCGGCGTTGAGCTGCGCCGCACACGCAGCAGTTTCTGCATCTGGCGGAGTGGTCCTTCCGCGTATGCAGGCCTGCCTTCCCGCACTGCGATTAGCGTTTCGTTGGAGCTTCTCGGCCGGCGTGCTGACAACACGTGGGGGCACGTTTGCGCCACGTGTGGGACGCGGTGCTCTGTTCCGGAAACCTCGCACCGGCCCGTGCTGTTTTAGCCACCGTACCTTGGTTAATACGTGTGGGAAGACGACAGCATAAGCCGACAGGGTCTCTATGTATGGTGTGCACAGTCTGCGTAGGCTGCTTTATAATTCGTTCCAACAAGCAAAGCTGTCTGATTTGAAGCTTTAGGATACAACTTCTTCTGTGCACCAGTCTCTGCGATTGAAACACGAACACGCCTAGACATCTTTAGCCGCCTTGCATTCAAATTGTGAGGCCAGAACGTCATCGTACAAGTACTGTGAGTGGTTTGCTCATAAAGCACGCGCCAAGCGTCTCAACGCGCTGGCTTGCACGCGGGAAGTTTTAGAGATGTTCTGTTTCGTTTACTGAGGCATGCCCCATGACCCAACGGTTACAGGATTGAGCTGTTGTTCTTAGGTTCCTCTGTTCGAATCCTGTCGTTGAACAATTTCATTTATGTTTACTTATTAAAGACAAAGTCTTTCTTAGCGACTGACCACCACTTTTTCGTATCGGGCATGTTTCAAGCCTCTTTCGTGGGCCGATCTCGGAGATAGTGCAGCCAGCCGCGCCAGTAAAATTCCATTTGCAACTGCAGGTTCTAGCTCTGATATTGTTTCGCCCTTTTAATATTAAATAGCCTTAGAATGGTTAACATGAAAAGGCACGCGCTGTCAGTGTTGTGTTTCGTGACATTTGTTTGTAATCTGCAATTCTGAAAATTCTGAGGAATAACTTTGTGAATGTTGTAAGACCTGGTATGAGCAACTTTAGTGACAAAATAATGTAGCAATATAACCCGCAAATGCAGCATGTCATGTATCATGCCGTGGCATATAGCATATGTATAGTTAAACATGTGTGGAGCCTCACGGCAATGCCAATCACGACGACGACGCGCGAGAATTCGCTTGGAGTGTCCATATAATTGTTATCGTAATAAAACATCTGCTGAATAGGCAAATTAATCCGTAACAGGCCTACAGCCTGTAGCTGTCTCAATTTAATTCACTAAGGCGTAGGGAGTTTCTGGGGTTTCTTTTCTTCTTTTTATGGTGGACCGAGGTGGGCGAGAGAGAGTGGGTAGGATCGCGTTACCTATGGCGCATTGTGTGTCTGTATTTCGCGGCAATTTGCAGTTTGTCCGATATATTCACCGTTCAGCGGCATATTGTGCCGTCAGTCGAGCGTTTATCAATGGAGCGAAGAGTCATTGGCTTCATGCCAGCCCCCAAACATGATATTGTTTTGAAGGCGGCTCGCAGCAGCGGGTGAAGAATTGTTCGACAATTGACGAGGCCCTTCACTATGAACAAATGTTCTCATTTGATATTCAGGGGTGCCCCGCACTTGGCTATTCTGCTAGAACGATGTAGTTCGGAGAAAGAAAAACAAAAGATGCATGAGTTCGTCCTCGTTCTCGCTTAAATTTTTCTGGTGACCATTTAGTGATAAAAAAAACGCTCGAGATCAGGAAAGTTCGTTGATGATTTCACCTGCCCAAATATTGAGATGCTCGTTAATTAGACACTGATGTAGGATGCTGGAGATGAACAAAGTTAGGGGAAAGGTGGGTCAGAGCTTAATAAGATTAAGGGATTAGTCGAGGGGCTTGGAGGATGCAGCGGATTTAATAGAATCTGTGAACAATCACGGGTTTGTGAGGAGGTATGCGTGATACAACAAAACGTGCTTTTCAACTAAAAAATGCGAGATGTCTTAAAGTTATTTTACATGTATCTACAGTCTATCACATTATACACACACACACACGCACACACACACACACACACACACACACACACACACACACACATATATATATATATATATATATATATATATATATATATATATATGTGTGTGTGTGTGTGTGTGTGTGTGTGTAATGGCATACACTGCTTATAGCAGTATATACCGTTATCTGGTTAAGCAGATAGTTATGGGACGTTGCGCTGCGATAACTCCTTTGCCAAACTTGTCTGATAAGAGTAAACGTGAACGTGGAAGTATTAAAGCGCGTTTATTTGCTTCTTGTTGGAATGATCTTGCTCTGGTTTGCAGTTTATCGCTAAAGTCATTGTGAAAATTCTTCACCTTACGGCATCATTTTTTTTCGTTTTCGTATCCTTCATACAAGTCGTTTTGTGAGTGTGCGTTTAAATATAAGGTACTGAAACAGAGAGACGTGCGTGGCATCATATTCATCGATGCAAGCATTCTTTAAGTTGATGGGCCCTTACTAATTAAGTATTAACCTTCGGAACAGATGTGAACGGTCATGCCATTGGCAAAGATGCGCGAGAAGCCTAAAAAAGTTTAACAAAGACAGATTGTTCCGTGTGGCACATAAGAGGAAGCCTTAGCTCTGGGGTTTTATTTATATACGTGTGAAATATAAAATCGTTTTTCTTGGCAACCACTCACCAAAGTTGATTAGATTTGTTGCATTTAAAAGAGAAAGTTAAGATCAGGTGAATGTCGGGAGCGAACTCTTAGTTTAAGCGCTCAATTTTGCAATAGAAATGATCGAAAATACAAAATTTCCAGAAAACGAAACTATCAAAATGCAAAGGAGGGGTAAGGCGTGCAGATACGGACACAAGAGAAGGGAAGTGGACAACACCAACGCCGTGTTATGAATCCTTACCAACTACCTAAGCTTTCTGTCATTCTGAGACTATCAAGATTACAGCTCTTAAGTCAGCAGCGTAAATAGATTTCAGAAATACGTAAATCCATCTAAGAGTGCATGTAAAGCGAACAAAACTGATTTATCTACATGGCTCTCAGATACACCACTAATATGTGAGTAGAACTTTTGCAATATCCTTGTAAGCAATGCAAGACATTCACATAATATATAAATTAATATACCAAATTTGTCTGCTGCGGATGGTCTAATGAATGCAGTTTACAGAACTACAATATCTGTTCTTGGTGCAGAGTTACAAATATGTAAACTTCTGGCTGGTATTATTTTTTTTTTTCAAGCTTACGAAATTCATTTGAAAAAGGTCAGGCCCTAAATCAATAATGCGCTGCCAAAAGTCAGTAGAAGTTAACTTTATTTCTGAAATGCAAGAAATTTCCTTAAACTGTGCCGAGTGGTTATATCAGAAAAGCGTTTCTGCCTTTTACATGTGTTTGAATGGGTGGCATTGAAGTTGGGACAAGCTAACGCTTCCTCTTAACACTAACGCCTACATCATTGTACACGGAAGCCTGAGAGTGGGCACAAAGCACGAAAGCGCATCGCAGGTTGGTTGTGAAATTTCTTTTTGCTTGTTTTTGATAGTATTGGGTTCTTTTCAATCGGGTTTTCCCTTCAATCTCTTCTTTTTTTCTTTTTTGCTGTATGCATCCTTATTTGCCTGATGTTTGCTCAGCAACTGTCGCAAATTAACTCAACTAAATGCTAGTGTATTGTAGTAACGTCGTGTGCCCATCACTGTTGTCCCAGTCCGTCTCACTGGTTGTAAATCACCCGTAAATAAGCGCGGTATTTTAGGCTAGTCAGCTAGCATTAGCCATGCTAGCGCCGGCGTGCTCTCTGTTGACCGCCGGTGAAAAAGGTTTCCTCTAACTTCCTGAGCTCCAATAAAAAACGCACCCTTCAAGCCATTATTTATGTTTCCAACAGCATTTATGCGACACAATTTTCTGAAGAATTCCCAACTCAAGATGATGTTTTGATTCGGAAGTATTGGAAAGGACGTAAGAAAATCATGTTCCCAACCGCATTCATTTTTTTTGGAAGCAGTCAAAACACTCGAAATAAGGGACACTGCAAGGAACCGCTAAGCCCAGCAGTGAGTATACTAGTAGTAAGTAGCACGGTAACTGTCGAGTTTCCTTTTATTTTTGTTTTTCTTTACGTCAATAATTAGGGGATTTTGGCACCAAGAGGTGGTGCCCGCTTTTTTTTTCCACACGAGGAACAGGAAAATGTATGTCACGTCGCACAATGTCTCACAAGTATATTAAGCACATTATAAAAATGATAGTTGCAATAAATCCTTAAGGCAGCGTATCTGTATACGCTACAGATACGCAGGATGTCAAAATAGGTAAACACTGCACCGAACCGCCGTTTCACAATGTAAGTGCACCCAGTGTCCTTCATATACAGCCGGAGAAATACTTAGCTAGCGAAAGAGTGCCGACTTTACTAAATGCCAGCGACGCGGAGAAAAAGGGTTGGTGTGGAACGGTTGCTAGCTCGCAGAGATCAGTGCTGGGCCGAATTCCTTTTAGCGCAGCACTAAATATTGGCGGATCGCGTGCGTCGTCGAGGGCACGTGTAGCGCAAGACGCACAACGCGGACAGTGTCAAAGCGGTCAAGCGAATCGGGCGTTCGCGCTGCTGAGTAGAATATGAACGTCCAACGCAATTGTGGGAATCTACGTGAAGCGAAGGTTTACTGACGTGGTTAGTAAAATGTTGAAGAACTAACGGTAATGCGTTCAATGTTGTTTACTTTCACCCTATGCAACGAGTAGTGCAATGCAGCGCTTGTGTTTGACCACCACTAAGGGTCCCAACTTTACCTTCATGCAGCTTTTATGTTCGTGCACTACATCACCCGCAAGCTATGCCGAAATGCAAACACGAAATCAGGTCGACGCACACAGTTATGCGCCTGCGCAGCGATGTCGCAAGTATGTAAGCTATGCATGACGCTTGTCGAGGGAAGAATGGTTATGACAGATGGGGATGCATAGAAAAGAACGACACGTTTCAAGCAACATTTGAGCTTTCTATAGGTCACAATAGCGCATGCCCATTTTGAAGGATCGATAGGCCAAAGACGGGTGCACATCCAACGATGAATTTCATGAAAATGAAATACATCTATGAAGCCATTCAATACGCTGATGTATCCTATTAAGAGGTTGTGTGCTTTAGAGGTACCAATGAGACGACATTACATGAGCAGGCTTTATGTACTAACTACTTTTTGTTACGCTGAACAGGAGTACACTTAATGGCAAAACATCATCGTTCAGCATGCAACGGTAATGTGTGCCCGTTCGCTGGTACTTTCATCCGGCGCACATATTACTTTCGTGTCTTCATCATCATAGGCCTATTTTTATCTCCATTACAGGACAAAGGCCTCTTCAAGCTATCTCCAATTGCCTCTGTCTTGCGCTAGCCGATTCGAACTTCTGCGTGCAAATTTTTAAAATTTCATCACCTCACCTAATTTTCTGCCGTCCTCAACTGCGCTTTCCACCTCTTTACTGGGCAGTCTGGGTAGTCCGACTGGCCGACGACGCCGTGAAGACTCAAGGTCTGGCCGCCGCCAGTGGTAGGGCTGGTCTCCCGGCCCCTCGCCTCCTTTGACCCCAGCAAGAACTTTGAATACAGTTTCTCTCTCTCTCTCTCTCTCTTAGCTCCCATTCGGTAACTCTAATGGTCTGCCTGTTATCTGCCTTACGCATTGCATGGCCTGCCCAGCTCCGTTTTTGCCTCTCAAAGTCAGCCAGAATATCGGGCATCCCCGTTTGCTTTCGGATCCACACCGCTCTCTTCCTGTCTCTTAACGTTACGCCTAGCATTTTAGAGCGCCGCTCTGAAATGCTAGGCGTAACGAGGCTCCTGTTCCTGGTTTGAGCGTCGCCGTCTCTCGGCGTAGCCACACGAACGCGCTCGTGCAACTGCTCACGCGTTCGTCGTCGTCCTCTTTCACAGCTGGCCCCGATGCCTCTCATCATGCCTACATTCCCCTCCCTCTGCGAAGGTACTGACGGAAATGGCCCGCTGCCAGTCGGTGCGGCGATTTCGGTCTCAAATTTCTTGCCTCACTATACCGTGAAATGAAAACACGTATCGCGCTGAGCTCAAATTTCGCATTAGGTAGTATCGCAATCGTCGGACATTTTTTTCGGTCCATCGCTGTTTGCGTGGTCCTTAGCTTGTTCTCGACTTTCTTTGTTAATCTCCAAGTTTCTACCCCACATGTCAGCACCGGCAGAACGCCATAAATGTACATTTTTCAACAACAGTGGTAAGCTCCCAGTCAGGAGTTGGTAATGTTTTCCGTTTTTTTCAACCTATTTTTTTTTCTTCTGTATATTTCCGTCTGAAGATAAAGGTGCTCTGTGGGTAATTGAGCTGGGTAAAAGTACTCCTGCACAAACTCTGGCTTACTGGCGATCATGAATTCTTGTTCCCTTGCAAACCGTTTCTCGTATATACTCGCAAATATATCTGCCGAGATACTGACCGACCTAGCAGTCACGCCAAATCAGGGAGGTTAGACAAAGAAAGCTCCGCTTTGAAACACAAGTACACTTGCTTAAGGTTTTTTTCATGCAGGCTTGGCCACTGAAACGCCTCCAAGGAAAGCAGTTGTTTCCCTTACGAGGACCCTTGTCTTGAACGCTTTCCTGGACGATCACTTCAGGTCTGCTTCTCCCTGTGTTTTATTTCAGTTCCTGTGACTTATATTTTAGGTTACCCGTACGTTTCTAGCATAAAACGTATTTTACGCAACACGAGTAGTACAGCGCGCTTCCAATGAATGGAAAGTGGCACCCACGAAATAACCCTGATGGTTTGTTTGTAATAGGAACCGAAAACTATTTCATGGTAAACGAATTGCATGATACATCAGGAAGTTTTTACTTACAATGGCGCTTCAGCACAGATTCAAGGCGAAATTTGTAACAGAATGTAAAATGCTTCCGGAGAAGTACCATCTCAGTGAGGGAAGAGTACATTTAGAAAAGCTGAGTTAAAAGAACTTATAACGGGACAATCTTATTCTGTAAAGGCACGTTTTTAATTACACAGCCAGTTCTGTGAAACACGTCGTCCAACACAAAAAATATATGAACATCTGCGCTTATAAGTACGCTTTAAGGTACATCTTGAATTATTTAGAATAATAAAAAGAAATAGAACATCGTACCAACTAAAAGGCCGGAAGAAATACCAAGTAGTCAGAAATAATGACATGCAAAAATGAATGAGTTAAACAAGCACTTTCGGCGCAAACAAACGACACGTTCTCTACGTCCATAAAAATCCTGTATGGCCACACTACCTGCAAAGCTCGTGACAATCGTCAACGAGGCTAATTTGCCGCAGGAAGAATATGAACCCATTTTTTGTTTCACTTTCCATTTCATTGTTGTTTTTTTCTTGTTCGCAGTCTAATTGATGCATCGCTTTCTAAGAGTGACAGCACTCGAAGCCATACTGGACTTGATTTGTTTATATTTTTTTCTTTTGTCTTCTCTACATTATGTATTACTTTTATCTGCATATCATCTCAAACATCTGGTCTGAAGTAGCGAGTCCCGACATCCTCGGTGTTCATTGAACTCTTTCACTAGAAGCCATTTGCTCCGCAAGACGCATTACTTGACGCTTCAGCGAAACTCCAATGAGAAAGGAATACGTATAAGCACTTATCACTTTGTGCAATGTTGAACCGGAGCACTTTTTTAACTACGGTTATTCCACTACTTGGGCGATTCCGTTTTAGAGTAAGAGAGCAGTGCTTCGGAAGTAGACATGCTGCTGTGCGCTGCTTTTTCGGAACTTATACGTGCGTGAAGGACAAGCCGAACACGTATCTTGACCGCGAATGTACTTCCCCATCGAGAAGAAAGTATTTCTTAGAGTTGTGTTTGAGCTTAGCCGTCAATATTCACCTCTATTCGATGTCAGCTGCAGTGACCAAAGTCGCTCCGTGTTAAAGCGCCCTCTGCTCACTCTGCAGCAGAGATTTGAGGGTATCTCTGATGAGTCAACCGTTGGGGACCGAAGCATTCCTCCTAGGTACCACTTCACTTCCACATCAGCATGATATTATTTTGAAACAAAGGTTATGTGGTTGTCGCATGATCCAAGCTAGTCCTTGGTAGTAGCTGTGGTAAGACCTGCCGTTGTAACACTACGTTTATGGCACCAAGTGCTGTACTTAAGCGCCTCGGCTCACATGCACAAAGTCGGAAAGGCCGCTCTGCGGAGGAATATTGCAATACATGCTGCAGTATTTGGCAACGTTGCGTAAAGCTGATGTGCTGCTCTATGAAGAAGTCGTGGTAGGAGCGCCGAATAGGCCTACGAATAGCAAGTCATATCGAAGTGCCGTTTTCAGAGCTGACATTCAACTAGAGCGTTGTCGTGGGCTAGGTGGCACATATCGAAGTCTATACAGCGCGATTGACATGAGACACAAGAAAAGAAACGGGGAAGCGTGAACCTTCAACTAACGTTCGATGCGTGCTGCGCACGGAATATAAGTTCACGGAAAGATACGTACGAATGCACGCGTATAAATAAAATAGTGTATTTATATTCCGTGAGCAGCTCGCTGTAAGCTTTTGTTTAAGGTCAGCTATTGACCACTCGTGTTTTTTCTGACCCCGTATCTTCGAGAAGGAAAGAGTACACGGCTCCCAAAAAAGATGGCAAATGGAAGCGTGCCGCCACAGTTTTGTCAGAGGAGTTCCTTGGATTCCAAATGCAAATATATGTAAATTCAGTGCTTCTGGCGCATCGTATGCAGATGGGAGCCAATAGAAACGATAGCAGCAATCAACGAAAAAAGAACCTCCAGTGATACTTTGTTTTACGGATACAGCGCACAGCTGTTGGAGCGAAGGTCTGGTCAGAGCAATGATCACACCCCAGTTGTGAAAATACCGTCGCAATCATTCTATCTGCAAGTATACTGCTGACGTCCGCGGCAACGTCTTCTAGCGCTACCAGTCAGCAGATGACGATGCTGAATGCACGGCTGCTTTACCCTTCAAAGAGCAGCTTTCTTGGGAAATACCCTAGGACTTGGTGCTGTTGTCTTCCCGAATAGTTCCTACAAAGAAAATAAAGAAACATGTACGTACTCGAAGGTGGGATCGAACCTCTGTCTTCTTGTGCAAGAGCTTCTTGCTCTAACAATTTGGACAAGTTTTTTTATTGGCACGAGCATCGAGTGACACTCTTGTTTCTTGCGCAGCACTTCCGGTTCTCCTCCTGTGACGACCGGGGACGAAGTTTAAAATGAATAAGAAAGAAAGGAATAGTGAAAAATGTATGGGTTTCGTTATAGATATGATATCAGAGCATAAGTTTAGTTACACAAAGTTGAGTTACTGAAGCGTCTGCAATAGTTAGAATTGATTAGAAATCACTAATTACCGCACACCAAAGCACGGAATCGTAAACTTTAGAGACCCGCCACGTGAGCACGACTTTGGCGAAATTCCTGGAAATCCGGAAGTGTAAAGAGGTAGTAATGACGTCCCTAATGACGTCACACGCAAGAAGGTGTAATGACAGTTAACTGTCTAATTAATGGAAAACAGTTGCTTGGCATTGATTCAACATCTGCCTGCAGAGCGGATGTGACGTCACTCTCGTTTCTCCTCTCTCGGTGCTCACCTGCTAGCTCGCTTTTTCGCAACATCTGCGCCCGCGCGCTCGTTACATGCTCTGACGTCAGCACCGGAGAAGTCGCGTAGGGTGCGCTTCTTGCGCCGCTCGCTAGGGGGCTACGCACCCCCCTCCCCCCCCCAGATGGCACGAGCTGCGCTTCCTCTTCGCCCTACCTCTCTCCTCGCCCGCATATCGTGCCAGGGGAAAAACGTTCACGCGCTTAACCTAAACACCAACGCCGAGGTGCGAGTGCCACTAAGAGACACCTAAGGGAAAGATTAGGGTGGCCTACCATTTGAATATTAAAATCCGGATGACCAGCGTAGCTTTAATTAACTATAAAGAAAAGAAAATATCACAACAAAACAATATTGCGCAAGTGCGTACTTCTTTATTTTTATTTGTTTTAACGTTTATCTCGTGACCACAATAATTATTGCTTTATGGCCGGTATGATAGACGGCCATGGGCACTGTGACGACACTGGAGACCTTAGAGAACATTAGGTCTATGCTTGACCGATGGCGCGAGGTGGAGACGTTGGTCTTGGTGTAACATTGAAGGCCGAACCTTCCCAAGAGAAATGCCAAGAGCCACTTCCTATGGGGGTAAGACATGGTCCACCGGGAGGATCCACCCAAGTGTGTCGTTAATAAATTCTTCAAGGTCCTTTCTTTACGTTCCGGGATGAACCTATACGGCGGCGCCAACGATGGCATCCCCAGTCTGTACGGCGACCACACCAGCTTGAACCACCGGAAACTGCCTTCATCCGAAACTCAGTCCAATCTTTCTATCCGGGGTGAGGGTGAAGGTAAGCAACTCAATGGGCACCCAATCGGCCATGATCTTGAGCCGGCCGTGGCATTGATCGGCCATGATCTTGAGCAGTATGCACAAAGGACTTGCCTTTGACCTGAGCCAGACGGCCAGTATCTGGCACATCACCCAAATGCGTACTGCATCGCGCATGTCCCCTTCCGTCTACTCGATCTGTCGAAGTACACCGACGACACCGTTCACGAGTCTGTCCTTTACGTCGATGTTGAACGCGACCATGCTTGCATCCGAGCGAGCGGTATCGTATGGGGTAAATTGCCCATTTCGACATGCGTCATGCCGGCCACCTTGGCCTGTGCGCAAACACATTCGTCGTCAGACCTGTATCCGAGGTACACTTCAACTGCTCTAGCCTCGTGTACGTCTCCCACACCCTGTAGGGCAACATCGGTGTTGAACGCATCGACGCCCTTATTGGAGTAGAAGAGTCGCACAGCACCGAGCGCAACGACCAAGGCTCGATCGGCGCTGACAAACCGACTCTCGATGACGGGCACCGGTTGGAGGGCCCCCCGATTTTTGTGAGGATTGCCGAGAACGCGGCGTCCTTTTGACGCACAACCTGCCGAAACATGAAGTAGGAGAGATCGTCCCACTTCACTTCCGGGCAGAACACCTTGTTGCGACCGCGTGCACGCGCAGACACCTCGTTAGCACGAATCGGAGGCAGTGGTCGTAGGTCGCCGCACATTATGATGTCCAGACCGTAGAACGGCATGTCGTAGGAGGAGGAGGAGGAGGAGGAGGAGGAGGAGGAAGGAAAGGTAAGGAGGTCAACCAGACGCACGTCCGGTTTGCCACCCTACACAGGGGAAGGGGTTTAAGGGACGAAAAGAAAGCAGAGGGAGGGAAGAAGGTACTATTGATGTGAATACGTGCGGATATCCATAACAGACGGGTCGTCGAGTGTACGTCGTTCGCATATAGTGCCATACGCCCTGCAGCCTCACACCCCCTCTAGCAATGGCTCATACCCCCATAAACGCGGCCAACACGACGATAGTTTTTGCACACCCACATCACGGAACGCTGGGAACCTCCTGCGCTGTAACGTCAACATCGTGCAAAGCTTACTAGCCTATGCTAGCACCGAAATGTGCCCAACATAGCGATAGCGGGGTTTTCTCCTTAGGAGTGAGATACAATATTGACGAACAGATAATAGTGGTGTGCAGACCTGGCTATACACAATGGTCAGACACTGCGCCTTCAGTTGACCAAATAAGACAACAGCATTACACCTCTACAGACCTACGCAGTGATTCATTAGCCGGAGCTGGGAACCTGGGTGAATATCCGCCCAAGGCAAACGATGCACATTTGTCGCCTCAGCACGAACCCCGGGTAGGAAACACGTAAAAGGCCAAAATGAGAGCAATCCCCGATCGCATTGTGCAACAGGAAGTATGGGCACTGTTGAACGAACAATGGAGAGCCTGCCATTGTGCCGAGCACGAAGGGGGAATGGGAACGGCATGAGATCCACTTCTCGGGGTTCGCAGTCTGGCCGTGTCGCGACTAGTACCGTTAATCACAGTCAAGCACACCCGGCTAAATGCTATGTTCGTTCGTGCGCGGGAGGCTTGGAAGCAGTTCAATAACGACGCGCAAGCGGACGTGTCACATGGTGTATTTCTTTTTATTTCGCGGGCATCCGCAGTAAGCTGAAAAGCACTAATACGTAATAGATAGAAGGACAGAAACTATTTATTCGGACGTTTTGCAAACCGCTCTGAAACTTTCTAATTGGAATTTATTTCCTAGTTTCGTAGCTTCAAAAGTTGGTTAATTAATCTTGACTAATTATCTAATTAAGCAAAATACAAAACAATAGTGTGACACACTATATACAAAAGTGAGCAACATGCACTTGGTCGCGTCGTCTTAGAGTGCATCGGCATATATTTAAACGGTGGCTAAAGTTAGCTTAACCACACTGTATATTATTCACTGTTTTCCCTTATACCTACAATTTTGTTCTAGCTACTGCTTCATAATTGTTGCATTTGTTTTCGCGTCACTTACCAAGGTATTTTTAATCTTCGTATTTTTCATCATGGATTCCCCTGTCTGTAAAGCCTGTAAAGCTACTTTTACATGATCCGTACCGTTACTCTTACGATAACAAATTCTGAAATTCTGAAATAGGTTCAAGTATGTGGAACGTTGTTGAGGATAGCAAAGGATTTTTCACTAGAGCACAGTTTCACATATTTATTATGTCCATATAAAAAAAAAGTTTAAAAAGTCTATATGTTTGAAACGCCATCCTACATATTTTGTAACATTTGCGGAATGCTGTTTTAAATGCAACGGCGTTCCGCAAAGATTAGAACGCACATGAAATGGCATTCCAAATGTTAAGTTGAAAACACTTGCAAAAATTTCGCACTTGTAGTGGAAACTTAAGTTTAGCGATACTAAATGTGTAGCGGACATACAACTTTCGCAGTGTGTATAAGTACGTGCGCAGAATGCCAAGACACTCAGCAGCACAGTCTTCTGCCCGGAGTACCTAGAGAGTACTGGCCGAGAACTTTCTGCTTTGATAGTGGACGACCGGAAAGTCGAACGAATAAGTCGGGAAGAATAGTAAAATGCGGTTCAAGTACTGGTGGCGTAAAGGCAGGGAGCACACAGAACAAAATGAGATTACGTTTGCAGATAAACGATTTTTTGAGTAAATGGTTTGTGAACACGAGTTATAGGCATCCAGGGCCGGGTAGTTACAAGAAAGGTAAAAAATAAGTAGCTTGGTGAGTCACCTAGCTGCTGCACCATTTCGAACAGGGCGCTATTGAAATCGACCCGCCCGTACAAATCGAAAGCTAGCTTGTAGACGCAAGAGTATAGCACTAAAGCACGAAGGAAACTAATACGGGTTCTCCCGAAAGAAATGTTCCCAGTTGAAGAAAAGCTGTTTTTGCTTCGGGATAGCAGCACAATGCGTTGGCGGGCTAGTTGGTGCGAATCCATAAAATCTTTGTTTAGCGCAAAACAACGGACGCAAGAAAGACGACAGGCAAAGCGCCTTGCCCTGTCGACTTTCTTGTGTCCGTTGTTGTGCGCTAAACAAAGTAGTTATGAACTCGGGACAGCAGGTCGCACGCAGCCTGTTGCGTCCTCGTTCGAAGTTGCCTTTCTTTCTCCGCGCGTGTAATGCGTGGCAAGCCTGACTGCGCTCGAGGCGGAGAGCTCGCAGTCCGCTCACGCGCCACGCATTGCTCTGTGACCACGTGCACGATGAACAAGCACGCCTCTCCAATCATGGGCTCTGCCTATTTATGAACTACAAGGGGAGCCAACACAGGTACACATGGTTCAATAAATTATCGCTATTTGTGACGTTGACAACGCTCTGAGTATGCGCTTCGCTCGGCAGACGGGAACTTGCCAAAGAAATAAGGTTGGATAGAGTTTATCTTCATCCTAAATATTCAACAGCAGTGATAAATAGAGTGATTGTAATGCAAGCCGCAAGTGGAAAAGATCCAGCCCACCGATAGATGGCACAATTAAAGAATGAGAAAGACAGCCAGTTGGGGGTGCCACAACTTTGACCTGTCGTCCGATTGTGTGCGACTGGAAGGCCGCCAGAGATTCATTCGAGTGCTGCCTCACTTTCACTGCGGCACCTTTTAGCAGGCAGTTGGATAAAGGTTTGGAAACAAAAGCGGAATTCCAGCTGTAGGTGCTGATGAATTGATTAGCTCCGTTTGAACGCTGTGTGTGTGTGTGTGTGTTTGCGTGTGCGTATGCGTGTGCGTGTGCGTGTGCGTGTGTGTGTGTGTGTGTGTGAGTGTGTGTGTGTGTGTGTGTGTGTGTGTGTGTGTGTGTGTGTGTGTGTGTGTGTGTGTGTGTGTGTGTGTGTGTGTGTGTGTGTGTGTGTGTGTGTGTGTGTGTGTGTGTGTGTGTGTGTGTGTGTGTGTGTGTGTGTGTGTGTGTGTGTGTGTGTCTGTGTCTTCTTTGCTGTGTCCCTGTGTTTACTGCGCTCCACCAAACAGCCTTCCAGGTGACCTACCAATATTCACATTGGTCCATTCAAGGCTCACATTTCCTCAGGTATACAACGAGCGCCCTTGCTTTTTTTTTTACCTTCCGGCGGGTTAATATCCCTTCAACCAATGCTGCTAACTGTTCATATAGACTTTATTTGAAGTAGTAGCTTGGCGCGAATAAAACCACGGACACAAGGAAGACTGACAAGGACAAGCGCTACTCACAACTGTTTAATGGGAGGAAGGATATTCAAATATGGACGACCAACTAGCCCAACATTCAACTCTTCTAGAGTTCATATAGACTACCCGTCGTGGTTGCTCAGTGGCTATGGTGTTAGGCTGCTGAGCACAAATGCGGCGGCCGCATTTCGATGGGGGCGAAACGCGAAAACACCCATGTACTTAGATCTGGGTGCACGTTAAAGAACCCCAGGTGGTCGAAATTTCCGGAGCCCTCCACTACGGCGTGCCTCATAATCGGCAAGTGGTTTTGGCACGTAAAACCCCATAATTTAATTTTTTCATATAGACCGCATTCTTTCGTGCAGGCAGTAATAGCAAGCATAAGTTTCAGGCACTATACCCGCCGTTCATATAGGAGCTTGGAAGAACGCTAACATAATCCTAATCCATAAGAAAGGCGACGCCAAAGACTTGAAAAATTATAGACCGATCAGCTTACTGTCCGTTGCCTACAAAGTATTTACTAAGGTAATTGCAAATAGAATCCGGAACACCTTAGACTTCCGTCAACCAAAGGACCAGGCAGGATTCCGTAAAGGCTACTCAACAATAGATCATATTCACACTATCAATCAGGTGATAGAGAAATGTGCGGAATATAACCAACCATTATATATAGCTTTCATTGATTACGAGAAAGCGTTTGATTCAGTCGAAACCTCAGCAGTCATGGAGGCATTGCGGAATCAGGGTGTAGACGAGCCGTATGTAAAAATACTGAAAGATATCTATAGCGGCTCCACAGCCACTGTACTCCTCAATAAAGAAAGCAACAAAATCCCAATAAAGAAAGGCGTCAGGCAGGGAGATACGATCTCTCCAATGCTATTCACAGCGTGTTTACAGGAGGTATTCAGAGACCTGGATTGGGAAGAATTGGGGATAAGAGTAAATGGAGAATACCTTAGTAACTTGCGCTTCGCTGATGATATTGCCTTGCTTAGTAACTCAGGGGACCAACTGCAATGCATGCTCACTGATCTGGAGAGGCAGAGCAGAAGGGTGGGACTAAAAATGAATCTGCAGAAAACTAAAGTAATGTTTAACAGTCTCGGAAGGGAACAGCAGTTTACGATAGGTAGCGAGGCACTGGAAGTGGTAAGAGAATACATCTACTTAGGACAGGTAGTGACTGCTGATCCAGATCATGAGAGTGAAATAATCAGAAGAATAAGAATGGGCTGGGGTGCGTTTGGCAGGCATTCGCAGATCATGAACAGCAGGTTGCCATTATCCCTCAAGAGAAAAGTGTATAACAGCTGTGTCTTACCAGTACTCACGTACGGGGCAGAAACCTGGAGGCTTACGAAAAGGGTTCTACTTAAATTGAGGACGACGCAACGAGCTATGGAAAGAAAAATGATAGGTGTAACGTTAAGGGATAAGAAAAGAGCAGATTGGTTGAGGGAACAAACGCGCGTTAATGACATCTTAGTTGAAATCAAGAAAAAGAAATGGGCATGGGCAGGACATGTAATGAGGAGGGAAGATAACCGATGGTCATTAAGGGTTACGGACTGGATTCCGAGGGAAGGGAAGCGTAGCAGGGGGCGACAGAAAGTTAGGTGGGCAGATGAGATTAGGAAGTTTGGAGGGTCAACATGGCCACAATTAGTACATGACCGGGGTAGTTGGAGAAGTATGGGAGAGGCCTTTGCCCTGCAGTGGGCGTAATCAGGCTGATGATGATGATGATGATGACCCGCCGTAATGACGTAGTGCCTTTGGCGAGGCGTTGCTAAGCCTGAGGTCGCGGGATCAAATCCCGACACTTGAGGAAACCAGCGAAGAAATGGCGCACAAGCATGAAGGAAAGAAGAGATACCACAAAGCTGGACTAGCCGGCCGCGATGGCCACATTTCGATGGGAGCGACGTGCAGAAACGCGCACTAGGTGCAACCCCAGGTGATCAAAACTCATCCCCAGTCCTACGGCACGCCTCATAATGAGATTTCGGTATTGGCCCGTAACACCCGAAAATTTAATAAATTTCCAGGCACAGCAACTATTTAACTCGAACTTGTCATAACACGAACGAAAATATGTGACACGTTTTGTAAACAGATACACCTTTGTTAATACCAAGCGGACAAAGGCACGGCGTTTATTCTTATCACCTTCTAAAGACTTAGATTGCTGATGGCCAGGGCGCGCAATTAAAAACAATGAAAAATTCACATTTATTGTTGGCCGTACACACGAATTACAGAATAATGCTTGACGAAGCTGCAAATTAAGCCTGTGTCGTTGTTTTCGTACTCAGAAGCCTTCCGCAAGCGACGATGCGTGGTTGGCGAGTCAACACCGAAATGGACAACGCAATGAAGCAAGCAAGGGCCCGATGCACACAGCCGTCATTCGCGCCGTCATGGCACCTAAGGCGCCTAAAGCACCAGCGTCCATTGATGACACCAGTTTCGAGTTAATATTTCCTAGTGTGTGGGACCAAACACCTGGGCGTTCCCGTTACTTGTGTGCTCCAATGCATAAAAGAACGTTTTGTTATAGACACAAGTGGTACAAGTGCTTTCTTGCGGCGACGTTGATGACGCAACCACTGTGTCTTACCAGTACTCACGTACGGGGCAGAAACCTGGAGGCTTACGAAAAGGGTTCTGCTTAAACTGAGGACGACGCAACGAGCTATGGAAAGAAGAATGATGGGTGTAACGTTAAGGGATAAGAAAAGAGCGGATTGGGTGAGGAAACAAACGCAAGTTAATGACATGTTACTTAAATCAAGAAAAAGAAATGGGCATGGGCAGGACATGTAATGAGGAGGGAAGATAACCGATGGTCATTAAGAGTGGCGGACTGGATTCCAAGGGAAGGGAAGCGTAGCAGGGGGCGGCAGAAAGTTAGGCGGGCGGATGAGATTAAAAAGTTTGCAGGGACAACATGGCCACAATTTGTACATGACCAGGGTAGTTGGAGAAGTATGGGAGAGGCCTTTGCCTTGCAGTGGGCGTAACCAGGCTGCTGCTAATGATGATGATGACGCGTACCTCCAAACTGGTTTCGTTCTCTAAATGCGATCCAAATGAACACGCCTTGCAAACTCACTCGCTATAATTCGTAAGTTATAATATGCTCTGTAAACTAATTATTTAAAAGTTAATTAGAAATTGTTTAATTAGTTGAACATGCATTTCACTTCCTCGTGCAAGTATTGTTCTCCTGTCTGAGCAATCCAGCTCAAGGACTATAAGTGTATGGCATCTGCAACAGGTAATGCTGAAAAATTCCTGGAAACCTAAAAATCATTACCCCGTTTACTGATGGAAGCCGGTTCTGTACTGGAGACAGGGCAAATCACGGCTACGTAAATCTAATTAGCACAACTACGGAAGCTCAGTGAGTTTAGCGCACACTAAGCGTTACATGATCTAGCTGGAGTAGCGTAATCCGTCCGAGCGGATAAGAGCTTTTCTTATAGTAACGAATTTAATGTCGGGATATGCAGCGCATGCACATCGCTAACAGTTCGCGACAAAACGGGGCTCCGGAAAAAGGACCGGCGTCGATTGCGGAAAACTGCGCTCGAGTTTAAACCAGACCCAAGCTCGCCGGCTGTTTCCTTCTTTTCCTCAAACCATCAGCGATCCCTAGCACGGTAAGCCCTTCCCATAATCCTTAATTAGTTTCAGCGTTCTGGAATTCTCGCACCTCGTGGCGCAGCATGTTGCTGGTCCCGTGACACTGCCGTGCAGCGAAGCTCGCCACAACTTCCTTGCTGCCGATTTCTCATTTACGCTGCACCCTAATCTCCTTAAGCCATGTGATCCGGCCTGTATTCTGCCTCATTTCCCGGCGACAGTAATCTTCTAATTAACGACCGGCTCAGTTGCCCGCCAGGCGCCTGTAATAAGTCGTCTACCTCCAAGGCATCTCTGAACTTGCCCCCTCCTCCCCTCACCTCTCCTTTCTTTTCTTGCTTCATTCTTTTCCAGGGGGGCCTTCCTTTTTCTTTAGTACCGTATCGCTGTTTCTTGTTTCCAGGAGCGCATGCACGGATACGCAGTGACATTGTTCGCTCGCTTACTGCTTTTCCGAAGAATGGATAAGCTGGCCACAAAGCAATGGCTTCAGAATTTTGAGAGCATCCCAGTGCTGTTGTTTACGTCGACGCTGTATGCATAAGTGGTTAGCATATGCAAACGTTCTACTATTTAAAAAAAAAACATACGGCGTAAATGCGGTAAAAATCAAGGAATTTCAATATATACTATATAGACAGGGTACAACGTAGGGACACAAAGGAATCAAACAAGCTCATTCAATTTTGAAGATTTCTGTAGTAAGAAACCCTCAGCTAATCGCAAATGGCAAACGCCAAATGCGCTTTAGAAAGAGCTTAGAACATTGTCTAAAGCATATTGCGAACGCGCTAGGAGTTTAAAGCCCTGCTGCTAGCTGAATCAGTGGGAGGGTTAATATGCAGAAACATAAAGTAAGACATAGGTTACACAGAGCGAAATCCTGTATAGTACGCCGAATATATGGTTTAAATCTGTCGAACATGATATCTAAGTTCGGAACTTAAGTAAAATCGTTAAACTGTTGCAAAGGTGCTACATATCCATACATAGGCACACATGTTCTACTCAACATCGCAAACAATTCGTCACCTGGACTCATAACGTAGTCTATGCCATTCCACTTTCCTACGGAAGAACGTACGTTGGTCAAACCGGCAGAAGCATCAATGAGAGACTAAAAGAGCATCGATATAACGTCATAGGGTAATCTCGGGCCATTTAGGTATTCATTGCCGAGATTTGCCTTGTAAACCCATGTTTTAAAGTACTTCTATTTTGTAAAACGCTCACAGCAGGATGACAAGGGAGATTGTGGAGACCTATGAAATTGCAAAATTAGAGGAAAGGTGCGTGAGCAAGCCATTAATGTCGCTATCTGAAAAAGAGATCCGATTCCTCAGTTTATCGTTGTAACCATTGCAGTGTATGTTTTCACAACGCCTTGCAAACGTGTACGGTTCATCGACATGAACCACTGAATGTTATTTTTCGCGGTCTCATTTGTTTCCGCTCGTACGGTATACATTTATCGATGTGTGCGAAAATAAAATCTATAGTTGAAAGTAGCGCTGTCGCTGTGTATCTGTTCCTTTCTATGTCCTCGTTCAGTCGCGCTTACACACTCTATCATGGATTCAAACCAACTAGCCCACCAACGTGTTTTAACCTTGGCGCATAGCGGACGACCGCCCAGTTACAATTGTCAAGTGCCTTGTCCGTCGTACATGTTCTCCTTTTAGTCCGCGTCTTCGTAGCGCTCTTTTCTTCAAGTACAATTTCAACTTTATCTATATGGCCACCCATTTGATGAAGTGACGGAACACCACGCGCTGTGCCGGCTCTCGTTGAAAGATCCCTCTGACCGCCTCGCACGCTGGGCGCTCCGTGTGCAAGTGTACGACATCCGGCTCGTGCACTGCTCCGGACGCAAGCACACCGATGCCGACGCTCTCTCCTGCTCGCGAATTTCATCTGACATGCACAATCTTTGCCTACTGAACTTTGTCTGATCAGAACTTGCCATCGATGACATGCTCTCTGAGCAGAGCAAGGACCCGTGGATTTCTTCGCTTTCGGACTTCTCACTAATCCTGCAACTGTTCCAGCAACTATGACTACGGCGGCAGGCGGATCACTTGTTATTCGCGACGAACTCCTTCACCGTCGCAGCCCTGAGGGCCGGCAATGGCTCCTAGTAATAGCGCGCCATCTTCGGGCTGATTTATGCGCATGGTTTCACACTGAGTCATAATATGCCACGGTGGCATGTTAAAGACCTAGGCCAGCCTTCGGCTCCAGTATAACTGGCCTGGCATGTACAAGCTTGTTAGCAAGTACGTCCGCTGCGGCCTCGAGTGCCAGCGCCGAAAGTCGGTGCCCAATTCCACTGCCACACCTTCACAGCCGCTTCCTTGCCTATTCCGTCGTTTTGATCGGATCGGAATCGACTGTTACGGTTCGCTCCCTCGCACTGGTGCCGGCAACCGCTGGATTATCGGCGCAGAGTATCGTCTCACACGCTATGCAGAAACCGCTGCACTCCCATCTGCAAGTGCTCAAGACGTTGCGTCATTCATACCGCGGCTTTTTGTTCTTCGACACGGAGACCCTCGGAAACTTAGTGATCGAGGCCGCGCTTTTCTTCTGAAGTTGTCACGTCGCTTCTGAAGGAGTGTCATATCATCCACCGGAAAACTAGCGCGTGCCATCCGGAAACGAACGGGTTGACGGAGCGCTTCAAACTTGACGACATCCTGGCCATGTACGTCGCGTCCAACCATTCCAACTGGGACGCCGTGCTTCCGCTCGTCACGTATACTTCCACTCGAGCCACCACTGGCTTTTCTCAGTTTTTCTTGCTGCACGGCCACGAACATTCCTGCACCATCGATGCCATTACACCCTACCAGCCTGATTCATGGGACTGTGTTGCTGTACCTCAAGCTACGCAGCATGCTGAAGAATGCAGACAACTCACCCATTACCACCGCACATCAGACGTACCGGAAGCATCGTCGTGGTGGCTGTGAGGCCCGATACTTCCCTTCCGATTCTTTGGTTTGAATGTGGGCCCCATCTTTAAGTCCCTGATTTTCTTTCCTCTAAGTTGCTCCCAAGATATCACGGCCCTTACCGTGTAATTGCACCAGCTTCTCTCGTGAGCTATGTCGTATAGCCTGTGTCGTCGTCTTCTGATCAGCACCGCCGCGGTCGCGAAACTGTTCACGTAGATCGGCTCAAGCCCTTCTAGGATCCCTTTATGTTACCATCAGCTTACATCGCCGTGATGGCGTCTTTTTTCTCCGGAGCACAAATGTAACGAAGAAGAACCGCCGGTCAGCCAGGCGCATCTCAGCAGATTACATGCTGACTACTCGCAGGGTTCTGATCACTGGCGCACCGCGTTCGGCCTCTGACTCCTTGCGTACCTCGTCAAAAAGCACCTTGATAGTTCGTTTAAATTATTTTTAAATATTATCCATGTTCTATGCGTCGATTTAAAATTAAAATGTGCCTGGTATGTTGTAGAATTGGTGCTAAGTTTAGTATTATCGTTATTATTGGATTTATAATTTCCTTGGTCTTATCGTGGTATTGATTTCTTGTGGTCCAGCGATGATCCGGCGATGAGTAAATGTGAAGTGAACACGAATAACCTTTTGGTCGCTGATTTCCTGGATGGAGCATGACGTGACGTGACAGATATCAAGTGTAAGATCTAAATTCTTAGCACAATCCCGTGTGACGCGAGTTGGCTGTGCGGCTAACTGTAGTAAGGTGTAGCTTACAGAAATGTCAAAAACGTATTTGCGTTTCGTAGGAATAGCTGACGAAGTAACGTGGTTCAACACATTGATTAGTTCACGAGAAAAGTCTGGGTTTGGAGCCCGTTAGACGACGGTAGATGTTATAGAGTACGGTGGAAGGGAAGCGCGGTGCCCTGAACATAAACAGGCACGTATGCAAGCACTCACACAGGGACGTGAACCCACGCACTCATACAGTTACGCAAACGTTTAGGCACACGTAAAAACATTCGTCACCCTAATTCGATGAGCGCGTTCTAATAAACTTCCGTGGGGCGAGGGTTCCGACAGAAGGCAGACAAAGCACGAGCAGCCAGCACCACTGGCATCCTTCTGTTTTCTGCCTTCGTAATTGTCCGTTAGCACACAAACTCGCAGTAGTCGCGTTTGAGCTGGAACACTCTGGCGATTGTAACGTGATCTGCAATCCAATCAGTGAGCTTAATCTGTTTCGTAATCACGTGGAAATGTGAGAAGTAGCTTATGCAAGATATTGTGTCTCTTTTACGAAAGACGTCACAAATAAATTAGAACCGAAGCTACCTACTTTCCGAGGGTGACATGTAATCGTTCGTAATATATATCTAATGCAGACACAAGCACTCACGGGTGAAACTGATTTCATACACTGCTAACACTATCTTCAGATGACGTTACCACCGTGCTCGAGGAATTCCGGTACTATTACATATCTTCCGAAAGCTCTAACTACGTTCCGACAGACAAAATTGTTTTTAATATGTTGAACGATAAAGCGAGGCGAAGTAACATCAACTTACCCTGACGAGCGTGCGCTTATTTGTTGAAATAATTACGTTGAAATGAAATTTTCGAGCCTTAAAACAAGTAAACGGTACAAAATGGGAACAGAGCATGTATTGAGCTAGGAGAGTTGGGCAGCATAGAAGCAAGGAAGGAAACGCGAAGAAATTTCAGTAAGCATGAAAAGAAAAGTCTGTCTTATCACCGATTGTCCAATAGTATGCGTGGGATCTGCCGGTCTCTTTTTGCGCGCTTGGCTAAATATTGTTCTCGGCTGGGCCTCCGTAATGTAGCTAAGGTGGACGAGACAGAATACAAAATTAAAGGGGCACTTGGTTATGTCTACGTGGATGAATGCGAAAGCAATGAGACCACTGCGCGATGCTTAGACATTATGCCACAACTCAAGTCGTAGGTTCGACTCCCCCAAAAGATCATGGGTACGAGTACCTTTATTAATTCCATCTTAATTAACTGTGCCTTAGGTAACTTCACCTTAATTGACACCAAGGGTCGTCGGCTCTACTCCCACTGAAGGTTGCGGGCTCAAATACCATAATTACCTCTATCTTAACGCTACCTTAATTTGTCTTATTGAACACGGAAGATTGTGGGTTCAACTCCCACCAAAGATCGTAGCCCTTTTGTGCCATCGTTTGGTGACGCCGCCAACGCCGGATTTTCTGCCCCATGAGCCATTTAATGATTTCGCATTAAAAGGGAAAACTAACGAATAGCCACAACGCGAACTAAAAAACTTATTTCATCACCAGACGGACTCGGTAGGAGTTGACGGAGATGAATTATTTCGCGTGAAACGTTCATTGTTTCATCCAAAGTCTCGCGCCGTTGAAATGGGAATTCCGCTGTAGGGGAAAAGCAGATATTTTATTGTCACCTTTGCGCTTTCCTTCGCGGAACTCGGCACGGCTAAATAAATTCTTTTCCGAGTCATTTCACCGCGGCTGGCGAAGCAAACGCTGAGGTTGGTGTAATGGTCTCGCTATTGGAGAAGCCAACTAAGGAAAGGCAAAAGAATTTCAGCCTTGCTATTTCCCGCAGCGTAATGCTGGCTTGGCAGAATGAGTACACTAAACTCGAAGCGAATACATTGTTTGTCTTCCCCTATAACGTAAACGTTTTAAACAGTGCGTCTGAGTATAGTGGAGGGGTTGCCCGTGTATGTGAGAAGCATCGCCTAGGCCTCGTTATCGGCAAAGTGTTTCAAGCGCCATGTACGCACCCGGGAGGGAGATCGCACCTAATTACTGCTGTAGTGTAGGTTCTGATCGTGGAAAGAAAAAAATTACGTTCGAGAAGAATGTCTTTCGACGCTGCGATCACTTACTGCTCTCACGAGACCTCGAGTCACTCATGGTGGACGCCTCGTAGGAAAGGCAGCAAGTTAAAATTGGTGAACGACACAGTGCCGATAAAGACTGTAGAAGAAGTTAACAGTAAATTACCTTAAAAAAACATTGTTCACAAGTGGCAATTAGTTTAAGACAACAATCAAAGGCAATTTAGGTACTCTTTCTGATCGTACTTAACGCACTCGCGGAAAATTACGGATTATGCGAGTGGAAAAATATTCAAGAACGAACCCGGCGCTAATTCCGGAAGTAGTGATAACTCAGTGCTTAATAGCAGCGGAATTCACCTATGGCTTGGTAAAGTGACTATTAGCAAAGTTATGTTCCATCTAGGCCACCGAAACGACATAAATAGTGGGTGTTCTTGAGCGCTGCATATTTGTTACCTCAACGCCTTCTTTCTTTTTATTGTGGTAGCAATTATATGGACACTCATGGGGCATTTCTGCCGTCGCCGTCGCCGTGAGGTCCCGTAGAAAGTACAAGGGTGATGAAAATCGTCGCTGCGCTCCGTACGCTGTACGTGCGAGTGAAAGTGTGCAAGAATAAACGTGGCTCAATCTCGCGTGTGCGAGCGAGGAAGGCGGGCCGGAAACGCGCCCTCTCTCCTGTCGCGCGCGAGGTTGCGGGGGTTAAGCGAGGGACGGGGTGGGCGTTATCTCTAAAACCCCTTAAACTTTGTAAAGTAGTGACACTCTCCTCCTCCGCCTTCCCTCCTCCTCGTTTCTCCTCTCTTTCACGCTCGCTCCTCGACCGTGGCGCCGCCTACACTGCTCGAGCGTAGCAACGGCGCCAACATGCGCTCCTCGCCACTCCGTAGACGCTGCTCGAGCAAAAATGGCCGTGATGCCATAGAGTTACTATACTGACTCCAGAGGACAAGCTACACATAGGGCCCATGTATTGAAATCGGGAACCGGAAGAGCGCTGCCATGTTGCTGCGCGCCGAGGTTGCCAGCTCCTGAGACTCTTGCTACACTTCGTGACAGTAGTCATTTTAAATCTGGCAACTGTAGCAGCGTAGCAGCATGGCGTCTCGCTTGTAGTGTGGTGTTGTGGTGTGGGTGCAACCATGTGTTTGGGCTGTTTATTCCGTTGCGGGATGGTGTGGGTGTGGTCGATCTTGGCCGTGCAGGGGGCAGTTATGCAACCGAAGGATAGTCCTGTTGAAGTTTCCGGCGCTATGCGATTTTCAGCGGTCACGCCTGTTGCAGGAGTGCCACTCGACGAGGTTACGAGTTTGGAGCTCGAAGCTGTGGTCAGATTCCTCGTTGGCGTTCCGTAATTCTCTTCAAATGGGCGCGGTATGTTGCAGAAGCCGCGGTCGCGATATATGGTCGCGATGATAGATTGGGTTTTTTTTATTACAAGTACTGATCCAGCTGTAGGGCACATGTAACCGACAAACTCATAATCTCATATAATTTCAGGAGAGCACCTGAGATTATAATAAAGCAGGCGGCGCAGGAACACCAGGGCACCCAAGGGACAGTGTGGGGGGGGGGGGGGGGTCAAAGCTCGAAGCAGAATGGTACGTAGGTTGCGGCCGCCGAAGCAGGTGTGTGCCAGGGAGTGTTCGCCCGGACAGCTCCTCTGGCACGCGCAGCGGTGCCTCGCAAGGTCGAGAAACTTTAAAGGCACCTGCCCCCATGATCGTTCTTTTGCCTCGGTGAAGTGAGCAAGATTAACCAGAATAATATGGAGGACATTCAGTGCAGTCGCGAATGCGAGTCGTGGAAAATGTAGCTCGCGTCACCTGGCGTGGGTAGTAATATCAGAGTTAGTTGTATGAACTGTATGCATAATACGCTTTGTTACGGTACCTTAAAGCAATGAGTCTAGAGGACGGTGTTGGTACGTTTTTTTTCGTACCGCCCTAATCCTGTACCCCCCCCCCTACAAACACAAACACATACCCTTTTTTTTCTATATGTGAACATACATTTCCTTCCCATGACGGATTGACCAGTTCAAGTTGTCAACTTGTCAATAACTCGCATAGGAATTACTGTAATAAACACAATTCTACGATCGGATTGTTTACTTTTATTTTATTGTAACACTGAGAACTACATAGAACCTTATTTTGTATATGTGAGAGAAGTATAGGCCTTTTGCACATGTGGATATCAAAAGCTTCATCCAATGTGCAATACACTGACAAAGCAGCTACTACAACATGAACTGCATTGAGGGCCACACAACACATACGTAACTGAAGGTGCAAAATATAGAGGGAAGCTTCAAAATACGCTCTGTAGCACTGCAAAGTATAACATGTATGTGTACATAAATGTTCAAAAAAGCAATGCATCAATGTCCCATTTGCCTTCAAGTTTATTATTCAAGTTTACTGAAGTTCATTATGAGCATATGTACAAGAGGAAAATGCTGACACAGCCGCAGTCAAGGTGGCTGTTCGAGGTGTGCTGGCTGCCTCAGTGTAAGAAAAAGAAAGAAATTGGGTGAATGTCGACACCAGTGCCACTGCTTATTGCCTCTGACCTGCACGTGCCTCCACGGCATCTTTGTTGGTGGAGTCTGCACAGGTGAGCTGGCGTGACGAGGCATAGGAGTCATCCGAGAGGAAGAGTGTCGTTTACATGGAGAAGTGGCTGTTCACATTGCCTGTCGCTTTCCCTCAGATGCTTCTTTGGCGACTAGGGTGACACACCCGCAGTCAAGGTGGCTGTTCGGGGTGTGCTAGCTGCCTAAATGTAAGAAAAAGAAAGAAATTAGATGAATGTTAATACCAGTGCTATTGCTTCTTGCCTCTTACCTGCACTTGCCTCCATGGCCTCTTCGCTTGCAGCGTCTGCATGAGGGAGCTGCTGTGGCTAGGCGTAGGCATTTTCTAAGCAAAAAGAAAGGGCCATTCAAATGGGAAATTATGGAAATAAATGCAGTTCTTATGTCTGCTTCTTGCACTGTTCTTGCCTAAAAGTTTTCAAAGCTAGTGTCCAGAATACACCAGCACTTTTATTGCTTTTGCTTTTTACCTGTAGGTGTTGCTGTCAGATCCTTAGTATGACTGCGTGCAGCATTGTAATACTTGGTGGAGGCATTTGAAGTGGTAGTCAAAAATATAAAGAATCGTCCTTGTCTGCATGAATGCTTTCAATTTCTAAGTGCAGTGGTAACTATCACTATTGGTACAAGGCCCCCCCACATCTATACGGCCATAGCTCGAAACTGAATTTTTCTTTAGTGTTTCACAAGGCGTCTGATATGTCCACAATAGATGTGATCCGTTTATATTTATTTATCCCAGTGTGGAGAGAGCATCATGAAAATGTTTTTTATTTTTGTGTCTTGCTTTTCTGTTTGCTTCTGAATTTATGAAGCAACGGTATCATGATGCTTAAGTGACTTATGTAATGGCAATCATCAGCTTTTTTTTTTGCAGAAAAACAATGCATTTCCTGACCCATTGTTTGCCATCCCATCAGTCACATAATTTTGGGGAGTATTCTACCTATATTGACTTGTTTGACCTCCACTAAAGAGTCTTGCATTTTCAAGTGCCATTCTTTCCTTAAAATAATTTGACACTTCTCATAATTTCTGTACCTTGGGCTTCTGATACTTTGCATTCACCATTTTGCTTGGTGTTTCTGACTAGAAATGTCTTCTTTATTAGAGAGCTTAAATTTTACCTTTGGAACACACAGAAGGGCTTGTCATTGCATATCTGCATAACAGGGGAACATGTTTCATTAAACATTTGCAAAATCCAATAGAAGATTGATGTATGCAGCTTGTGTGATTTGACTGAATGAGCCATAAAAGTAAGTCATCTGACTTGGTAAATTAATGCACATATTAGTGTGATGTACAACATATGTTACACTAACGTGGTGGGTTCTCTTGCTTATACAGCAAAATAATCGGTGCGCGAGAAAAAAGTTATTTTTGCATACCCCTTGTATACACTGATTTAAGGAAAATGAGCTGGAGCTGTCCACATGCTCTACCTATTTTACCTGCCAGTATACTCAACAAGAATGTGTCCCAGCTGCTTAGTGGTATTTGAGATTATGTCAGTATTGCATATTTGCGTGTTGCCTAAAATAATTGAATTTTGAAAATGCTCGTAGGGATCTGATGCGCATATCTACAGTTTATGGGTACATGTAAAAGACTCCATCAAGTGCAAGTGCACGGTCCCACAGACCCGGAGTCGATCATGCAAATATATTCGTTGCACAAATTTGTGACCAGAAAAGATATGCCACATGAAATGGCATGCAAGGAAGCGTTGAAAATATTGCACAGTTAATAAAACGCCTACGCTATTAATGTGTGGGTTCATGCACTCGATTTCGTCCGTATTAGGCACTCGCCTCTTGATTGCGTCGTGCACAGAAATACTCGGCAACGGGCTGTTTTTCTGCTGTGGCCTTTGTAGAAGCATGATTGTTCAAAGTGCAACAATTACACAGATTCTAGGACTTGCTTGCCAATTCGCCAGTACAATTCCGGTGCGCTGGTCCGCCTGTCCAGCAATTTTCTACTGAAGGGAAACCTGCAAACAAAAACACCGCTCCGCATGTAAAAAATGCTCTGCTGTGACGCTTCTCAAATGATTGTGATGCATCACAAGAGCTGTCTACGCGCGTGATGTCTGAACAAGAAGATACATTCGTTTACTTACATGTGAAGGCATATGCCAGAGCACTTCGGGGCTTGGGTCGCACAAAAGGCACGAATGTGTGATCGCATGTCAAACCTAAACTGTACGAAAATACTACGCATACAAAAAACCGAGATTCGAAACCGAAATTCGAGTCATCCTTTATTGCATGAATGCGTACATCGTGATTTACATAAGTCACGCACTTAGCAAGCGCTTTCTGTCAACTTAATATTGTTACGTAGGAAGACGCAGACGAAAAGCTATGTACAAATATATTTACAAGGAAAATACGCTGCGCTTGGCCAAGAGGCAACAGCCCGCGCTAGCTTCTAATCGTCGTCGTCGTCTTCACACTGCTGGCCTTTCGTGATCGCGCATATTGTGCCGTAGCACTACCCCCGGCTGCAAAAGCGCCGTCCCGGAGCGACTAAAGATCGGACTCGGAAGCAGTGTAGTAGGCCTTGAGCCTACTGACGTGTACGACATCACTAGATGCCACAGGAGAGGACGAGGTTGAGGCCACAGGAGCAATTTCGTAAGTCACAGGCGTCACCTGGCGCAGCACGCGGTAGGGCCCTGTGTATCGCGAAAGGAGCTTCTCTGAAAGTCCGACGTGACGAGAGGGCGACCACAGGAGCACGAGCGCACCAGGTGAAAACTGTACGTCACGATGGCGGGCGTTGTACTGACACTGCTGAGTGGTCTGTGAGGCCGTCAGTCGAGCACGGGCAAGCTGGCGTGCATGGTCAGCAAAGGCGATGGTGTCGCGCGCATACTCGCTTGTTGAGACCGCAGCAGGAGGAAGTGCCGTGTCTAGGGGCAAGGTAGGTTCGCGACCGTACAGTAGATAAAAGGGAGAAAATCCGGCGGTGTCGTGCCGGGAAGAATTGTACGCAAATGTTACGTAAGGAAGGGCAATGTCCCAGTCGTGGTGGTCCTTGGAAACGTACTTGGCCAGCATATCGGTAAGAGTACGGTTTAACCGCTCTGTCAGGCCATTGGTTTGAGGATGGTATGAAGTAGTCAGTTTGTGTTGAATGGAGCAGGAACGCACAATGTCAGCGATAACTTTCGAGAGGAAGTTTCGACCACGGTCAGTAAGCAGCTGTCGCGGGGCGCCATGAAGCAAGATAATGTCACGCAAGAGAAAGTCCGCGACGTCAGTGGCGCAGCTGGTAGGGAGAGCCCGAGTGATAGCGTATCGGGTGGCGTAATCAGTCGCGACGGCTACCCATTTGTTCCCAGAAGATGACGTGGGAAAGGGACCGAGCAGGTCTAATCCAACACGAAAGAACGGTTCCACAGGGACGGTGATCGGCTGGAGATGACCGGCAGGTAGCACCTGAGGTGTCTTCCGACGCTGGCAGGGATCACAGGCAGCAACATAGCGTCGAACGGAGCGAGCGAGACCAGGCCAATAGAAGCGGCGGCGGACGCGGTCGTACGTGCGGGTTACCCCAAGATGTCCTGAAGTGGGTGCGTCATGCATCTCAAAGAGCACAGTCTGTCGTAGCTGTTTTGGCACGACAAGAAGAAGGTCAGAGCCGTCAGGGAGGAAGTTCCTTCGATACAGAATGCCACCCTGGAGGACATATCGGCGAACGGATGCGTCGGTAGGTGTAGAGCGCAGACGCTCGATAAGTGCTCGCAGCGATAGGTCTCGGTACTGCTCATCGGCGATGTTACCGAAGGCAGAGACAGAGAAAATGCCGTTGGCGCTACTACTGTCGGCGTCGTCAGGCTCGTCGACCGGGTAGCGAGACAGGCAGTCAGCGTCCTTGTGTAGTCGGCCAGATTTATAGGTGACAGTATACGAATATTCTTGGAGGCGTAAGGCCCAGCGACCAAGTCTTCCTGTAGGATCTTTCAGTGAGCATAACCAGCAAAGCGCGTGATGGTCTGTGACAACGGAAAAGGATCGGCCATATAAGTATGGGCGGAATTTCGCAACCGCCCAAACTAGGGCCAGACACTCACGCTCAGTGATGGAATAGTTGCGCTCCGCGGGTGAGAGGAGCCTGCTGGCGTAAGCGATAACACGGTCGTGGCCACGCTGGCGTTGTGCCAGTACTGCTCCAATTCCGTGACCGCTGGCATCAGTACGGACTTCGGTAGGCGCAGAAGGATCGAAATGGGCCAAAACGGGAGGCGTTGTGAGAATGTCGATTAGATGAGAGAATGCAGAGGCCTCGTTATCGCCCCACTGGAAAGGAGCGTCTTTTTTCAAAAGGTCGGTTAGCGGTCGTGCTATGGCGGCGAAATTTCTCACGAAACGGCGGAAGTACGAACAAAGGCCGATGAAGCTGCGCACATCCTTGACACACTTCGGAACAGGGAAGTGCGTAACAGCATGGATCTTGCCTGGGTCCGGTTGCACTCCGTTCGCGTCAACGAGATGTCCAAGGACGGTAATCTGGCGGCGGCCGAATTGGCACTTCGATGCGTTGAGTTGCAGACCGGCTCGCCGAAAAACGTCCAGGACTGCTGAGAGGCGCTCGAGGTGCGTAGCGAACGTTGGGGAGAATACGATAACGTCGTCCAAGTAGCACAGGCACGTGGACCATTTGAAACCGTGAAGAAGGGAGTCCATCATGCGTTCAAAAGTGGCAGGGGCGTTACATAGACCGAACGGCATCACTTTGAATTGATAAAGACCGTCGGGTGTGACAAAAGCAGTCTTCTCGCGGTCGAGATCGTCCACGGCAATCTGCCAGTAGCCGGAGCGAAGGTCAATAGAAGAGAAATAGCGAGCACCGTGGAGGCAGTCAAGGGCGTCATCAATCCGAGGTAGGGGATACACGTCCTTTTTGGTAACCCTGTTAAGGTGCCGATAATCCACGCAAAAGCGCCATGAGCCATCCTTCTTTTTGACCAGTACTACAGGTGACGCCCATGGACTATATGATGGTTCAATAATGTTCTTGGCAAGCATTTTGCGAACTTCTGCGTGAATAACTTGACGCTCAGCTGGTGACACTCGATACGGGCGGCGATGAATAGGAGGGGCATCGCCGGTATTAATGCGATGTTTGACAGCTGTAGTTTGGGCTAAAGGACGATCGTTAAAGTCAAAAATATCGTGGTAGGAAAACAGAACGCGGTAGAGTTCACGAGCGTGCTCGGAGGGCAAGTCGGGGGCAATCATTTTCCGTAAGTCAGCGATGGTACAATTTGCCGACTGCGATGGTAGAGGAGTATTGGATGAAGTGTCGTCTACTGCAATGGATGCTACTGAGTGATCCTCGAATGAACAAAGCTGGGCCAAAGACATCCCACGTGGCAGCACTTGTGTCGTCAAGCCAAAGTTGACCACTGGCAGGCAGACGCAATTCGCCGTAATAGATAAAACTGTATGGGGTACTGTGATCCCATGTGTAAGGAGGACGTCTTGCATAGGAGCCGCGATGTAGTGCCCGTCGGGGACTGGTGGGGATGACACTAGGTCAACGTAGGTCAGTGCCGAAGGTGGCAAGCGAACGAAGTCGGCGGAACTGAGGCGACTGGGGTGTGGTTCAGCAGGATCCAGAACAGGCAGGTCAAGGCGGAGAGTACTGGCGGAACAATCGATGAGAGCAGAATGTGCGGAAAGGAAGTCTAAGCCGAGGATGATGTCGTGGGGACAGTGGGCGATGACTGTGAATAGCACGATTGTTGAGCGATCGGCGAAGGAGACGCGGGCGGTACACATACCAATTACGGGGGCTGTTCCGCCATCGGCGACACGGACAACAGGCGTCGTGGCGGGCGTGATAATTTTCTTGAGCCGGTTACGAAGGTCAGCGCTCATTACGGACAAATGCGCCCCAGTGTCTATGAGAGCAGACACAGAAACACCGTCGACTTGCACGTCAAGAAGGTTCAGATGAGTGGGCAAAGTCAGTAGAGGATTTGGCGGCGTAGGGAGCAATGCAGCGTCACCTCGAGGCGCTGCATCGTCTAGTTTTCCGGCTGGGAGCGGCGTCCGAAGGGAGTCGGCGAATAGGAGCGACGGGGCTGGGGAGAGCGAGATTGTCGTCGTTGGGGCGAAGGCGAACGAGAATAGGGGCGGTTCGTTGCAGGAGAATCAGTGGCGGCATTATCGGAGCGTGCGGCATAGGGACGAGAAGGGCCACCTGAGGGGCGAGAGTAGGCAGTATAAGTAGGCCGGCTCGGGGAACTCCAGCGACTACGACAGTGCCGAGAAATGTGCCCGATTCGATGGCAGTGGAAACAAATAGGCTTGTCGTCAGCAGTGCGCCATTCAGATGGGTTGCGGAAACGTGGTGGGTAAGAAGATGCGGGACGGGGCGAAATCGAAGAAGCCGGGCGGGTATTAGGGCGATGGGCCGAGCAGATGGTGTGAAGACCCATGTTTTCAAACTCCTGGCGGACAACTGCCTGGATCAGTGAGACCGTGACTGCAGATGTGTTGGTGGGACTGGAGTCGAAGGCAGCCGGATAGGCGGCCTCGATCTCTCGCCGGACGATCCTGGTAACATCGGCAGTGTTGTTGGGACGAGGAGCGTCGGCACAGGAAGATGTCGCTGGGGTGTTGGGCAGACGGGCAAACTGCTGGTCAATACGTCGGCTTTTGGCGAGTTCCAGGCGGCGGCACTCTCTTATAACAGCATCCACCGTCGCTACGTTGTTGCAAACGAGCAAGTTGAAGGCGTCATCGGCAATGCCTTTGAGGATGTGGGAAACCTTGTCTGACTCAGTCATGTGGGTGTCAACTTTGCGGCACAGAGCCAAGACGTCCTGAATGTACGTGACATAGGGCTCTGTTGACGTCTGCACACGGCCGGAAAGCGCCTTCTGCGCGGCAAGTTGTTGACCGTAGGGGTTGCCGAACAAGTCTCGAAGCTGTGTCTTAAGTGAATCCCAACTGGTGAGCTCATCTTCGTGCGTGCGATACCAAACTCGAGGTGTGCCGCCGAGGTAAAAGACTACGTTGGCGAGCATAATAGTAGGGTCCCACCGGTTATTGCGGCTGACATGTTCATACAGGCTGATCCAGTCATCGACGTCTTCCCCATCTTGGCCCGAGAATACGCCAGGATCACGGGGAGCGGGGAGAGTGATGTAGGTCGTCGAAGTGGCAGCAGGTGTCGGAGCCGGCGGAGTCGGGTTGTCGTCGCCGGGAGCCATGAAGGAAGGCTCGACGTACCGTCCACTGCGAAGCTCCGTGACGAGGTACAGGGAACGTCCACCTCCACCAGATATGTTACGTAGGAAGACGCAGACGAAAAGCTATGTACAAATATATTTACAAGGAAAATACGCTGCGCTTGGCCAAGAGGCAACAGCCCGCGCTAGCTTCTAATCGTCGTCGTCGTCTTCACACTGCTGGCCTTTCGTGATCGCGCATATTGTGCCGTAGCAATATTAACGCATCTCCTTCATAAAGCCATCAGGTATGCGTTTTTAAATGACAAAGCATAAGGTGAGCTGCATTTGTTTTCAGCTCTATCAATAGCAACTGCGCTGGCCACATTGACCAGTAGCAACAGGGCGGCGCTCTAGGGGTTCCCACTTTTTCGGGCCAGCTTTTCCTCTAGAGTTGGTATACTCACTGGATGCACGGCGCGAGGGCCCACGTGATGCTATTAGGCCAATAGCGACGCGGTATCGGCCTCGGCCAGAGCGCGCGAGGAGGAGGCGGCGTTCTTCAAAGCGTGGCACTAGTTTACGAAGTTTAATGGGCTTTATTGTTCTCCGGCGGCTGCTGCTGGCACGGCCGTTCGGGCGCGGCATCTTGAAAGCGATCCTTGAGGGGCTAGTTAGAATCGGCTGGCGCAGGACACGGGTAACTGGAGGTCGCAGGAAGAGGCCTTCGTCCTGCAGTGGACGTAAAATAGGATGATAATTAACAAAAGCACGCTGCTGTTTCATTATAACATACACAGTATAAGGAAAAACGTAAACCTACTTGAAGCATTTCTAGCACAACACATACACTCCTTTGATGTCATTGCTGTCACTGAAACATGGCGGAAAAAGGGGCAAACATGTGCATATTGCAGGGCATTCAACGATATCATCCGCACGTGGTTTATATTCTCGCGGGGGCAGTGTTGCTCTTTTTATCAAGAACGGCCTAGGATTTATCAGCCTTTAATAAGTCACGCGTAGTTCTTCTGAGTGGAAAGCGCGCTTTGTTCAGATTCAACGCCGGCTTCTTGTAGGGGTTGTCTGTCGCCATCCGAAATCAGATGCAACGGCCTTCTTCCGTGGCCTTGAAGATATTTTTTCCAAAAAGAAAGGAAAAGCACAACCTTCCGGTAGTTATTGTAGGCGATAGTAACATTGACATTTTAGCACAATTTACAGTGACTACACATATCTACTGGAGTCTTTCAGGTTCCGAAATATTATTTCCGACCCTGCACGAGCTACCAGTACATCGGCTACACTTCTTGATCATGCGCTTAGCAACTTCGCTGAATGGATTCATGGTGGCGTACATACGGAACCGCTCCTTGACCATATTTAAATTATGTGGTTTTACGTGCCAGAACCACTTTCTGATTATGAGGCACGCCGTAATTATTATTATTATTATTATTATTATTTTATTTTCAAATACTGTTGGCCGTCTTGGCCGTAACAGGGTGGGTACAGCAAGCTTGCACATAGCGTAAAAAATGTAAACACCTTACAAACGTAAATAGGACATGAAGCAATGAATATTGCAAATACAATGCAAAACAAATAACGAAAAACAAATACAATAGTTTGGATAAGAAATACACGTTTGTAACATTGTGACAGTGACATTGGAAGCAGCATAAAAGAAAGACTATTGTATGTATTTCTAGAATGGTGTGACAATGTTTGCAGGGTACTACTAAGATTCAATTTCATAAAAGGTTTTTAACGCATTCCTCAAATATTTTAATGCTACTCGACTGCAAAACAGACGCCGGCAAACTGTTCCATTCCTTAATCGTTCGCGGAAAAAATGAATAAGCGGACATGTCCAGATATGCTTTTGGAATTGAGAACATGCAATGGTTGCTTGACCTGACCTTTCTAGCCTGCCTGGGAGCACGATAGGGTGTGGTTTCAATATTGAAGTGGCCTTTTGATAACAAAAAAAGGAAATTAAGTCTAACCAACTTCCCCCGTTGAGCCAGTGGAGGCAAATCAAGCAATCGAAGCATTTTGGAAACAGAGTCAGTACGATAATACCGGGAAAGAATGAACCTTGCAGATTTTCTCTTTATCTTCTTAATTCGGTTTATTAATCCTGATTGAAACGAATCCCAAATGACACTGGCATACTCTAACGTCGGTCTAATGTATGTTAAATATGCAAGTAGTTTGACGGGTGTCGTTGCTAGCTTTAATTTTCGGCGAAGGAACCATAACTTTTTTTCTGCAACTCCACAAATTTTGTCTATGTGTGATTTCCAACCTAAGTTTTTCGAAATTGTTAAACCTAGGTATTTTATCGTTTCAGCTTCGGTTAGAATTGTTGAGTTCATCTCAGAATTACACTCAATAACATGCTTTGTTTTGTTTGTAACTCTGAGCACGACTGATTTAGATTCGCTAATTTTCATTTTACTTTTTGCGGCCCAGACTTCTACAGCTTTAAGGGCTTGACTAAGTGACGCCTGATCGTTTTGGTTATTGATTTCGCGATATAATAAACAATCGACTGCAAATAACCGGATGGTTATGTCGTTAGTTATGTTATGAGCAATATCATTTATGTACACTAGAAAAAGAAGTCCTAAAACGGATCCCTGTGGAACGCCTGAGGTTATTTTTAATTGGTTATATTTGTTACCATTTATTTCAACGTATTGTGTCCGATCTGTAAGATATGAGCGGATTCACATAACAACATCATAATTTATATTCATTTCCATCAGTTTTTTAATTAATTCATTATGTACGACCAGATCGAAAGCCTTCGAGTAATCTAAAGATACAGCGTCGACCTGTTTTCTATTGTTCAAGGAAGCTGAAAAATCGTTGATCGTTTCTATCAACTGTGTAACAGTCGAAAGGTGCTGTCGAAATCCGTGCTGGCTGGGAAAAAAAAAGCTTTCTTGTCTGCAAGGTAGGTGTAGATTGACTTTGAAACTATGTGTTCAAGTAGCTTGCAGCATACACACGTGAGTGAAATGGGCCGATAGTTTCTAATATGTTGCCTTTCACCAGACTTGTGAACCGGAACCACTTTTGCGACTAGCCAGTCATCTGGGACCCGTGTTTGTTTCAGCGAAGAATTAAATATGATCTCTAGATAGTGAGCTACCCATTCCGCATATCTGCGCAGAAAGGCATTTGGTATGCCGTCTGGACCTACAGATTTCTTACCGTTAATTTTAAGCAAAAGAGCTACAATGCCTTCATGCGAAACCTGAATATTAGGCATTGGTGATGTGTACGGGGATTCTAGAGAGGGTGGGGAAAGATGATCTGCAGAAATTTCAGTAAAGACAGCTTAGAAAAAATCATTAAAACATACTGCCATACGCGAGTTGTCCGACACAAGTTCGCCATTAGCGACAATGACACTTGGACCTTCGTTATTATGCGACAAATGGTGCCAAAAACGGTGCAGATCGTGCTTCATAAAATTAGTTAATGTCACGTCATCGTCATAGTAATTTGCTTTAGCAGCAGCCATATTTGTGAGTAATATAGAGCTTAGCGCCAAAACTTTATTATGATCTTTTTTTTACTTCTGTCTCTCACGGTTGATTTTCCTCTTTAAGTGTATAATTTTGAGGGTTATCCACGGGTTCTGTTTATTTATTTTCTTCTTCCGAGTTGGCACAAATCTGTTTACGCAGTGAAAAACAATATCTTTAAACGCTACCCACATCGCATTGACGTCATCCGTCGAAGTGAATTCATCAAAACACAGCGAAAGATGATCAATAATGCTTGTGTCATCGGCTCTATCGAAGCACAGAACATGCGTAGTGCTACCAGCCTTCGGGTATACAGCGGCAGACTTTGTCTCCACATAAACTAGCTTGTGATCCGAGAGGCCGGTTTCAACCGATACGTCGTAGTTTTCAAATCGCCCGTCTAGGAACGCCAAGTCTAATATAGATCTTGATTTCCCAACTACGCGTGTGCACTCATGAACTACCTGATGTAAATCCTTACTGAAAGCTATTTCTAGACGTAGTTCACAATGGGCATCTTTGCGAGGCTGAACGCTAAGCGTGGACCAATCAATCCCTGGCAAGTTGAAATCCCCTGCAATGATTATGCGACAGCTGCGCTATTTAAAGCTTTCTAAGCTGCATATCTTCTTGATAGGAAATGGGCGATTTAGGCGGTCTATAAACAGTTCCAAGAATTATCCTTGTTTTATCTAGCTTAATTTCACACCAGATGCTTTCATGTGTTGGGATGCCAGTAATTTGCACACAGTCAATATCGGCCTTGAATACAACAGCAACTCCGCCCCCACGAGCATCGCGGTCTCTTCGTATGATTTTGTAATTAGGTGGTACGAGCTCTGGGTCTTGTATTTCGGGCCGAAGCCACGTTTCGCTTATTGTAAGCAGATGAGGATCGTAATTAGCCAGGATATATTCTAAGTCTCCAATTTTGTTTACTAAACTTCTAGCGTTCAAATTGATCAAGCGGAAGGCATTCGAATCACATTCTTTGTTCCGTCAGTCACCCGTACCAGCAGTAGGGCGTCTGTTAGGATACGGAACCTTCACACGGCTGCGCTTTGATTGATCCCACGTGTACACGTCATGTAGTTTGTCGTAATTCAAGCGCACGCGATGCCCGTCCTCCCTTTCTTGTTTCACGGAATCCCAGAGCATTTTACGCTTTGCCAGCGTTTCTTTTGAAAAATCATCAGGAATGGATACGCCACTGCCCTTCAGCTTTCTGCATAAGTTGTAAGTTCTAGCTTTTTCCCTATAGTCATACAACCTGAGAATTACAAGTCGAGGCCGGGCGCTCTTTTTTCTTATCCGATGTATTCGTTCCACGGTACTCAAGCTGACGCCAAGTTTTGCTTCGAATACACCCACTAACACTTTCGCTTCAAGGTCAGTTAAGGATTCCTTCTCGCCTTCTGGTATTCCAAATACCACTAGGTTATTCCGCCTGCTTCTGTCCTCAAAGCTGTCCATTCTTTCCTGCTGCTGCCGAAGTGTACTCTCTAACTGTTTTACTGTTTTAGACAATTGAGCAATTGTACTCGCCTGTCCTTTAAATATTTTAAGGCTGTTTTCAACCACCTTCAGTCGCTTGCTCATGCTCTCTAGATCTGATTGTATTGGCTTTTGACGATTGCACAATTCCTTTAACATCACCTTCGTTTCTGGCCCAGGGTTCATCTCTACGTCACCAGACAGCAACAGACATAAAAATGCAAAACCGGAAAAAATCACTTCTGGGCACGGCAGCACAACAGCAAACCGATTATCATTCTTGTAGCCATAACGATTGTAATAATTAACCTGTTCAAGCAACAGAAGGCGGTTAGACGACATTGCATACGCTGTGCCGCCGTGCCCACTGAAGCCGTAGGTTGACAGTGGCCGATTTATATCGTCGGACATGATTTCCGTCTCTTGCCGTTGGTCTCCGTGTCCGAGAGTAACGTTGATAGCATGGTCCAGTTGAATGCCGGTACGCTCCAAAGACGGTCCGATGGCGCACTGGTTCCACGCATAGAGCTGGTATGATGCGGCGATCAGCATCACCTGTTCAAGCAACAGAAGGCGGTTAGACGACATTGCATACGCTGTGCCGCCGTGCCCACACTCTAGAAATATTGACCACCTGGAGTTCTTTAACGTGCACCTAAATCTAAGTACACGGGTGTTCTCGCATTTCGCCCTAATCGAAATGCAGACGCCGTGGCCGGGATCTGATCCTGCGACCTCTTGCTCAGCAGCCCAACACCGTAGCCGCTGAGCAACCATGGCGGGTTCTGACCATTTCCCAATTTTTGTCACTATCACATAACACTAATAGTGTCATTCGTCCTACTGTCGAAACCGTAATTAAAATTGACGACGATATGTTGCGCAACATATTATTATTGTCGCGCAACAATATTATTAACAAATTTTGATGCTGTGTATGATGACAATGTTGAGACAGAGTTTTGCAATCTGATTTCATTGCTCAGAAATACAGAAATACAGTAATGATTAGCACTAAAATATATGTCCTCGGACGTACGACGAACCGTCTTCCCCGTGGATGACAAAATAAATCTTGATTATATTAAAAAATAAAGATTATTGGCATAAAAAATGGAGATGCAGTAAGGAAATCAAATTTTTCTTGTTACAGTTAAAAAAAGTGCGTAATCAATCTGTTTCAGTGATGAGAGCACAAAAAAAAGAAGAAATTTTACTCGCGTAATATTCAACAAACAGCGTGAGATACAAAAACTATGTCGAGCACTGTGAATGAAGTTATTGGCAGAGTTCGGAAGGAAACGACCTTCCGAAAAATAATAATCAAGATAGTGTGTAGAGTTTTAACCCTTACTTTAGTAGAGTAGGACCGTCCTTAGCAGCACAGCTTCCAGGTTTTGACAGTAATTCTTGTTCACACGTCTCAGTTGTCCATACGTTTTTACTGTAGATATTAAAATTAGTGAGCTGCATTGCCTTGTTTCATGTTTTCCAGTAATAAATCTCCTGAACCAGACGGAATTACAATGAGACTGATGAAGGAAAATTTTGATGTATTGGCGCCAATGTTATGCAACCTTTTTAACCATTATTTTACCCATTTTAACCATTAACGTTATAGATTCCTCATTATATGCGGCTGAGTTGAAAACTGCCAAAGTAGTTCCTCTATTTAAAGACTCAGACTGTTCGTATCGATCTAATTACCGACCTATCTCGATACTAACAACAAATAATATAATGCTCGAGAAAGTAATTGCTGAAAGATATCGAAGTTATTTTGAAAGCCATTACGTGTCATGTCCCCAGCAACGTGGAGTTAGAACAAAACATTGCACATCCACGGCAGTTTCATTACATACAGCATATGGCGCGCGGCGACGATCTTATCGCCCTTGGACTTTATAAGGAACCTCATGGCGACGTCGATGCCGACGGCAGAAATGCGCCTGGAGTGCCCATATAATTGCTATCGCAATAAAGAGAAACAAGAATAGTTACGTAGCTAGGGCAGCGTGCGCCATGACGAAGCATGCTGCACCAATGGCTACGTATAGACTTAAGTGCTGTTCTGCAGGCCGCTCTATTATTGCTTTGCGAAGAAAGCGGACAGCGTAAAGCACGGCTGGGGGGAGAGGGAGGGGTACGTGCATTTTCGGAATGGCGAAAACCCTGTACACTTGATTGTAGAGACCATCGCTACGCCCACGGCTCGCGTGTTGCAGCTCACATCGACCGCATTATAACTCTAAAAACAAAGAGAGTTCCGGGCACTCTCTTTTAGAGAGTATCTGCTTGTCCTATATTTCACTCTCTTTTCGAGAGTAGATCGACCCTCTTTGAGAGAGAGTAGGGCAACTGCTCCTGACAGTTTTGTTGCCCCACCGCAAGGGAGTGCTAGTACTCTTCCGCAGAGTGCTAATACTCTCCCCACGGGAAGTGCTAGTACTCTTCCACAGAGTGCTAATAGTCTCCTTACAGAAGTAATAGTACTCCCCCAGACCGAGTGCTTCGACTCCTCCAAACCGAGTACTTCTACTCCTCCAAGCCGAGTGTTTCTACTCCCCCAAACAGAGCGCTTGTACTCCTTCAGAACAGAGTGTTAGTACTCTTTCCAAAGCACGATGTAGATCCATGGTCAGGGATTCGCAATACCTACATGTGGGAAATATTTAATTCCTTCATAAACAGCTTCTGCACTTATGCTTGGTGAATGGGATGTAATCTGTAGTCGCCGAGTTACCCACATGAAATATTTTCTCTCTTAAAAAGTCAAAATCGTTGTTGGTCAGTCACAAGAGAAACTGAATAATAATTTGAGAAACATACTGGCAAAGACATAAAATCAGATTACAATGATGCCGATGAAACTTAGAACACATATTGCAATAAGATATGCGTATATTCTCTAAAGTATCATCAGTATTAGTGTAGAAATATCCTTTAATTTCAATTGACTCCTTCTTTTCAAAAATAAAGTATACAATTGAAAGTTAAACATAGAACAAACTTGTGCAAACTCGCAAAGTATTGACACTGTGATCGAAGAGAAATATGCGCCACATTACTGGCCAGCAAACGCATTTCTGGCACAAAACGCGTGCACTTATATGGCAGAGGTTACCAGATGAGCTGCTATTCACGGGGCTGGTAATGTAGATAAATTGTGGAAGAAACTTTTTTTGTGTACCATATTCCAAGACCGCAGCTCATTTGATAACATCCTGTACAGCGTATGGCTGTTCCTGATTGAGAGTACAGTACATTTAGAAATGCGTTGTATATTCTCATGTAAGGCTGCAGGTGTAGCTAGCTTTCCTTATATTTCACATAAAATTATTCATGTATGGGCTGCACCCCATTGTTTCTAAGTGTGTCTTGTCGTGGTTCTGCAGCAATATCCTGCCCGGTCTCAAACCGGTACAGAGGCGTATTATATTTCCTGTACGGTTGGCCTCCTCACGAAAGTAGTTTCCTGGTGCTGTTGGAATCAATCCGTTACACTTTCTCAAAAATAAATAAAATTAAATTTACAGTATTATGCAGTGTGTAGCAAATGAGTATAAAACTGCAAGGAGTACTGGAATTTAAATCTTGCGCATCAAATTTCTTGTCATATATGGTAGCTTTTCATTCCTATTACGGTAAGAATGCTATACTTCTGAGGAGCAGCTTGATGAATATGATGCATCAAAGGCGACATAAACATAAGTACAGGCAGGGAAGTGCACGGAAAAGACAACGAAAGAAGCAAAACGTTAACTGAGAGTGGCACCATCCTCTTTCATATATCCCTTACATGCACGTGGATATTGCATGTGACTATGCATATACTTACACAATGAACCAACTACCTGAAAGCAAAGCTTTTTTCCTACTGAAGTGGTTAAAATGCGCTAAAGAAAGAAAAATTATCGCACTTACAGAATCTTCGTCTCAAAACAAGTACGTATGTGTCTAGGAAGATTAATACATCACCTCACTGTGCACTCTATCTTAAGTCCAGAAGAATTATGTCTACAGAAGCCATGAAACTAAGGGGCTTTTGCTTAACACTATGTGTTCAAATCCGCCAATTGATGAACAAGTGTTCTACTCAGATGCTCTCAGTTCTTTGCAGTGAACGCATCTCTACCTCCACTAGCATACTTCGTTGGCAAGTAGATTGGAGAAAGATAGTTCAGCACAGTTCGTTGGCGGGCTACTTGGTGCGAATCCATGAACACTTCTTTTTTAGCGCAAAACAACAGACACAAGAAAGACGACGCAAAAAGCGCCTTGTCCTGTCGTCTTTCTTGTGTCTGTTGTTCTGCGCTAATAAAAAGTATTCATAGATTGCAGAAACCACAATCTTACATCTTTAAAATAATTTTCAATTCCAAGTGACTCTCCGGCTTCTAAGACTTAAGGTGTGCACCTCGGTGTACACAGTTAAAGGCCTTAATTGCTCCTTGCTTTCGCTTCGGGAGTTACGAACGGTTCTAATGAACTGGTTTCGTGAGCATGCACGTAAACGATAATGAATTCTTAAACATGGGATTCTCTTCACTCAATGCTTCCCCTTCCTGGAACCTAAAATGAAGCCATAATTCTAAAATTAAGTGTAAAAATAGATAAAAAGGAACACATGAAAATCTGCCTGCTTCATGTCAGCATTTACAATACAGAATCACAGTGGTTTCTATTTGCAACCTAGCATTCACATGCTGTTAAATGTAAGTTATTAAAGCTTAACTGCGAGTCGGCCTAGTTGGAACAGATTCATCTTAAAAATTTTTGTGCGCAAACAAACAGGGACGAAGAATAGAAGCAACACAAGGACGAGCGCTTTCTAACAACTGGTTTTATATTGAAGAACCACTTGCTTAAATACCCAGAGATCTGCGCGATCTAGTCAAAAGTGCACGTCTATAGCGCAAATAATGTCTTTGTCTCTGTGGGTATTTAAATAAGTGGATCTTCAAAAATAAAACCAGTTGTTAGAAAGCGCTCGTCCTTCTGTTGCTTCTATTCTTCGTCCCTGTTTGTTTGCGCACAAAAAGTATTAAAGCTGTTAAATGTATGTAAGCACCTAACCAACATGAGCTGTTGCTTTTTATAGTGAACACAGGCACCGTGCTCATTGTAAGTATCATGTCGCTAAACAAACATGCAATTTTATTGTACCACTATTTTTTATCACGTGGATAGATCTGTTGAGAGGCAAGACAAAAAACAGTCACTTCTTACAAAACTAATAAGATTTTTTTAAACACATTTCTAACTTTTCAATGGCACTTGCTCCTATGTGTTTGTCTCGAGAGAGCATACTTGATTTTGACTTTCCCATCAGAGACATTACGTAAATATATCATGTTAAGATGGCTGCACGTGAGAATCTTGGTGTGACATGCTCTATTTTGATTTCGTTGACATTTAGTCAAATGGTGCACCCAATATACCCACATTTTAGTTTTCTTGTCCAGATTGCAAAACAATGCATTTTGATTGTTTGGCGTGCGCTCCTCTGCACTACGTGAAGTCGCGCTGGGCTGGCTCTTTGACATCCTTGTGTCCTTGCAGCTGCCTTCTTGCGTTATATAAAGCGGGTGCCTGAAAAAATATCGTGTGGAAAAGTCAACACGAGGACATGGTGTAAAACAACATCAAGACAGTCAACATCATGGCACTAAAGAAAGTCTTAGCTCTTAGTATTTCTACTAAGCAAAACTTCTAAATGACTGCAACAGTTAACTGCTAAACTAACTTCAATTTTTAGATTTACACAAAAAAAAGAAATAACGGACAGTTCATCCTCGTTCGGCGCCAATGTTAAAATACTCCTACTAATAAATAGAATATTGGTCATCGTCAAGTCTGATAGGTCTGTCATTAGTCTGGTGTGTCGCAAACACCACTTGCGACACATCCTAAGACGTGCCCAGTCTGCCCCTCGCACCATCTCTGTTGTGCCACTGCTCAAGCCATAATTTGAGGATCATGTCTGCAAACATGATGCTCAGTAGGGATGAAAATATGGTCCTTCAGTTCAATGAATATGACTGGATGTGCCTATAATAAAGGGCAACAAGGCTTGCTATGGTAAGCTTACCCACATTTCAGTAATAACAAGAAAGTTCACTGCGGCCTGCATCTAAGCTTACTAAAAGGCATGAACTTATTTTCATTTATGAGGTGCGCAATGGGGTTGATTTTGACAGAGTCGAATACTGCTGCAGTTTGAAATCTAGCATTTTACATTCTCGAAGGCATGTAAAAGTTGCAGTTAGACCGCAGTTATTAGTTTATCGGACGAACACTTTGCTTTGTATATGACAGACGACTGGTAACACAGAATTGAAGCAACGTTTGATTTGGATACTTTATTTCTCTACTAAAAATATTAACGCGATAAACAGATTTAAATCTTCCATGCACTATCAAGACGCACACATTACGCTTGTAACCCCAAAAAGAAGGGTGATTTAGCTGTTCATATGACATAACTCTGAAACGCCAACTCATATTAGCAAATGCACAGGCATGTCCAAAACAATAGGCCTATGCAAAGTGCCCCTGCAATGGTAATTACACACGCAGCAGCCGTTATATTCGATGCCGATGCATAACTCGCTGCTTGACAATTCACCGAGTCCGTAGACATAAGCAGCCTTTCAGATTCGCACCGAGGACGACGACGAAGTGTTTCTATCATAGAACGCTTGTACCTTTGTCTCGCTTTATTTCTTTACAAACTCTGGGAGCTGCCGCTCCCGCGTTGCGGCAATGGACGAAGAAGCCCTCGAAGACCATCCTGGAGCCAAGCCATCACGTGCGGTCACGTCCAGGAAACGTGGAAATGCGTCGAGTGACACGGACAGCGAGGCAACCGAGTTGTACTCGGACAGCGTCGACTCCTCGGACGACGATTTCACGCTTGTCATGAGCCGAACGACAAAAAGAAGGCTGCTACGGAGGTCATCGTCGCCAAGTGTCTCCACCGTGAAGGCAACACCACAGCGCTGGCCGTACACTATGCTCTTCATGCCTGTGGACCCAGTGTCAAATCTGCGACTCCTAAACAGGCAAGTCCTTTCTGCGTTTCTTGAGGGAATCGCGCCAAACGAGATAAAGGACGTGAGAATAAACGCACGGAAGAATGTCCTTGCAGTAGATGTTCTACACCGTAGTGCACTGCAAAGCCTGCGGCACATAACGGAGATCGACAAAGTGCAAGTGCGATCCATGATACCTACTGGCGGCAATGGCACTATCGGTGTCATTTATGATGTCGATATTTCTATTCCAACCGACGACTTACCAATATTAATAAAGCCAACTACAGAAGGCACTCTCATCACACACATCACAAGACTTGGCAACACCCGTTGCCTGAAGCTGTGGTCTGATGGAGACAGCCTCCCCTCACACGTCAAAGTTGGTCACGTCCGCCATCCAGTCCGCCCATACGTACCGAAGCCCCTGCAATGCTACAAATGCTGCAAGATGGGACACGTAAAAGGTGTCTGTAGGAATAACCTCGTGTGCCCACGGTGCGCCGAATCTCATTCAGCAGATGCCTGCCGCGCAGCTGTGTTAAAGTGCCCTAACTGCCATGGTACTCATGAGGCCTCATCCAATGATTGCCCGCGGGTGAGGAACGAGTGGCACCCACGATGATAATGGAAGAGAGAATAATCTAGAGGAATTCGATATCCCAGAAGTAACGCCGGAAGAAGTAAAGAAAGCCTTGGGAGCTATGCAAAGGGGGAAGGCAGCTGGGGAGGATCAGGTAACATCAGATTTGCTGAAGGATGGTGGGCAGATTGTTCTAGAAAAACTGGCCAGCCTCTATACGCAATGCCTCAAGACCTCGAGCGTACCGGAATCTTGGAAGAACGCTAACATAATCCTAATCCATAAGAAAGGCGACGCCAAAGACTTGAAAAATTATAGACCGATCAGCTTACTGTCCGTTGCCTACAAAGTATTTACTAAGGTAATTGCAAATAGAATCCGGAACACCTTAGACTTCCGTCAACCAAAGGACCAGGCAGGATTCCGTAAAGGCTACTCAACAATAGATCATATTCACACTATCAATCAGGTGATAGAGAAATGTGCGGAATATAACCAACCATTATATATAGCTTTCATTGATTACGAGAAAGCGTTTGATTCAGTCGAAACCTCAGCAGTCATGGAGGCATTGCGGAATCAGGGTGTAGACGAGCCGTATGTAAAAATACTGAAAGATATCTATAGCGGCTCCACAGCCACTGTACTCCTCCATAAAGAAAGCAACAAAATCCCAATAAAGAAAGGCGTCAGGCAGGGAGATACGATCTCTCCAATGCTATTCACAGCGTGTTTACAGGAGGTATTCAGAGACCTGGATTGGGAAGAATTGGGGATAAGAGTAAATGGAGAATACCTTAGTAACTTGCGCTTCGCTGATGATATTGCCTTGCTTAGTAACTCAGGGGACCAACTGCAATGCAGGCTCACTGATCTGGAGAGGCAGAGCAGAAGGGTGGGACTAAAAATGAATCTGCAGAAAACTAAAGTAATGTTTAACAGTCTCGGAAGGGAACAGCAGTTTACGATAGGTAGCGAGGCACTGGAAGTGGTAAGACAATACATCTACTTAGGACAGGTAGTGACTGCTGATCCAGATCATGAGAGTGAAATAATCAGAAGAATAAGAATGGGCTGGGGTGCGTTTGGCAGGCATTCGCAGATCATGAACAGCAGGTTGCCATTATCCCTCAAGAGAAAAGTGTATAACAGCTGTGTCTTACCAGTACTCACGTACGGGGCAGAAACCTGGAGGCTTACGAAAAGGGTTCTACTTAAATTGAGGACGACGCAACGAGCTATGGAAAGAAAAATGATAGGTGTAACGTTAAGGGATAAGAAAAGAGCAGATTGGGTGAGGGAACAAACGCGCGTTAATGACATCTTAGTTGAAATCAAGAAAAAGAAATGGGCATGGGCAGGACATGTAATGAGGAGGGAAGATAACCGATGGTCATTAAGGGTTACGGACTGGATTCCGAGGGAAGGGAAGCGTAGCAGGGGGCGACAGAAAGTTAGGTGGGCAGATGAGATTAGGAAGTTTGGAGGGTCAACATGGCCACAATTAGTACATGACCGGGGTAGTTGGAGAAGTATGGGAGAGGCCTTTGCCCTGCAGTGGGCGTAATCAGGCTGATGATGATGATGATGATGATGAGGAACGAGCGAGCAGTACTCAAACGTATGGTACGGGACCATTCAACACACAGAGAGGCTGCCGCTACTCTCAGGCGACGACGACATCGGCACCGAAGAGCAGCACGAAGAGTTACATCTACTGAAAGATATACGCCACCTTCCGGCAAAGCGGCTACCGTATCAACGCCAACTTCCACAAAGACCGGCAGTGCGAAAACGAAGACTGGGGCAATACTCTCACCTCCTGAAGAATGGCCTACACTTCCACGAGCACAACCTGCCTCGGAGTCACATCAAAGTGCGCCGCCCTCAATGACCTCACGAACCGCGGATGGGACGACGACTGAGAATCGCCAAGTCATAGTGATGCTGAAATCACTTATGGACGCCATGCACATTCTACTGAGCAGCATAAAAACCCCGTCGGCACAGAGCGCACTGCAGGTGCTGGACACCTTGAGTCCGGTGCTCGCGGCTCTAGGGTAAAACAACGGCCCGAGAATTACCGTCGTTTCAAGAGGAGGTCAAGAATGCATCTGTATTTCAGTGGAACGCCAGAGGGCTTAAGTCACGCATGTCCGACTTCAGACAGTTTGTCTTTGCCCACCAGTTCCCCATTATCGTGATTTGCGAGCCCAACCTGTCAGCTCCCATCAGACTGTCCGGGTATGAGTGCTTCATGTCCTCTACCCACGGAGAGTGCAGCAAGGTTGTTGTTTTTATACGCCGTGACTTGACTTATATACATCACCCAGTGCCTCCTGACGAAGCAAATCAATACGTTTGCTTAACAGTGAAGAAGAAAAAGCTCACGTTCACAATTCTTGGAGCCTATTTATCTCCAGCAAGCCGCCTAGATTGTGAGCGCCTACGAGGAATTTTAACATCGACTCCACAGCCGTGGGTGCTCACTGGTGACTTTAACGCCCACCATTACCTATGGGGAAGCTCCAAAGTTAACTCTAGAGGCAGAACATTGGTGTCCTTTGCCTCTGAACGCGAATTTTGCTTGTCAAATGATGGAAGCCCTACTTATCTGCGTGGATCAGCGTATAGCAGCTGCTTGGACTTAACCTTCGTTTCACGTTCGCTTTCGAGAAGAGTGCACTGGTTTTCGGATTTAGAAACACGGGGTAGCGACCACATCCCAACCTATTTGAAGATCGAAGGTTTGACTAGCTCCAAGTCCTCCAGAACCATCCAGTGCACCGATTGGCCTAAATACAAAATAATAATGGAAGACTGTTGTCGTGACGGCACCTCCTATAACCTACAGGGCGCCATAAAGGATGCCATACAAACAACCACGCATTCGCTTTCGAGGAGTTCTTCCCGCACCGATTTCGACATCGAACTAGCAAAACTTCGAGCGATTCGCCGTCGTGCGGAGCGAAGATATAGACGCACGAAGTCCAATCATGACTTGAGATTGGCTAGACGAACACAAAAGAAAATACAGCGTCACATGAACAAGCTGGCTTCACGACAATGGGCATCCTTTTGCGAGTCCCTGGATCCGCGAAAACCTTTGTCGCTTATATGGAGGACTGTTCGTGGCCTTCGCACAACCTTTGGTCAGCGCCACCCGTTTAAATCTCTGGCACTTTATCTACAATGTAGAGATATTGATGTCGCTGAATCTTTCTGCAGAAAGATTGCTGGCGAGGCAAATTCCGATGAAACGGGTACAGGAACGCTCGACCACCCACTGTTCTCACGCGATCCCCGCATGGAATGCCCTTTTTCTATGGAAGAACTAGAAGCTGCGCTGGCTTCGTGCAGGCGTTCTTCAGCGCCAGGACCTGACGGCATTACATACCGTGCCCTGTGTAACCTAGGAGATCAAGCTCGGAAGGCACTCTTGCTCCTCTACAACGACTCCTGGCAGACGGGTACGGTTCCGCAAGAGTGGAAGTCAACTCGCCTCATTCCACTTCTCAAAGCTGGCAAGTCGCCTTTGGACATTTCCTCATACCGTCCGATCGCACTTGCCAGCTGTGTCGGAAAAACAATGGAAAGAATGATTTTAACACGTCTAGAATGGTACTTAGAGTACTATGAAATCTATCCACATGCCATGGCCGGATTCAGACGGGGCCGTTCGTCAACAGATAGCGTTGTTGACTTGATAACATTTGTGCAACACCAAAAGGCCTGTAAGCGACTATCTGCTGCTCTGCTTCTAGACGTTAAAGGAGCTTATGATAATGTCACCCATGAAGCCATCCTTAGCACGTTAGAAGCCGTCGGACTGGGTGGTAACGTGTATATGTGGGTGCGTAACTACTTACAGAGGAGACCATTCTACGTGCACACAGAAAATGGCCCGACGTCCGAGCATTACGGTAGCCGAGGAGTCCCTCAAGGAGGAGTGCTTAGCCCGACTCTTTTCAATCTCACCCTCAGTGGATTAGTTTACAACCTGCCAAGCACCGTACGACTTTCCATCTATGCGGACGACATCTGCATTTGGGCATCAGGTGTGACACGACTTCAGCTTCGTGCTCGGCTTCAGAAGGCAGCCACAATGACATCTTGCTACCTTCGTGAACAAGGACTTCAAATTTCATGCGAAAAGTGCGCAATGGTGGCATTCACGAGGAAGCCAATTACGGGTTACGGCGTATCTATTAACGGACAACCTACACCATACAGCAAATGTCACAGATTCTTGGGAGTCGTAATTGACAGAGACCTGTCTTGGACTCCGCATGTCAATTACGTGAAAAAGCGGCTAACTGCTATCTGTCACCTGTTCAGGTTCCTTGCAGGAAAAAGTTGGGGAGTATCTATACACGCTATGTTACAGCTGTACACGGCGTTGTTCGTTGGATTCCTGCGATACAGCCTGCCTGCAATATCCAACACCTGCAAAACTAACCTGCGTACGATTCAGAGTATTCAAGCCCAAGCCCTTAAGATATGTCTTGGCTTACCACGCAGTGCATCAACGGCTGAAACCATTGCCCTCGCGCAGGATTACCCAATCACGACGCAGATTACCGTTGAGACAATGCGTATGCATCTCAGGCATTATGCTAGGACCCCTTCCCATCACTTGGCGAGCCTCACTGCTGAAAGGCCCTGCTCGACATTTAGTGGCATTGTCAGTGCACATCGTGCGTCGTTTACTTCAGGGTACGCACCTGCGGCCAAGCCAGCATTTCCTCCGTGGTGTTTGAGCCGTCCACAAGTACGTATCATGATCCCGGGACTACAGAAGAAGACAGATCTACCGGCCCCTGCTCTAAAACAGCTGAGCTTACTTCTTCTGCATGAAAAGTACAGCAACCACGTGCACATCTATACCGATGGGTCGACTACGTCGTGCAGTTCTTCTGGTGCCGTGGTTATACCAACGCGAGGAATGACACTGCGGTTCAAGACATCGCATGTCACGACCTCAACGGCGGCAGAACTAACGGCCCTGCGTCGAGCACTGGAATTCATTGATTCTGAAAGACCTAGAAAATGGGCTGTGTTCTGCGATTCGAAACCGGCATTACAGTGCACGCAGTCAGTTCTCCGACACGGATGTCATGACCAATTGACATACGAAGTCGTGAAACTTTACCATGATGTACAACAAAAAGGTCACGAGATCGTTTTTCAATGGGTACCTGGTCATTGTGGCATCAGTGGCAATGATTCTGCCGATAACGCTGCTCGCACAGCACATCAAGAAGAACACAGCGTTCCAATTCCGCTTTCGAGGGCTGACGCTGCAAGGCAGCTTAGACACCTGGCACGCAGTCTCACACTGACCGATTGGAACTCGCCAAACTTACGACTTACGCGACTGCATCGACTAAACCCCTCCCTGCAACTCCGACCTCCACTCGGACTTCCTCGACGTGAAGCTGCGCTTCTCTGTCGCCTTTGGTTAGGAGTTGCCTTCACAAAGGCATACTCTACATTAATTGGAGTGACTGACAGTGGAGCATGCGAGGTCTGTGGCACGGAAGAAAACATCGACCACCTGCTGTGCCATTGTCCACGATACACCCCTGAGAGACAAGAACTTGCGAAAGCTTTTCAAAAACTGGACAATCGGCCGCTTTCTGTGCAAGTGCTGCTGGAACACCGCCCCCATCGCCCGTCGGCCCATAAAGCGGTGAAGGCGCTTTTGTGTTTCTTAAGGACGACGGGTTTGTGCGACCATCTGTGACTTTTAATGCATTTTCTGTAAGACCACACGCGTCAGCGAACTCGCCGCAATTTCCTTCTTTCCTTCCCTCCTCTCTCTCCCTGTGATCTTTGTTTTCCCCTTTCCCATTCCCCCGGTGTAGGGTAGCCAACCGGACGTTATTCTGGTTAACCTCCCTGCCTTCTACTTTTCTCTCTTCCCTCCTCCAGATTCGCACCGGGCTCGAAAACTGCAACAGGATACATAAAATCAGACATATAATCACACCATTTCAATACATGAGCAAAAACAGTTCAGTCTTAGGACTAAACACCATCACAGCGATTTAGTGCGCGACGGCGACGAGCGACGGCTTCGAGCGACAAAACGGGCCGTCGCTTGAACAGATCACTCGGTTCTGGAAATCTAGAAATCGTTGCTCGTCTCCTGAAAGTGCTATGAGCGACTAGCCAATAGCGCGAAGCCGGAACTGGATGTACATCGCTCAAATACTACCGATTGTCACGCGGAACGACCAAACGCTTCAATTTTTATACGTGCAAGGATAAGAACCTACTGCAAGACCTTCGTAAATATTTTATGCTACTTTTTACAGTAAAATACATCAACTGAAATTACTAAAGCACGCGTCACGCTAGTTTCGACGCATGTTTGCAGCCCTCATACCAGCAACACCGGGGAGGCGTCGCTCAAAATCGTCGTTGGGACGGAGTACGACTTGTAGGCGACGAGCGAACGCAACAACCATCTCCATCGTATCCCTTGTAGCTGTCGCGCACAAGATCGCTTATATGTGGTTTATACGTTATTCAGCATAACACATGGATTCCTCATGCGTTTTCAGTAAGTTCAAGAAAACGCGCCCAATTGACCTCTTGCAGCATGCGGCTGAATGCCTGCGCCAATGTTTCTAACTAGCACTGGTGCTGCACGTAACTCCATTGGTTGCAGATTACCCATGGGCGAGACACCGTCAAGCGCGCGGCTTATTTATAACGAAAGCATGCTGCCAGCAAAATGACACCTTCTGTTATGTGACTCCTTATTTCAACAGCATTCCGTACACAGTAGACTGCCAAACTGAATAAATTCAAACACAAAACGCACGCCAAGCACGCTCCGCATAGGCTAGGAATCATGGGTTGGTGAACAAACCATTTTAAGCGTCCTCTCGCCTCGCGTCTTATTGAACATGCTATGGTTCTGGCAGCGTTTGTGATTTTCAAAGCTCTTACAGACAGCGGGAAGTGATAAAATCACATGCAGTTATCGCGACGACTGGCTTTTTCGATTGACATCGAGAGACGCAGCGCGCTTGCCTAGTCCGTTGTCAATCGCGTCGGCTAAGCGCCGCGACGACTTCTTGGCGATAGCATGTCATATACGCAGAATGTGCACCTAAGTTAGAATTCACTTACCGTGGAGGATTTGTTGTTATATCCAACGAATGAGGAACGAATGTCGTGTTTTCGCGACGACGTGAGATGGCTGACACACGATCTCCTTTGGATGGCCTTCGTTGATGTTCGCTGGACGAATCACCTTTCTCCGGTGCTGTGTTGTTCCGCGATGTTGAGCGCGCCCGCGGTGGAGCAACACCGAGTGAAAAAAATTGGAGGACTCTTAAGCTTCGCCTTCAAGAGTGGAACGCGATAGCGTTATCGCACCCCGTTCGCACCGCCTACTCACACGCGCTACGCCAGCCAAACGTCGCTATCGGCACAGATAGCCGGGCCCCGACGCGCCATGAAGGCGGACGCGATCATGGCGCGACTGGCGCGCCACGTGTCGGGGCAGCGCCGTACATTGCGACGAGGGGGTCTTCTGTGTTTGCCGCAAGATGGCCCTGCGTGTGCGCAGAGCGCAGACGAAATGTAGCGGAAACGTACTTCGCTACTCGTGAAACTGCGACTTCTGTAAGTTGCATGGTCATAATTACCGATATACACCGCAGTACAACTTTCTACGGCAAGTTTCTAAGGCAACACCGCATTCACTAGAGGCGATGTTGTCCCGTTTTGAAGGAACGAACTCGTGGCTGAGTGGTAGCGTCTCCGTCTCACACTCAGAAGACCCTGGTTCGGTTCCCACCAGCCCATCTTGCAAGATGTTTTTTATTTATGAAGTGCCTTCTGGGATTTATCGCTCACGGCCAACGCCGCTGACGCCGACGACACCGGCTTTTCTACGACACGAGCTCCTTAACGCTGTCGCGTTGAAAGTGGAGCGCTCGCTACGCGTTTGTTTGAACTGTGACTGGCTGCCTGTTCTCTTAAGGCACGTATATAGTCCGACGTTATCGGCGCGCGGGCGATCGTCGTTCGCGGTCAATCACGCTACGTCGGTTGCGCTGCGCCAGCCGAGATGCCATCCCCTCTATACTTCAATGCGCGCCGTCGGTTGCTATCTTCGAAGCATGCGCAGAACGTTCGCCAAGTAGCGCGCCGTCCGAAAAAGCCGTCTGCGGAGTTGTGTTGGCGCCTTTTTCTTCGCGCGCAATGCATTGTGGTGCGAGAGTTCCGCCGACTCCGACGCGCGAATGGCTCAGGAGCCATATCGGCGCCGGGCCCGTCGGGGCGCGTCGGAAGCCGCCGGTTACGTTGGCTGCGTCGGTGCGCCCGACTATAGAGGGGTCGTTTTCGCCGACGGGACGTAGCGCGCGCGCGCGCGGGCGTTACGTCGGACTATAAACGGCCCTTCAGAAGCAAAACGGTGTGTCCTATGCTCAGCGTGCGTGAGTGATACATCGCCATGTTCGGGGCCGACCTCCTACAGCTGAAGCAGAAAATGACGCTACTTTTTGTTCTCTATTGCCGCAAGAGTAGAACGGGCATTCTTCTTCCTCTCTGAAGGAGAGAGTGAAAAGCACATTTCACTCCCTCCTTGGGGACGGAGGGAACAATGCATTTCACTCCACTCGAGATTTTGAGAGAGTAAAAGAACGCTTTGAAGAGTAAATCGGCCGCTTCACTCCTGCGATACCCTCTCTAGTTTTTAGAGTGTAGTACGTCGGCGACTGAAGGTACGCATTTTTGTCGACTACAATAAAATAAAAAAATCGTAAAAGTACGAGGCAGAAATGTTGCCGGCGTGTTTAAAGCTCGGTTTAAGGAATACTAAACGAACGTATTTTGAAGGGAAGCACAAATACTCGCTATCGAACTAGACCGGAGTTGTGACCGTAAATTGAAGATTAACAAGATAGAGTTCGGTAAAAAGTGACGCAATCTGCGTGCGTCCATCTTTGGCGGAGTAATAACGGACCTTCCGGATAGTGGTAGATCGAGCCGAGGGGGTTCCGCATCGATGAACAGAGCTCTGACTCGGACGGTGAGCGTGGCACACGGCTACAGCCGACAATGGACGACGCCCGCTCCCCGAGACGGCAGCACGCAAAAGCAGCGAAGGTCGGAGAAGCCGTGAGAGCGCTAGGCTTCCGCGGTCGGGTCGGTCTCTCAGGCGCGACACATTCCGGTTCGCGGGGACAAACGTACTCAAACGCACTGCCCATCTGTGCTCTCTGAACGCCGAGAGACGTTAACTGAAGCTGCGATTGCGTCATACATGACTCGATAGTGGCTCCATCTGTGCACGCAACACATGCATGATCCAGTGATCGCTTCTGCCTTCTACGCAAGCGCCCGAAAGTAAGGTGCGCGGTAGTATCGTTGCAAACACGTAAGCAATGACAGCGTAGCAGGCTCTTGTTAATGAGGTTTTAGCAAGAGAGCCCCTATGACCGATCTTAAAAACGCTTCATGTTAAAATGGTGCAACTAACACTCTTGCACGCTTGGATTGCACAGCGGTAATCGAAATCGTAGGCTGTGAGCCGAACATAGCCGACACCCGTAATCACTGTCCTTCCAATGCCACCGCAGCCGAAGCACCCTTAGAGCTTTCGAACCACAATTCGCAGTTTGTATCGTCTAGAAATACTTTTCTTCGTTTATTTAGCCTCTGGCAACAACGTTCACTAGGGTTCATTTTTTTTGTCTCTAGATGCTAGATCTGTTGCCACAGATAGCGAATTTCATTGTTGAGATTTAGAAAAAAAAACAATCAAAGCTTCTTCGCGAGTGAGAGACCGCTCATTTGGGACTGACGCTAAGTTATTCTATATGATATTGCGTATTGTTATCGTAGTTACAATTTAAACGACCTTTGTTTGAAGTGAACGTTATGCGTCAAGTTCACATTTAAACTGCACTAGAGAAAATGCAAACAAAGCACCTGATGTACGCGTGCTCTGTCGATTGCATATTGCCAATCAGAAACACATGTTTGTCTGGCACTCGAACGTGCCTCGTAGGTGGGTTACTCAATTATGTGCGAATCAACTAGACTTGTCCGCATTTTGACATTTCCTACAACACACAAAGCCGCAGCTTCCCCGCCTCTGTGACCCGCTGGCTGGGGCGTGTTGCTGCTGCTGCTGCTGCAGAAACGAGGTCATTGGTTTGACTGCCGGCGGCCGCATTCCTACAGGGGTGGAATGCTCGTTTAACGTGCTTTAGGTCTACATCAAAAAATGAAAAGTGGAAAAAATTACCGGCGATTACGATACTCTCTAATGCAAAATTCAATCGCAGCTCCGTAAGTGTCTTCATTTCGCGGCAATTTGGCTGGCGTGGACAATCTGTCTCGTGCGGCACGTTGCAAACGGAACGAAATGGGGCGCGACTGCCTCGCTAATCGGGACATCACGAGACGCAACGCATGGGTGCGGCGTGGACGCGATTCACCGAAGCCGCCGCAGAGAGACCTCGGCTCATGCAGCGCTTTGTTTCCATACAGACGACGCGTGCTACTCTGAGGCGATCTCGTAGCATCGCCGCCGCAAAGCCCTTCTTACACGGCACTGCGCTTTTCTTCTCAAGCTTTCGCCCTCTTCCTCCGCTTTCCGCGTTATGGTTCCGTCGAACCCCCCTCCTCTGATTCCTTCCTCTCTTCGCTGTACCGCCGTCTTTCATCTGCCCCTACATCCGTTACTGTGCTTGCTACGAGGGACAACGCCAACACCGACGCATGCCGCAGAAACAGACGCCTCAGAGCTGCGCTCTAAGACTGGGCGGCCAGGATTAAACCGGAGCCTTCCGCAGGATCCCTCATCTTCGCAATGCGCAGTTTCATGACGCAAAATCTCATATTTAGCTCCCTCGGTGCCTAGAAACATTTTTATTCTCTGCCCGACCGGTATAAGTGAGCATAATTACTAGAAGAAATAATTCTAACATAGGAATTAGTATTCTACACAACATAAGAAATGGCAGAGGGCATTGCCAGGAAAACTATCAAGAAAAAGCTCTGCGCAAGAACATTCGAAACCCCAATACCCCGTTTTGAGGCCTACTTGATCAGGCTATAATACAAAATTTTGTTTATTGGCAGCTGTCGCTTTTGGATTTTGTTCTCCGCATTTTGCTATGTGTTCATGTTCGTTTAGTTATATATGTTTGGCCTTGAATTCGTGATTTTATGTGAGCCTCAACATATGAGCTTGCTCCTCTGGGACTTGATTGATGACGGTGAACTTATGATCGAAGGACCGTTTAGGAGAGTGCCGACATATTTGTACCGCGCAAAAGAGGAGGACTGAAGGAAGAACACAACAGAGGCGCTTCCTTCAGTCCTCGTCTTTTGCGCCGTGCAAACATGCAGATATTTAATCTCCAACTCGCCCAAGCTTCCACGTTTTCAGAGAGTGTAGTGTAATTTAAATCTCGATCTCTAAAGGATGCTTCCTGTACTGGTATCTTTTAAGCTAGCCAATAATATCTCCATCTGAATTCTTATATTATTATTATTATTATTATTATTATTATTATTATTATTATTATTATTATTATTTCAATTTCAGAAAAGAAAGGCGCCGTTCTGCGTGCTATGGCTTTTCTTACAACCAGACTACAAGAGAAGGCGAATGTTTTTTTTTAAACCTAAATCAGACTCTCTTAACCTGAATTCTTCTACCTCCTTTCCCTTCATAGGATGCAGGCGTATAATTAATTTGCGGTTTGTGTTGCTACGAAATTTTTACGGGATAATGTTATCCGCGGAGACGCGAATCGCTACGGGATAATGTTATCCGCACAGATGCAAATCGCATTGAATTGCTTATGGTATTTCTAGATGTGAAATGGCCCTCTGAGCTAAACTAAACGCTGTTCAACAGCCTAACAAGGACCCTGGGACGGTGTTTTCACTTGACAGCTGCTGCGCAAATATTGACTTCTCCATAACAGTCTACAAATCACAAGCAGGAGACGCTGACGTTGCAACAATGTCATTCGGACATAATAACAAAGGAATCTATAGGTGTTTTCATCTACAGCCAGCGTACAGTAACTATACGGGTGTTCAAAGTCACTTTCCGGGTTTGAAAAAAACCCAAAAAAACATGCGAACAAGAGTACACAGAAGTCATTTTTCTACATAGGTTATGCGCCCAGGCGGTCGCAAACTGTGAAGATAATTGTCCTCCTAATGTCAGTATTTAATTAAATTACTCGGGACTCAGGCGCGTTACTAAAATTGTACAAAATGGATTAGTCACCAAATGGCATCGCCTCTGAGTTTTCAATATAAAGATACATGCCAACTGCAGTAAATAAAAAAGTAAATTATCGAATTTAAATAAATACTAACATTACGACGACAATTATCCGCACAGTTTGCGACCGCCTGATCGCATAACCTACGTAGAAAAATGGCATCTATGTACTCCTATTCGCATTAAAAAAAAAGAAAAAAAACATCGGAAAGTCTAACATTGAACAGGCTAAATAAAGAAGGCGTAAAATCGCTGTGACGTAAGGTATAGCAATTGAGAGAACTGCAGTGTATGAGCCCAAACGCATACAAACAAACAGAAAATACAGTTCACAAAAGAAAAGAAAGAAAGGAAATGCATGTAACAGTTCACACTATTGCTTGAAAATATATGCTTAAAGGTAACAACAATGTACCGCAATGCTGGCATGCAAGAAGATGCACATATACTACTTGGTAATAAAATACATCTTCATTTAAATACGTGGGACATTACTCAAATTGAGATATTTATTGAACAATGCGTGTTTTTGTTGTGTTTTATTCTGTGTGTCTTATAATACGTATGATAATAAGGAACTTACGAAGTTTCTCAGTTGGGAGTGTGAACAGTTCTAATGTATGGAAGTAATAGAAAGCTGTAAAGAAAGTTCGAACATATTTCATACCAAGGTAAGAGATGTTTATTATATCGTATTTATAATAGTGTTCAATATGAATCATATTTAACTTCTCAAATATATCTGTTGTTGTAAACATGTTTTGAGCATTTGCAGTATAGCGATGATGGCGTTTTAGACAGTAACAATCTAGCAAATATTTACATTACGTTTTGTGCACCAGACTAGTTAATTATAAGTAAGCTGCGAGTAGAACAGTGCGTGTTACATTTTATTATGCTATTATGAATCAGGAACACCTTAGACATCCGTCAACCAAAGGACCAGGCAGGATTCCGTAAAGGCTACTCAACAATAGACCATATTCACACTATCAATCATGTGATAGAGAAATGTGCGGAATATAAGCAATCCTTATATATAGCTTTCATAGATTACGAGAAAGCGTTTGATTCAGTCGAAACCGCAGCAGTCATAGAGGCATTGCGGAATCAGGGTGCAGACGAGTCGTATGTAAAAATACTGAAAGATATCTATAGCGGCTTCACAGCCACCATAGTCCTCCATAAAGAAAGCAATAAAATCCCAATAAAGAAAGGAATCGGGCAGGGAGATACGATCTCTCCAATGCTATTCACAGCGTGTTTACAGGAGGTATTCAGAGACTTGGATTGGGAAGAATTGGGGATAAGAGTTAATGAAGAATACCTTAGTTACTTGCGATTCGCTGATGATATTGCCTTGCTGAGTAACTCAGGGGACCAACTGCAACGCATGCTCACTGACCTGGAGAGGCAAAGCCGAAGGGTGGGTCTAAAAATTAATCTGCAGAAAACTAAAGTAGTGGTTTAACAGTCTCGGAAGAGAACAGCAGTTTCCGATAGGTAGCGAGGGACACTGGAAGGGGTAAGGGAATACATCTACTTAGGACAGGTAGTGACTGCGGATCCGGATCATGAGACTGAAATAATCAGAAGAATAAGAATGGGCTGGGGTGCGTTTGGCAGGCATTCTCAGATCATGAACAGCAGGTTGTCATTATCCCTCAAGAGAAAAGTATGTAACAGCTGTGTCTTACCAGTACTCACGTACGGGGCAGAAACCTGGATGCTTACGAAAAGGGTTCTACTTAAATTTAGGACGACGCAACGAGCTATCGAAAGAAGAATGATAGGTGTAACGTTAAGGGATAAGAAAAGAGCAGATTGGGTGAGGGAACAAACGCGAGTTAATGATATCTTAGTTGAAATCAAGAAAAAGAAATGGGCATGAGCAGGACATGTAATGAGGAGGGAAGATAACCGACGGTCATTAAGGGTTACGGACTGGATTCCAAGGGAAGGGAAGCGTAGCAGAGGGCGGTAGAAAGTTAGGTGGGCGGATGAGATTAAGAAGTTTGCAGGGACAACATGGCCACAATGACTGGGGTAGTTGCAGAAGTGTGCGAGAAGCCTTTGCCCTGCAGTGGGCGTAACCAGGCTGATGATGATGATTATAATCAGGTTGATCTCATAGTGAGTTCCTAATGTCTCTTTCTTCTCCCGGCCAGCGGTCTTTCCTCTGGACGGGTTTCCTTCCCACTAGTGATATCTCTATAGAGGCTTTCTTGCGCAGTGGCATTCACAGCGTTCCAGTTGCCGTAGTGCCGACCAATGGGGTATACATTCGCGTGAAGAAACCAAAGACAATTCAAAAAGAGCTGCGGAAAGCTACCGCGCACTTCCAGAGCATAACCGATGTCCGACAATTTGGCAGAGGGGGCATCCTACGTTGTTCGCCGGACCACACCTGTGTTTCCGACCTTCTAAATTGTGGACTGTTCGCGAATCACCCCGTGAGCCCTTTTATTCCTTCTCATCTAGCTTTAGTTAAGGCGCTAGTTCGGGGAGTTGACGCGAGTCTGTCTGCTTCCGAGGTGCTGCAGATATTTTCCACGGCAGGTGCCATATCCGTCTACCGGTGTTCACGAGTTTCTGAGAATCAAAGAGCCCCCACAAAGTCGGTCATTGTCACTTTTTCAGGCACAACTAGGCCCACAGAGATCAAGACGTGCAGTCTAATATACATGGTTGAAGCACGTTCTCGCCGCCCGCCGCAATGTGTTCAGTGTTGGCGATATGGGTCACAGCATTAAGGGATGCTTGGGTGCCGCATTTGCGGAGAAGGCCACGATGCAAAGACATGTCCCTCTCAGAGTGAGCGATGCTGCTTGTGTGAAGTTTCTCACCCTGTGGACTCTTCGAAATGCCCTGCGAGAGACCAAGAGCTTCAAATTCTATAAGCTGTAGAACGGAAGCGATGTTCGCGTCGTGAAGCTTGGGCTATTGCATTAGAGAAATCATGTGGGTACGCTGAAGCTGCTGCACGTCACTCAAAAGCTATGGATGCGTCTCTTGGTGATGATGTAGCAGCTCCTGTGGAGAAAGGTATGGCAAAAGGCCTTGACAGTCTTTTTCAAACCTTTCTGAGACTATCGGGCAACAATTCACTGCTCAGATGTCACAGCTTTTGCAGGTTGCTGCGCGACCAAGTATTGTTTCTGAGAGAATAGCTTCTAATGAGAATATAGACGAATGCCTATGCGCAGAGACCACGTACCGCAGTGCTGACAATAGAGAACCTTCCGGATCTAACGCTAAACACCAGGGTGGTAACAGTCGCCAGTTCGGTTCAGAAAACATTGAGAACATGGATTTGCATGCTCGAACGTGTAAACGTCGCGCTTCTTTGTACTGCCCTAGAACTACTACCCTTCATAAACTAATGGCTAAAAAGAGTGAAAATGACGACCTATCAAAGAATGATTTCCTAAAAGATAGTATTTTACACATGACAGTTAATACTACTGGTAGATCGTCGACATAGGGACCTTAAAAGTGCTGCAGTGTAACTGTAGTTCCATTTTTGCTGCAGCCACTGATTTGTTATACCTTTGTGAAGAACTTTCTCCTGATCTGATTATTTTGCAAGAAACATGGTTGTCTACAAATAGGAGATTTCATTTAAAGAATTATGGCAGTTTTCATCTGGATCGCCCTTCTCGTAGAGGAGGTTTAGCATTTTTCATCTCATCGAAAATTTGTCATAGAGCTGAGATCAGCCAGCAGTCATTCTCTGCAGAAAGTGAGGTACTAGCATTGGACGTAATACTGCCGGGTTGTGCCCCATTTTCGATAGTCAATGTTTATTTTCCTAGAGGAGTTATAAGTACAGGTTGTCTTGATGCCGCAGTTGCAGCATGCAGAAAGCATATAATCATAGCTGGTGATTGTAATTGTCACCACATATCATGGAGCTATTGGTCCGATTCTTGTGGCAAACGATTGTTAGATTGGACTTCATCAAATGACCCTAATTGTGTGAATTCGAGAACCCCAACCTATGTATCGGGGAAATCGCGTTCGGTGCTAGACCTGACTTTTTCCAGTCCTGGTTGTGTCCTTTCGTCTTGGTCTGCTTTCACCTTGTCCACGAACAGCGACCACCTTCCAATAATTTTTGAAATTGCGTGCCAAAATAATTTGGTCAATAAGCATCTCCGCACCTATATTAATTATAGCAAATTTCAAGATCCATTACGATGAAATTTAAATAAACAGGGAGGACTAAGTGACGAAGTAAAAGCACTTAATTTGTGTCACGTTATAAGTGACACTTACACAAAATCCAGATTCATTATGCAGTCAACCAAAGGTGGTACTTATTCCCCCTGGTGGAATCCTTACTGTGAACGCGAATACAGAAAAAGAAAAGCAGCGTGGAAAAAGTTACTGTATAACTAGAATCCCCGTAATTGGAATGACTATTAATTTGTTGCAGCTACGTTCAGGCAGACAGTTGACAAAGCGAAAGAAAATTTTAGAGGTACACATTACTGTTATCTATCACATTCCGGTAACAAAAAAGCCCTATTGAGCTTTCTACCGTCAAAAAAGATTGGTTCAGCACCAAGAAATGTAGAATCTATTAGTTTAACTTCGACGGAATTGGTGCAGTCACTGGAGGAGCTTGCAAAATGCTTAGAGAGTCGATTTACGTCACTTCTACCCTATCATATGCCGGCACCTGAACAAGTGATGAATTCACAGCAGTCACATTAAAAGCATTAGTGAAAGTGGTAAAGCCACTGCCAGCTTCAGCTCTAGGTCCTGATGGCATTACTACAGCAACGATAAAAATAATATTCGAATCGTCTCCCCAGGAGTTCCTTAAATTTATAAATATTTCAATTCAGAATGCATGGATTTACCCAGATTGGAAAGTGGCCAATGTAATTACGCTACTTAATGAGCAGGGCGATGTATACACAATAGATAGCATTAGGCCTATTTCACTCACTTCAGATCTTGTAAAGTTAATCGAGAGAGTATTGTATGTTCATACTGAAAGGCGGGTAGGCGAACATCAAATACTAAGTGACTCTCAAATAGTATTCAGGCGTGGGTGCTCAATATGGTGTGCTCATGTTGACTTGGAAAGTCAAATTCAACTCGCTCGCCGCAACAACCCGTACGTGGTCTTAGTGACATTAGACATTGCGAAGGCGTATGACAGTGCCGAGCACACCATCTTGATCGACAGACTTCAAAGTGTGAATCTCCCACAATATATAATTGCATGGTGTCGTAATTTACTGAGCGCACGTAAATATTATTTCTATCAAAATGGCGTTTCTTCTCAATGTAACAAACAGACCAGGGGTGTTCCTCAAAGCGCAGTACCATCCCCCATTTTATTTAATAGTTTACTGAGTCATATTACTACAAACTGTCACGTGCAGGTATGTGTATACGCTGATGATATTGCATATTTTCGGTCTCAAGTGATATACATAGTCTTTTTAAAGCATTGCAGTCGTATTCGAATCAGATTGAAATGAGGCTTAAGGGAATACAAATGTCGCTAAATGTCAACAAAAGTGTCATCATAGTTTTCCCGTTAACTTTTCCTGTCCGGAAAACACTCACGTACGATAAGGAGACAATTCCACAGGTACAATCACTAAATTAAATATCTGGGAATGATTTATACAGAAAACCTTAATTAGCGGGCACACATAGAATACATCGCATCTAACGGAGCACGGGCTGTTGGTTTATTACGAAGTGTCAGCAACAGTCATTTTGGACTGAGCAGGGTACTCTGTTGATGATTAATTGTACGTATGTCCGCCCTATTTTAAGAGCTTGGTTGCGTATTATTTTCTCGAGGCCCTGCTTATAAAATACGCCCTCTTGTTCTTTTAGTACGCGAACCATTACGTCTATGTCCTGTCCTTCCAAAATTTGTAGCGAATAATATTATTTACCAAGAAACTCACCTGCCTTCTCTTCAAACTTGATTTCGAATACTGACAGTCCAGACATTACTAAATATATATGCTTCTCCCCAGAGACGCTCCTCTTATGTGTTCATTCGAGAGCCGACTGTATTCTTTGCGAATCAATGGTCTGGACTGCATCGCCTCCGGATAATTTTGGTGCAGAAGCTATTAGAACCATGAACTATTAGTATCAATCCGCTATGTGGTTTTCGCAAATTTACCTACTGCGACAGCAAGCATTGAATTCGATAATATATTTATTAATAACGCTAATCTTTTGTCTATATATACCTAAAAGGTTTGTTAGATGACCACCTTGAGAACGTCCCTATAGATACAGTAATAGCTACAGGTGCTTCTGTCAGTGAAGAGAAGGCAGGAGTTGGCATTTTTTCACCATCATGAAATTGATCTTTCTCTCTTCGACTGCCCGACTTTACACCAATATTTCAGGCAGAGTTATTGGCCATTATTCTAGCTCTACATAAACTTCCCTGAGCTATTTCTTCAGCCGTAATCATAACCGACTCCTTATTCGTTTGTTCTGCTCTAACAGGGCCAAATTGATCTACTATTCTCCGAGAATCTCATTCATCTATACCCCAATATTTACGCCTCATTCATTTTTTATGGGTACCAGGACATATGGGACTCACTTTAAATGAGTCAGCAAACGCACTGGCGGTGGCATCTCTTAGAGGCCTGTACTGAGGATCCTGAAACCTTCGGCATACATCACGGCTGCAAGATTGAGAAAATCTTGTGTTCAAGAAGTACTTATAAATCGCGTACATTAAATAACACCGATTTCCAGCAACTTAGATTCCCTTGGCACCGCAAGTGCTGTTTAACAAAAAAAAAATTAAGTTTCATTCGCAAGAATGCGTTGCCGAATGCCAGTGCCTTAGTTTAATTCTCACAGGTCAGGTTCGGCACTTTCTCCTCATTGTTTTTGTTGCAACGAACCTTAAACTATGGAACATTTCTTTATAGAGTGTCGTAGATTCGACGTGCACAGGAAACGACTTCTGGAAGGTCCCCTTGGCCAACTTGGGTTGGGCATTACGCACCCGGCGATACTGTCTCTTGGGGCGTCGGCACTAGGACATTGCAATGGGAAGGTATTTGAGGCCATATCTAACTTTGTAAGTGAAACAAAGAGACTGCAATTTTGAGTTCATTGTTTCACTTTCCCCAGTATGCACGCAAAAGTGTTAACTTCGAATTGTAAAATAATACAGCCTGAAAATTGATAACGATTAGTATTCATTTAATATCTTTTCTAAGCTACAAAATTCTATTTAAGTATTCTTTCCTTCTTACCTACTGCCACTCGATTCATGGTCGATCCCCCGTAGTGGGTGAGCCATATCCGTAGGCAGCAAACCAAACCAAACCAAGCTGGCTGCTGCGTGTTGTTGCTGGTCAGCCATATTAACTACACTGACTGTGCTTATATATACATTGTGAATGCTGTCTTTCTATACTCCCAACATCCCAGTAACAATACATTTTCGTCCCCTCCCTTGTAAACCACAGGGACTGCCTTCTTTTCATTCCATCTGGAAGCGTGCCTGGTTTAATAGCTGAATTGAACACATGTGCTAGCACTAGCGCTATGCACTCCATATCACATTATAGTGGCTTCATTTGCAACCTATCTATATCAACCGCTTAGCCGTTCTTTAAGTTCAGAATGGTTCTGAATACTTCCACCTCGTCGGTCGGCTTAACCGACTATAACATAACGACTATAGCCATAGATTAAGATTACGGCACCAAGCCATCAAGTTCTTCACACTGTGCATTAACAAAATGCTGATTAATATAGTGTGTAAGTGATCTTCCGCTGTAGGAACATTTCATATTTTTACTGAAACCGGGGAATAATGTCTTTTATTGTGCGACTTAATGCGTAATTATTACCTTCCATACAACTTCAGGGCGTTTATTGCTTACTTCTGAAAACATGTGCTAATAATCGAGACATTTTGCTTTGCCGTGCATGGAACTGGAGTTTCTTTCTGACATTTTTGAACTCCTTCAGTTTAGGCTCAATTCATGTATGTAGACAAGATTGAAAGTGGCGGTTCTAATATTTTAACAACTCTATATGTTCTTACGTACACAAGAAATCTGAACACGCGACTTCACGGAGGAGGAGCTGGAAAGGGATTGAGTTGATGTTTTTACTGCAATGCCAACTCATCAAATCTTATTGCGAAACCGGCGGAAATAATCACAATGCATATCTAGCTCACGCAAGGCTTCTTATCTCTGGGACTATTACATTGCTGCGCATCTGAAGTTTCTTGCACCATATATTATTTGAAAATGAAGAGCGAACTTTCTTTTGTTATGACTCGATGACTTGGGACTTGAAATGCAGCAGTGAACGGAGTTGGGCTAGTTGGTATTGCATGCTTTTGAAGTGGGAAACAAACACGAGGACTGACAGCGCCTGTGTTGTCGAATTTTCTCTCAGTCTTCGTCTTGCCGCGCTGTTTCTCACTTCAAAAGCATCACTTGAACGACAGAACTGATGAGCGCGCACGCTACGGCTTATTAAGAGAGCGCAATACAAATTATAAATTCGAAATAACTGACACACTATGGCCAACAGTTCCCAAAAGACAGACATCTTTCGCAGCTATTCGGTGACGAAAGACAAGGAACTGTAGAGTCGATATTTGCGGTTTAAAACTGTCGCCGCAGCATCCCCCCATACTGCACAGTTTTACTTAAGAAAGGCACAACACACAGCCGAAGCTTCTCAAAGGAAACGCCTAGGCGTCGCCTGCAGCGCCGTCCGTTATTCGGCAAATGCTTGACGATATCGCTACCCTCCTCAACGGAACGGAGCACCGCTGTGGGACTGTCTCTCCTGTCGCGTCGATTCTCGAATACCAAAGGACAAAGTTTTTTTTCCTCCCCAATCGCTCATATTTCTATTTGCTACAATAATTGTAGAGCTTGAACAAACACGCGGTCTAGTTGGTCTGCTGGAAGAGGTTGCCCCCCACATCTTTTCACTTTTCTTGTGCATCGCGAAGACCACTCAAATCGTACTTATTAGGTGCACGTTAAAGAACCCCAGGTGGTCAAAATTTCCGGAGTTCTCCACTACGGCGTGCCTCGTAATCAGAAAGTGGTTTGGGCATGTTAAACTGCATAATTAAAGAAAGAAGACCACTCAAATCAGCTTGCGGCAAGGTTTAGTACTGATGGCGGCTGTGCTGTTCGTGTGTTGATGATGATAATGGGAGGTGAGAAACCTGTGTTTGTGTTAGCTCCTATGAGTGCGTGCTGTGGATACGTTCATTCGTAAGTGGAGGTTTTTATACGGCCGCTCTTTCTCTGCACTGTACCACGTAAAAGACTCAGACCACTCAAATCAGCTTGCGGCAATGTTTGGTTGTGATGTCGGCTGTGCTGTTCGTGTGTTGATGATGATAATGGGAGGTGAGAAACCTGTGTTTGTGTTAGCTCCTATGAGTGCGTGCTGTGGATACGTTCATTCGTAAGTGGAGGTTTTTATACGGCCGCTCTTTCTCTGCACTGTACTACGCAAAAAACTCAGAGGTTATGTCTTGTGGCTGGCATAGCTGGGCTCATCACGTCCAGGTCACCAATTTGTCGGAGGCGGCGCCAAATCTAGCCGCCGTAGCCACGGTTTATTTAAGCCGGCCAGCCATGGTGCAGCAGCATCTCGGAAGCGGCCGCTCAGTTCAAGTGTGATTTATTCGTGCAGTACCCGCACTTTCTTTTAAGCTTGCTGCGCCTTCTTTGAAGTTTCAACATTTCAGTGACACGTCAACTTGAATATTTTCCCTTGGACTGACATACTAAGGTTTGTTCATTTCCAAGATAGAATGTACAAGCGTGACTGAACGAGGATGTAGAAAGAAACACAGCAGACTGCCAGGTTGCAGTCAGCGATATCGGTCATTATAAAACCGCATCACACGTGCGAAATTAAGGGCAGGACCATTTTCGCCAATATCTACATCGCTAAAGCAAAAGCTGCAAAAGCAGTGACGTGGTCATCTGTCACTGACCGGAGCGTGGCCACCGCTATGCCACGCTCCGGTCAGTGACAGATGACCACGTCACTGCTTTTGCTGCCGACGCCTATCCAGATCCTCCTGATTACTCGCAGGATGCCTTGAACCTCGACGGCCCATTACGTCCCATGGTCGCTCCGGATCTCACGCCTTACCAAGCAGCCGCTCTATATCTATATCTGAAGGAAGACGTGCTTTTTACGTGGGGTTCCCCCTCAGGCTGCCGCATTTTCACGCCTTATCACGATTCTCATCCATCCACCGGTCTTGGCCCACTTTGACCCGTCCGCACCGACAGATGTCCGAACCGATGCCAGTAGTTATGGGATCGGCGCCGTCTTATGGCAACGCCAACACGGACACGACCGCATTATAGCCTACGCTAGCCGGCTCCTGACAACTGCAGAGCGCAACTATTCGATTACCGAGCGCGAATGTCTTGCTTCTCGTCTGGGCTGTTTCAAAGTTCCGGCCACATCTATATGGCGAGCCCTTCTCAGTAATCACAGACCATCATGCGCTCTGTTCGCTTTCGTCGCTCAATGATCCTACTGGCCGGCTCGGTCGTTGGGCTTTCTGGCTACAAGAATATCCCTACACAGTGACTTACAAGTCGGTACGCCAACACCAGCACGCAGATTGCCTCTCTCGCTACACAGTCGAGGACGCGACGTCTAATACTTACACAGACGCCTGTGTTCTCTCTGTTTTTCCAACGCTCCGTGTCGCTGACGAGCAGCGCCGTGACCCGTCCTTGCGCATCATCATTGACCGCCTGGAATCGTCACAGGCCGACAGTTCCCTGCGCGTATTCACACTTCAAGATAGCGTACCCTACAGCCACAACGTTCACCCGACGGCCCTGCATTATTCCTTGCGATCCTTAAATGCCTTCGCTGGGCTGTTCTCCACGAACTTCACGACCTCCTCACTGCCGGTCACCTGGGTGTGTCACGTACCTACAACCGCATCCACCGACGCTTCTTTTGGCCAGGGCTTGCTCGCTCCGTTCGAAGATAAGTAGCTGCGTGTGAGAAATACAAGCGACGCAAGACACCATCGACACTCCCTGCTGGTTACCTTCAACCACTCGACATTCCCCCGGAACCATTTTAACGCGACAGCGTTAAGGAATTCGTGTCGCAGAAAAGCCGGTGTCGTCGGCGTCGATGGCGTTCGCCGTGAGCGAAAAATGGCGGAGGGCAATTTATCAATGAAAACAACTTGCAAGATTGGCTGGGTAGGAATCGAACCAGGGTCTCCGGAGTCTGAGACGGAGATGCTACCACTCAGCCATGAGTTCGATGCTTGAAAGTGGGACAAAAGCGCCGCTAGTGAATGTGGTGTTGCCTTAAAAACGAGCCGTAGAAAGTTATACTGCGGTGTATATGAGTAATTATGAGCATGTAAATTACAGAAGTCGTAGTTCAACGCGTAGCGAAGTACGTTTCCGCTACATTTCTTCTGCGCTTGGCGCGCACCCAGAGCCATCTTGCGGCAAACACAGAAAGTTTTCTCGCTCGATCCCCTTCCAACTTCCAGCGTGCGTCACTCGTACCCTCGTGCTTAAGCGCGAGACACATGGTGCGATTTTCCGTGCGATCTGTCGTACGGCGCGTCATGTGGGACTTGCCGCATGCGGCCATTCGGGACACATGGTACGAATGAGCGAGTGGCGGGTAGCTCCGCCCAAAACCGGCACCCCTGCGTGGAAGCTCGGAATGCGAACTTCGAACAGAAAGTGAAAGCAAAGGTATTTGCACAGCTCTCTTGTTTGAAACAATCGATGACAATATAAACACGCCTATACGAGCACTGTAGACGTGATTCCGCAAGGCCGCGTTAGCAGTATCGGCTCCGTTGACAGCCGCCGATGGTTAGGAGCCGGCAGGCGTAGCTCACTCGGCCATCGAATCCGACACCGGTGGCGCTTGTGACACGATCGCTTGTAGCTCGTATAACGAAGCGCCTATGCTAGTCGGCACAACGTGCACACAGTTATGTCACGCTTAAACTGCAGCCCATTTGATTTCATTGACGCCGACGGAAGCGAACGAGCATGTCAGGCGAGCTTGCGATCGCTGGGAGACGGTATAGGCCTAGCTCGCCGGCCGTCTATCCGGGGCCGAGGGCCCTTGCAATGCATCCGCAGCTCGCAATAAAGCGCCTAAATTTGTTAGCACGATCAATGCCTGAACAATTATGTCGCTCTTAAGTGAAAACACGGTTAGTTTTACCGGTGCCGTTAGTAGCGATGAGCAAACACGCCAGTCAGGCGAGCCGCTTCGATAGACGATTGCTGGCGCGTCTGCGCTGACCGCGTCCGAGTATATAGAAATCACGCCGACGATTTATTATTTCGCACAACGTTTTATAACACGCATTCCTTCGAGTTCACTTTATTCTATAAGTTATTCCGTGTGAGCAACAAATTCTAGCCCATTAACGTGCCACCCGGACAGGCCGCCATTGGTATATGAACCTGGCAACGTTTAACGCTAGAACCTTATCTAGTGAGGCGAGTCTAGCAGTGCTATTGGAGGAATTAGAGAGCAGTAAATGGGATATAATAGGGCTCAGTGAAGTTAGGAGGCCAAAAGAAGCATATACAGTGCTAAAAAGTGGGCACGTCCTGTGCTACCGGGGCTTAGAAGAGAGACGAGAACTAGGAGTCGGATTCCTGATTAATAAGAACATCGCTGGTAACATACAGGAATTCCATAGCATTAACGAGAGGGTGGCATGTCTTGTTGTGAAACTTAATAAGACGTACAAAATGAAGGTTGTACAGGTCTACGCCCCTACATCTAGTCATGATGGCCAGGAAGTCGAAAGCTTCTATCAAGACGTGGAATCGGCGATGGGTAAAGTCAAAACAAAATACACTATACTGATGGGCGATTTCAATGCCAGGGTAGTCAAGAAGCAGGCCGGAGACAAGGCAGTGGGGGAATATGGCATAGGCTCTAGAAATAGCAGAGGAGAGTTATTAGTAGAGTTTGCAGAACAGAATAATATGCGGATAATGAATACCTTTTTCCGCAAGCGGGTTAGCCGAAAGTGGACGTGGAGGAGCCCGAATGGTGACACTAGAAATGAAATCGACTTTATACTCTGCGCGAACCCTGGCATCATACAAGATGTAGACGTGCTCGGCAAGGTGCGCTGCAGTGACCATAGGATGGTAAGAACTCGAATTAGCCTTGACTTGAGGAGGGAGCGGAAGAAACTGGTACATAAGAAACCAATCAATGAGTTAGCGGTAAGAGGGAAACTAGAGGAATTCCGGATCAAGCTACAGAACAGGTATTCGGCTTTAACCCAGGGAGAGGACCATAGTGTTGAAGCAATGAACGACAATCTTATGGGCATCATTAAGGAGTGCGCAATAGAAGTCGGTGGTAACGCCGTTAAACAGGAAACCAGTAAGCTATCGCAGGAGACGAAAGACCTGATCAAGAAACGCCAATGTATGAAAGCCTCTAACCCTACAGCTAGAATAGAACTGGCAGAACTTTCTAAGTTAATCAACAAGCGTAAGACAGCGGACATAAGGAACTATAATATGGATAGAATTGAACAGGCTCTCAGGAACGGAGGAAGCCTAAAAGCAGTAAAGAAGAAACTAGGAATAGGCAAGAATCAGTTGTGTGCGTTAAGAGACAAAGGCCCCAATATCGTTACTAATATGGATGAGATAGTTCAAGTGGCTGAAGAGATTTATAGAGATTTATACAGTACCAGTAACACCCACGACGATAAGGTGAGAGAGAATAGTCTAGAGGAACTTGAAATCCCACAAGTAACACCGGAAGAGGTAAAGAACGCCTTGGGAGCTATGCAAAGGGGGAAGGCAGCTGGGGAGGATCAGGTAACAGCAGATTTGTTGAAGGATGGTGGGAACACTGTCCTAGAAAGGTTGGCCGCCCTATATACACCATGCCTCATGACCTCAAACGTACCGGAATCTTGGAAGAACGCTAACATAATCCTAATCCATAAGAAAGGGGACGCCAGAGACTTGAAAAATTATAGACCGATCAGCTTACTGTCCGTTGCCTACAAAGTATTTACTAAGGTAATCGCAAATAGAATCAGGAATATCTTAGACTTCTGTCAACCAAAGGACCAGGCAGGATTCCGTAAAGGCTACTCAACAATAGACCATATTCACACTATCAATCAGGTGATAGAGAAATGTGCGGAATATAACCAACCCTTATATATAGCCTTCATTGATTACGAAAAAGCATTTGATTCAGTAGAAACCTCAGCAGTCATGAAGGCACTACGGAATCAGGGTGTGGTTGAGCCATATGTAAAGATACTGGAAGCTATCTATAGCGGTTCCACAGCCACCGTAATCCTCCACAAAGAAAGCAACAAAATCCCAATAATGAAAGGCGTTAGACAGGGAGATACGATATCTCCTATGCTATTCAAAGCATGTTTACAGGAGGTATTCAGAGACCTGGAGTGGGAAGAATTGGGGATAAAAGTTGATGAAGAATACCTTAGCAACTTGCGATTCGCTGATGATATTGCCTTGCTTAGTAACTCAGGAGACCAATTGCAATGCATGCTCACTGACCTGGAGAGGCAAAGCAGAAGGGTGGGTCTGAAAATTAATCTACAGAAAACTAAAGTAATGTTTAACAGTCTCGGAAGAGAACAGCAGTTTACGATAGGTGGCGAGGCACTGGAAGTGGTAAGGGAATACATCTACTTAGGGCAGGTAGTGACCACGGATCCGGATCATGAGATTGAAATAACCAGAAGAATAAGAATGGGCTGGGGTGCGTTTGGCAGGCATTCTCAAATCATGAACACCAGGTTGCCACTATCCCTCAAGAGGAAAGTATAACAGGCGTGTCTTACCAGTACTCACCTACGGGGCAGAAACCTGGAGGCTTACGAAAAGGGTGCTGCTGAAATTGAGGACGACGCAACGATCTATGGAAAGAAGAATGATAGGTGTAACGTTAAGGGATAAGAAAAGAGCAGATTGGGTGAGGGAACAAACGCGGGTAAATGACATCTTAGTTGAAATCAAGAAAAAGAAATGGGCATGGGCCGGACATGTAATGAGGAGGGGAGATAACCGATGGTCATTAAGGGTTACGGACTGGATTCCAAGGGAAGGGAAGCGTAGTAGGGGGCGGCAGAAAGTGAGGTGGGCGGATGATATTAAGACGTTTGCAGGGACAACATGGCCACAATTAGTACATGACCGAGGTAGTTGGAGAAGTATGGGAGAGGCCTTTGCCCTGCAGTGGGCGTAACTAGGCTGATGATGAATGTGCCACCGTCTGCGGCGAAAGTGGCCCGCGTTTCGACCAGGGACAAAGAAAAAATACAGAACTGATGGGAGCGGCGAGGCGCTCACTCGCCAGCTCCACACCGCCGGGTCTACCACGTGGCCATGACGTTCACGCTACCGGCGCTGTCATTGGCTGCGGTCGTCCGACGGATGCGGCAGTCGCGCGACAACATTCAGCAAGTTGGTCGCATGCGCGGCGTGCCATTTGGCACCGCGTGCGGCAGATTTGGTTGAGAACCTATTGAGTGCGGCTGCCAAGCAAATGGTCGTACGACCGATCGCACCCAAAATCACACCATGTGTTTCGGGCTTTAGGCGACGCGGCTCCACTTTCCGCTGAAAGCGCGATTCCTATAGGTGCAGCCTCCGATGCGGGGCGCCTCTGACGTGATCGCTGCGCCGCAGCGCGTCTGGTGGGAAAGCGTCCCCTGCGATGTGTGCCGTACATCTGGCGAGGAGTCATGCCTGTGCGTGGTGCTCCCAAGCGAAATAGAGGACGATGCCATCCAGGCGGCAGCCCCATGATCGCGTCCGCCTTCATGGCGCGTCGCGGCCCGGCTGTCCGTGCCGATCACGATGTTTGGCTGGCGAGACACAGAGTTCTTTGGTTCGTTCCGCTTGCTCACGCGCACCTTTCGTCTTTGCGTGACTCAAGAGCATGCCCACCGAATGAGTGAGCGGTCCGAACGGGGTGCGATAACGCTATAGCGTTCCGCTCTTGAAGGCGAAGCTTAAGCGTCCTCCAATTTTGATCAAGAATTTGGGCTCTTTCCGTTTGTGCTTCGACGCCGCGGTACTCGCTGTGCAAGTTCGCGGCGTTTCTTCGCATGTGTGTAGCAATACGCGATTTTTCTCTGGCTCACCAGGCGTCGCAGCACTACATAATTTGGGCTCTTTCCGTTTGTGCTTCGACGCCGCGGTACTCGCTGTGCTAGTTCGCGTCGTTTCTTCGCATGTGTGTAGCAATACGCGATTTTTCTGTGGCTCACCAGGCGTCGCAGCACTACATAATTTGGGCTCTTTCCGTTTGTGCTTCGACGCCGCGGTACTCGCTGTGCAAGTTCGCGGCGTTTCTTCACATGTGTGTAGCAATACGCGATTTTTCTCTGGCTCACCAGGCGTCGCAGCACTACATAATTTGGGCTCTTTCCGTTTGTGCTTCGACGCCGCGGTACTCGATGTGCAAGTTCGCGGCGTTTCTTCGCATGTGTGTAGCAATACGCGATTTTTCTGTGGCTCACCAGGCGTCGCAGCACTACATAATTTGGGCTCTTTCCGTTTGTGCTTCGACGCCGCGGTACTCGCTGTGCAAGTTCGCGTCGTTTCTTCGCATGTGTGTAGCAATACGCGATTTTTCTGTGGCTCACCAGGCGTCGCAGCACTACATAATTTGGGCTCTTTCCGTTTGTGCTTCGACGCCGCGGTACTCGATGTGCAAGTTCGCGGCGTTTCTTCGCATGTGTGTAGCAATACGCGATTTTTCTGTGGCTCACCAGGCGTCGCAGCACTACATAATTTGGGCTCTTTCCGTTTGTGCTTCGACGCCGCGGTACTCGCTGTGCAAGTTCGCGTCGTTTCTTCGCATGTGTGTAGCAATACGCGATTTTTCTGTGGCTCACCAGGCGTCGCAGCACTACATAATTTGGGCTCTTTCCGTTTGTGCTTCGACGCCGCGGTACTCGCTGTGCAAGTTCGCGGCGTTTCTTCGCATGTGTGTAGCAATACGCGATTTTTCTGTGGCTCACCAGGCGTCGCAGCACTACATAATTTGGGCTCTTTCCGTTTGTGCTTCGACGCCGCGGTACTCGATGTGCAAGTTCGCGGCGTTTCTTCGCATGTGTGTAGCAATACGCGATTTTTCTGTGGCTCACCAGGCGTCGCAGCACTACATAATTTGGGCTCTTTCCGTTTGTGCTTCGACGCCGCGGTACTCGCTGTGGAAGTTCGCGTCGTTTCTTCGCATGTGTGTAGCAATACGCGATTTTTCTGTGGCTCACCAGGCGTCGCAGCACTACATAATTTGGGCTCTTTCCGTTTGTGCTTCGACGCCGCGGTACTCGCTGTGCAAGTTCGCGGCGTTTCTTCGCATGTGTGTAGCAATACGCGATTTTTCTGTGGCTCACCAGGCGTCGCAGCACTACATAATTTGGGCTCGTTCCGTTTGTGCTTCGACGCCGCGGTACTCGCTGTGCAAGTTCGCGGCGTTTCTTCGCATGTGTGTAGCAATACGCGATTTTTCTGTGGCTCACCAGGCGTCGCAGCACTACATAATTTGGGCTCTTTCCGTTTGTGCTTCGACGCCGCGGTACTCGCTGTGCAAGTTCGCGGCGTTTCTTCGCATGTGTGTAGCAATACGCGATTTTTCTCTGGCTCACCAGGCGTCGCAGCACTACATAATTTGGGCTCTTTCCGTTTGTGCTTCGACGCCGCGGTACTCGATGTGCAAGTTCGCGGCGTTTCTTCGCATGTGTGTAGCAATACGCGATTTTTCTGTGGCTCACCAGGCGTCGCAGCACTACATAATTTGGGCTCTTTCCGTTTGTGCTTCGACGCCGCGGTACTCGCTGTGCAAGTTCGCGTCGTTTCTTCGCATGTGTGTAGCAATACGCGATTTTTCTGTGGCTCACCAGGCGTCGCAGCACTACATAATTTGGGCTCTTTCCGTTTGTGCTTCGACGCCGCGGTACTCGCTGTGCAAGTTCGCGGCGTTTCTTCGCATGTGTGTAGCAATACGCGATTTTTCTGTGGCTCACCAGGCGTCGCAGCACTACATAATTTGGGCTCGTTCCGTTTGTGCTTCGACGCCGCGGTACTCGATGTGCAAGTTCGCGGCGTTTCTTCGCATGTGTGTAGCAATACGCGATTTTTCTCTGGCTCACCAGGCGTCGCAGCACTACATAATTTGGGCTCTTTCCGTTTGTGCTTCGACGCCGCGGTACTCGCTGTGCAAGTTCGCGGCGTTTCTTCGCATGTGTGTAGCAATACGCGATTTTTCTGTGGCTCACCAGGCGTCGCAGCACTACATAATTTGGGCTCTTTCCGTTTGTGCTTCGACGCCGCGGTACTCGATGTGCAAGTTCGCGGCGTTTCTTCGCATGTGTGTAACAATACGCGATTTTTCTGTGGCTCACCAGGCGTCGCAGCACTACATAATTTGGGCTCTTTCCGTTTGTGCTTCGACGCCGCGGTACTCGATGTGCAAATTCGCGGCGTTTCTTCGCATGTGTGTAGCAATACGCGATTTTTCTCTGGCTCACCAGGCGTCGCAGCACTACATAATTTGGGCTCGTTCCGTTTGTGCTTCGACGCCGCGGTACTCGCTGTGCAAGTTCGCGGCGTTTCTTCGCATGTGTGTAGCAATACGCGATTTTTCTGTGGCTCACCAGGCGTCGCAGCACTACATAATTTGGGCTCTTTCCGTTTGTGCTTCGACGCCGCGGTACTCGCTGTGCAAGTTCGCGGCGTTTCGTCGCATGTGTGTAGCAATACGCGATTTTTCTGTGGCTCACCAGGCGTCGCAGCACTACATAATTTGGGCTCTTTCCGTTTGTGCTTCGACGCCGCGGTACTCGCTGTGCAAGTTCGCGGCGTTTCTTCGCATGTGTGTAGCAATACGCGATTTTTCTGTGGCTCACCAGGCGTCGCAGCACTACATAATTTGGGCTCTTTCCGTTTGTGCTTCGACGCCGCGGTACTCGCTGTGCAAGTTCGCGGCGTTCTGTCGCATGTGTAGCATTACGCGATTTTTCTGTGGCTCACCAGGCGTCGCAGCACTACATAATTTGGGCTCTTTCCGTTTGTGCTTCGACGCCGCCGTACTCGCTGTGCAAGTTCGCGGCGTTCCGTCGCATGTGTAGCATTACGCGATTTTTCTGTAGCTCAGCAGGCGTCGCATGGCTACATAATTTGGGCCCTTTCCGTTTGTGCTTCGACGCCGCCGTACTCGCTGTGCAAGTTCGCGGCGTTCCGTCGCATGTGTAGCATTACGCGATTTTTCTGTAGCTCAGCAGGCGTCGCACGGCTACATAATTTGGGCCCTTTCCGTTTGTGCTTCGACACCGCGGTACTCGCTGTGCAAGTTCGCGGCGTTCCGTCGCATGTGTAGCATTACGCGATTTTTCTGTAGCTCAGCAGGCGTCGCATGGCTACATAATTTGGGCCCTTTCCATTTGTGCTTCGACGCCGCCGTACTCGCTGTGCAAGTTCGCGGCGTTCCGTCGCATGTATAGCATTATGCGATTTTTCTGTAGCTCAGCAGGCGTCGCACGGCTACATAATTTGGGCCCTTTCCGTTTGTACTTCGACGCCGCGGTACTCGCTGTGCAAGTTCACGGCGTTTCTTCTCATGTGTAGCATTACGCGGTTTTTCTGTAGCTCAGCAGGCGTCGCAGCACTACATAATTTGGGCCCTTTCCGTTTGTGCTTCGACGCCGCGGTACTCACTGTGCAAGTTCACGGCGTTTCTTCTCATGTGTAGCATTACGCGGTTTTTCTGTAGCTCAGCAGGCGTCGCAGCACTACATAATTTGGGCCCTTTCCGTTTGTGCTTCGACGCCGCGGTACTCACTGTGCAAGTTCACGGCGTTTCTTCTCATGTGTAGCATTACGCGGTTTTTCTGTAGCTCAGCAGGCGTCGCAGCACTACATAATTTGGGCCCTTTCCGTTTGTGCTTCGACGCCGCGGTACTCACTGTGCAAGTTCACGGCGTTTCTTCTCATGTGTAGCATTACGCGGTTTTTCTGTAGCTCAGCAGGCGTCGCAGCACTACATAATTTGGGCCCTTTCCGTTTGTGCTTCGACGCCGCGGTACTCACTGTGCAAGTTCGCGGTGGCCATGCACTTGCGCGTAATCCACGTTCGCGAAGTGAAGTATCACTGTAGTCGTTTATTGAGGAACTGCCTAAGAAAGCTAGATAGATAGTAGATAGGTAGGCCCAATGTGGCTGAAGTAGGCTAAGAATGCTATCTGCAATAAAAAAATGATTAAAAGCATTCTTTTGACGGATGAAGTATTAAGCATGACATGCTTTTAGGTACCATTGTCGGTGACATTCAGAGACCTTGAGCCAAAATCCTGAGCAGTTATCCGGGCACTCGAAACTAGATTAGAACGAGAACATGCAAGCAGCGTTGCGAGAACAAAGTGAGATAATACGGGCAACGAGTCAAAAGTTAAACGGATACAAAACGTTTTCCGCCTTTATTTTTACCCCAAATGAAAGCTTGGGTGCTGAAATTAGCTGACACAACGTTGTTTTCAGGCAGAAACTAGCGGAATTTCATATAATTTTCCCAAAATGCCGCGTCTAGCGGCCGCGCCATGTACTAGAGTGGGTGATGTTTCGGTGACGTTTTCTGCACCGGATACCGGCGTGCCAGCCGTCGCCCGCGTCTCTGCACCCGCTGTAAGATTTGTCGGACGATCCCAGCACTGGGATACAGTTGTAGGATTTGTCGGACGATCTCGCTGCTGCCACCATTTGTAAGGGTTGGAGGTCGTAGAGAAGAACTTGGGAGGAACTAGGTGAACAGGGTTTATTTATAGTATTTACATATTAAACAAGAGATACATTTACACTAGCGTGACTCCCAAATAAAGCCCGCAAGACGAAGCATACAGCAAACGAGCACGCAGCTCACGAGCACGACGACGAGCACAGAGCACGACGACGAGCACACCTAGCAGCCGACAAACAGCCGTTTTTAAACACTTCGTGTTCCCTAGATCCCTAGGTGAGGCAAAACGTTCGACGGCATCGTAAACAAGCCGCCTCTCTGCGGGACGGTTTACTCACACGCGTACGCACAGTTTTCACTGCCGATTAGCAGCGTGAAACTTCAACGCAGTCGACCCACCGCTTGCCCATTATCTTGAGTCTTGAAAGGTGCGTTGGTTCCCCGAGCTGACCAGGCACCATGGCCACCGGTTGTCCTTTGTCCGGCGCCTCTAAATTCCAGAGCGGACCTCGCACCGTGGCCTCCGCCGCTGTCCATTGTCTGGCGTCTTCAAAGGACCGTGAAAAGGCACCGCAAGGCATCTCCTTCCAGGAAATCCCCCTGCGTCAGTCGAACCGTGAAGGCGTTGGCGATTTCACTGACAATAGTTGATCCGCCGATCGCGTTTAGTCATAGCGGCGCCGAGGCGTTGTTGACGCGCCACCTCGGGGTCCCTACGAAACGAGTCACTGCGGCGGATGTTGAAGGCTTCCATGGCATCTTCGGGGAAACTCGCAACGCTCGCAGCTGCAGGTGGGTGCGAGAACTTGCATGTTGCCGCCTCGGCAGGCCATTCCTAACACCGCATGGACGGCGTCAGACGGCAGCAAACGGCGCCTTTTGTCTACAGGTGCGCGCAGGTAATATAACTTGCCTTCACCGTCTTTACGATCGTATTAAGCAGGTGCACTCTCTACATGATATAGACTAGTAAACTGGCAGCATGTGCCATCGAATCGCCATCAGCTTAAGTTTACAGCAGGACGCGAAGTCTTTCAGCCAATGAATAGAATTTAATCATTTCGAATGGATTTGTTTTAGGTAGGGTATCCCATTTGTAGTAGTTCGCAAATATTTTACATGAGTTTTGTAGCTTTTACCGTAACTTCTATATTCATCTTCTACTTAATGTAGCGAATTTGGTTGCCTTTCTTTACAATGGTAGCTGTCCTTCTCGCAGTATTTTTCGTCGCTACCTCAACACGTCGTCGGCTTCCCAGCCTCCGACAACACTGGTGCCTTGTCTTCTGCCGCTAGGGTCACTTTCGTTCGCGCGTCGTCTGCTTTCGCTTAGTTAAACCATGGAGGAAGGAAAAAGTTAGGTGGGAGCATCGCGCAACGCGATCGAAGCCAAACCTGTCGGCCCAACACGTGATCACAAGTCAAAGTGCGCGACAGGTTTTAGAGTTCCCGCTCTGCAGCCAGAGCCATGGCAGAGCAGCCAAACAAGCGCGCACCGAATAAAAACTACTGGCATAACCACTGGTGACCAAACGTCTCAGCAACGCACGATCCTTGCCCCGTAATCTCATCGTAAGAGGTCACATGTTGGGCCACCACTGAGCAAAGGGCTGGCTTCACGGAGCGTTCGCTTACCAAGGCTGGCCGTGTGGCGTAATGTTCTTTCCTAACTTTTTCCTTCCTCCATGGGTTTAGCGCACACAGGATATTCAAAGTGTGCTGCTCGGATGCGTTTCTGCCTTGGAACGATCCTGTAAGTGCCGAATAGATTCCTTTCTTTCTAGACAGCGTTTACCTGACGCGGTGTCGTGTGAAAACGACAGGTGGTGCTTTCCATTAGCAGCTGGGAGGACATTACCCCTGGGGACAGTATATTTCGTGCTGCTCTTCCTCTCTCGCCTGCTGTTTAGCGTTACTTGTGAGGTGGTTGGACAGCGGGAAGCTACCTAAACTTGAGAAAAGGTAGCCAGATGTAAGTGAAAACCCTTTCTTCGGTGGAACACCACTGCTTTTGGTCATTCCTTCTCGGATGCCTTGAACGCGCAGCGTGGGCCTCTGGCGTAAGACCGTCTTCTATTACACTGGCTCTCAGATTCGCCTCCCATCGAGCGTCTTACATCTCAAGAGAGGACTTTAGCATAAGGGACAAATTGCCATATATGTGTTAAAGGAGACTTGAAGCACAGAAATGCTTTCACAAGACAACGGCTGAGCCCATTTGAATAGAATTTGTATGTCGAAGGCAGGCAAAATAAGAAAACGATGGTTGTTCAGTCAGGCATCGAAAGAAGAGGAAATGATACAAAAAGATAGGTACGAACAACACATTGCACTTGTCGCTAATATGTTCGATTGGGAACAAATAAACGTTTTAATCTAGAAGTTGAATATTTCAGACATAATGGCACACCGCACTCGCTTGCTTTCCAATAAACGTCTTGTGTGGCTCATGTGAGTATGATAAACATATTATTATACCTGCTGTTATTTACACCAGTATGACTAGAAGATCTAAAACTTAGGGGGTGAAAGCCAGTAAATTAGCGAAGCTAATACAGTGTAAGACGTCGCGCTAGGTTCGTATTGAAAATGCGAGGCATTTCTTGGCGAACATTTGCCACTTTGACAGCATCTATCTATATAGCTGATTACGTCCTGGCGCTCTCTTGGTCGTTTCGTCAACTTGGTATGTACGAAAATTAACATAGTATGACAAGAGTGTATGAAGAACATAAATGATCGGTCATGATATGAATATCATGACATGTGTGTCATGATATTCACTCTTCAGCACTCTTCAGTCTTCAGTATTCACTCTTAGCACTCTTCAGTCTGACATTCAGCACGTACTAACCTGGTGTAAATCATGGCTAATGTCCTTAAATGTGAAAAAAACATCTCTGCTATCATTCCACCGACGTCACTCACAACCATCTTCAAAATACCTAATTGGGAATGCAGAAATCGCTTCAGTATCAACTTATAAGTATTTAGGCATCCATTTGACATCTGATCTAAATTGGTCTTTTCATATTTCACAGATTACTAACGAGGCAAATCGCGTCCTTGGTTACTTTCGACGAACCCTGCGACTAGCACCCCCATCAGTGAAATCCCTTGCTTACTTAACACTTATCCGCCCCAAATTAGAGTATGCATGCGCGATCTGGGACCCTCATCAAAATAACCTTTCCATTACTCTTGAATCTGTACAAAATCGCTCAGCTCGTTTCATTTTCTCCGCCAATTCCTACCACGTAAGTGTAACTGAACTAAAACGTAATGCTCATCTCACAAGTTTAGCTAACCGCCGGAAAATTTCCAGATTGTGTCTGTTTCATAAATTCTTTTATCATCCATCTCTGAACTCCATTATCAGCCTCGCCCATCGCATTTCAAGTCGCACAAACCACGGGAAGGCCGTCTACCCGCCCCTGCTCGCACTTCTGCGCATCTGTCATCATTTTTCGTCCATACAGCAAGGGACTGGAATGACCTGCCAAACGCCATCGTTGATCAGATCGACTCATCGTCATTCAGATCATCCATAGAAGAAATGTACTGCTGAAATTCCACCCCCTCATGTAATACCCCTTCAATGGGGCCTTTGAGGTACTAATAAATAATAATAAATAATAATATAGGTCACGAAACCGGCGCCTACATCTTGGTGCTTTCATGGTCCTTCCGTTAACTTGGCAGTTGCCAAAATTGGCATAGTATGACAAGGTTGTATTACGCGCATAAATGATAGTCCATGACACAACTATGATGACGTGCGTGTCATGTAGGTCACGAAACAGCCGCCAAAGTCTTGGTGCTCTCATGGTGAATGAGAACAGTGAATGAAGCACTCTTTGGAAGCATTAGCACAGTCGAATTCGGTACACTGTTATCTTTGCTTACGAACTGAAGTACCGACAAACGACAGTAACTTCTGGGTTACGTCGTGGCAGATATTTATCATGTTTCGTTTTAAAGTTCCTAAAGAAAAGGTAACGAATAAAGCAAGGGGGCGGGAAAAACTCAAAATATATAAATAATTGTGAGCGGAGATGCCCGCTACCTTGAGTTATAGTGAGTATAATTCGAAAAAGCAATATCTGTGCTTTAACAACTGCGCGACCGATGACAGTGAATGCCGTATGTGAAGCTAGTTTGTATCGGCAGTCCGTTTTAAGTCCTACGACCGTTCAGATTGTACGACGCAGGTAACCCAATGCACTTATTAAAATTTTGCTTTTGCTGTAATGCATGTTCAGATGAAGTTTAACCGCCGTGGTTGCTCAGTGGCTATTGTGTTAGGCTGCTGAGCACGAGGTCGCGGAATCAAATCCCGGCCACGGCGGCCGCATACCGATGGGGGCGAAATGCGAAAACACCCGTGTACTTAGATTTAGGTGCACGTTAAAGAACCCCAGGTGGTCGAAATTTCCGGAGTCCTCCACTACGGCGTGCCTCATAATCAGAAAGTGGTTTTGGCACTTAAAAACCCATAATTTTTTTTAGATGAAGTTTACATGATGGGTGATTCTTTGTGTTGACTTAGCACCTCATTTAATGGCCTGCATTTCAAACACAAACAATTGCCTTATCGTGTATCATGTCGTAATTTCTAAGCTGCGTTCACTCACACTCACACGCTTCAGAAGTGCTGCTTGCTGGGCCAGTTGGTTCATGCTGAAACTTCAGAAAACTAGCGCAAAAAAAAAAAAAAAAAAAATCGCAGTTCAGCCCGAAAGGCGAAGCACCGATTGCGATAGCGAATGAGTAGATGGCTGTACAAAGTAAGGATAGTAGTCTTATCGGCCGTATAAACTTGTAAACATTCGCTTACTAACTAAATTCGCAATGATATAATGTGTACGAATGACTCAATGAGGACGTATAAAGAAACAGACGCACGGAGACAGCACTGTCTTTGTGTGTCTGCTTCTTTGTACGTCCTTGATTCAGTAGCGCTTACACAGTCTACCACGAATTCAAACCAACTAGCCCGTCAGCGTGTTTTAACTAAATTAACCAGCACAGTGTCACGCGCGCACAGGTAAACATGAACGCACATTGCTCGATGACAGCAGAAACTGTCTGTGAAAACAATGGAGTTGGGAATCATGGCAGCAGCCGCGAGCCAATTGACCTCGGTGCATACGTCGCTTCAACGCTTACGAAACGTCGAAAGCACAGCGCATACGAAGCTACCGGCACTAAGCGCGCTCTGCAGGCACCGCAGATCGTTTTGCAGATGTGGCCCACGCGGACGCGCACTTTGGCCATGTCGCAGATTGCTTTGAAGACACACGAGCGCCGGCAACGCGTCCCTGCGGCGTCCGCCAAAAAGCTGTTTCACATGACGCGAGTGGGGCGAAAAAAATCGTTCTACGGGGCACGTCGCAGAGTGGTTTGCGCTGACAGCTTTCACATGCGTTTGCGGCAGCGCCATTTCCGTCGCAGCGATGCGCAAGGTTGCTGCCTGCATTGTTAAATAAAAACAACATGGAAACTAGTCAAATATTCGAATGTTCTTATTATTTTGCGATAATAGAATAAGTACACCATTTTTTAATGTTTAAAAGCATGGAGACTCGTGCCGCGACCTCGTGCTCAGCAGCCTAACACAATAGCCACTGAGCAACCACGGCGGGTAAATTTCATCTGAACATGCATTACAGCAAAAGCAAAATTTTAATAAATGCATTGGGTTACTTGCGTCGTACAATCTGAACGGTAGTAGGACAACTTGCAGATGCGGTGAGTGGGGCGCTGCACAACACCACAAGTATGAGCGCGCGGCTTCTGCGGCGTCGGCGGCGAGGTTCCGTTTAGTACATTCTCGTTTCCTTGTTACTATGGAAGCCACAACTTTCTTCCTGGATGAGTATTTGCTTTTTCAGAAGAACGAGCTACCGTTGAGTGTGCATGTGTAAGCAGCTGGCACAATTTGTAGTGATGAAGAGGTTGACGACAGTGGCGATCGAGTGGGTGCGTGCCTTTTGTTGAAGCGGTGTCCTTCTCCCGACCTGTATAGCATGCAGCTTCTCCTTTTAAACGAATTGTTGTAAGCGGAGGAAAAACAAAATGTTTATGAAGCTCCTAAGCCCCAGGGGCTGGTGAGGGTATGCCCTATTAAAACATAACTAAAACTGGGGCGCGACATTGCTCCACAGAGCTACCAACGCGCGGTAAAACAGGAAAGCGCCTATTTTGATGGCGCTTTGTTTCGTCACGCATTGCCCCTCCCACATCGCGCCGATCGCCGCGACTCACCGACGGCGCAACCAACTTGTTGGAATGCAGTCGCGGAGTGAGCACGACGTCGCGGCGGTCGCTGAGTGAAGGAATTCGCTGTGTCGTTGACTGAAACTCGCGCCATCTGAAACAGCCTAAAGGCGTCTACTACGGCGTCCACGATTCGCGTGGCTAACGTCGTAGTAGACGCCTCGGTTGTCTCCATCTATAGGGAACGGCAGGCGAGGAGGACGTCGAGACACCGTAGCAGCCGCCGGAGAAGAACGCCCCTGCTCCCTCGCCTCATCCCCCTGCCTTGCGCGCCACAGGAGAGGGCACACATCCAGGCCGTGTTCCTCGCTCGCGTACGCGAGATTGAACCGCGTTCGCCGGCTCACCCTCACACGCTTTCACTCATACGGCACCTCACGGCGACGCCGATGCCGATGGCAGAAATGCGCCTGTAGTGTCCATATAATAGCTATCGCAATAAAATATTCTGGCTCTCCCGTAATCGCGAGTGATGTAAGCATCAAATGGCTACCGACTAAAGCAGATTGGATGCAGATGTTACAAGACACAATATTATAATGGGTGTAGTGCAAGTTCGCCACGTCATACTGTGCACTAGGCCATATGGACTGAATAGTTTCCTGTCACAGACAGGACCTCGTTGCAAGTCTCGTCTCGGTCAAGCAGCCATTCCCGGTGCGCCGGACGCTACCGGCGCTGCCAGCGCGCCAGACGTGCCGCGGACGTCACGGACCCCTAACCCTATTGGGGGTCAGAAACCGAGCATACCAATACGTCCGAAACTTTTCACCCACGGGAAGTGCCGGATCAAAGTCGGCGAACATGAAACTGACATCATAGAGCTGGGGAGCCGAGGCACGCCGCAGGAATGAGTCATCTACCCTTTTCTCTTCAAAGCGGTGATGCTCGGGCTCCCGGACCTGCTGTGCTCTATTCCCGGGCTTCACCACAGCCTCTACGCTGATGACATGACGTTATGGGCAGCGGCGGATGACCCATAAACTCTTCAAGAGATCATTTAATGCGGCATCGACATCGTACAAGCTTGTTCGGAGTTAAGGGGCCTGACGTGCTCACCGGAAAAATCGGAATACCTCCCGATCAAACCCGGCAGAAGTAGCTGTCCCGGGGGAATACCACGGGGGAGGCGCTTCCTTGAACTTAAGGTAGGAGGACTTACCATCCCAGAGCGCCCCAGTATCAAGATATTGGGGCTAGACTTTCAGAACACGCTGCGCTGCCGGCTCATGTTAAAGAAACTCCAGAGGGCGACCAACTACACACTACAGCTCATTCGCCGGGTGGCTAATCGGCACCACTGCATGGGCAGGGCGAGCTGCTTCGACTTGTGCAGGCATATATAATCAGCAGAACCATGTACTCGACACCATATGCCAAACTCGCAGCCACCGACTTACCTAAATTAAACACAATGATCAGAAGAACCACAAAGCAGCCCTGGGCCTTCCGGACCACGCAGCCACCGCAAGGCTAGAGACCTTAGGCATGCACAATACGATTGAGAAGCTCTTAGACGCTCACGACACAGCCCAAGTCCGTCGTCTCTCGCTAACCCCGGCTGGCCGCACACTCCTCCGGAAGCTCAGCGTCGAGGCCATCCCCGAGGTTACAGAGTACGTGACGATTCCGCGAAAGGTCAGGAGGCATATTTATGCCCCGCCTCTACCCCGCAACATGGACCCCGAGTTCCATCAGGGCCGTCGGCAGGCCCGTAGTGAAGCCATTTGGCGCCGCTAGGGCTCGCAAAATGGAGTGGTCTACACAGACGCAGCGAGACACCCTTGCGGCGACCTCATGACCGCGGTGGTAGCGGATCGCAACGGAGGATTGATAGAACACACAACAGTCACGGCTGGCCGAGTGGCGGAAGCGGAGGAAACCGCCATTGCCATGGCCCTGCATGCGGAAGCGAATAGCGTGATCAGCTACAGCAAGCAGGCCATCGGCAATTTCATCCGCGGTAGAATTTCCAGAATTTCCAAACAGGCGTACCATGTCCTCACGCTGTGCCCCCTACGCGTCTTAAAAACCCTCGTGTGGACCCCCGCTCACATGGCTGTGCCCGGCAACACGTCGGCGCACAGTTTGGCTGGAGATCTCGCGCGCCGAGCCTCGTCCGCGGATGCAGACGGCGTGAACGAGGAGGAGAGACACCAGGAACCCTGCGAGACTTATCACGAAATAGCCCATAGGCATCGCTTGAGGCGTCGCGCGCTGCCACTACCGACCAAGCAACTCGATAAAACGCGAGCGCTCGTGTTTAGGCGACTCCAGACAAACACAAACCCACACCCAAAGTACATTACTGAAATCACAGGGGGCAAGGAAAGCGACCTATGTAGGCTCTGTTCCCAAACAGGGACACTCACACAGATAATGTGGGAATGCACTTTGCTCCCGTTTTCTCATCCCACCGTCAGCAGCGAGACTGACTGGACAGCCTGGCTCAGTTTCTGGGACGTCGACCGACAGATTGAACTGGTGGACTGGGCGGAGAAGGCCAAGCAGGCCCAGGGCCTTACTTGAGCCCCATCCCTCAGCTACCTCCCTCATTCCCCATCCCCCTTTCAATCAAGTTTACCACACCCACCACCACCACCCCTGGCATTAAAAAGAGCACAGGCAACTCTGTATCAGCGCCAAAAGATGACAATGAAGTATACAGAGCACTGTATCTGCATTTTGAACGTCGCTATTCGAAATGACAAATATAACTTCAGCGTACTAGAAGTTACAGCTTCAGTGATATCGCGAACAAACATTTCGAAGAACTCGGAGGCAATATTTTTTTTAAACTTGTTTGGGAAATAACTAGCCTATATCATGCGGTCTTCACTTGTTGCGCGGATGATCTCGCTTTGTTCTTGCAACTTGCACTGGTTTGAGTGCACTGGTTTGAGTGCCTGGATAATGGCTCTGGCTTTCGGCTAAAGGTCGCTTGAAGGCGGTCGACAACGGAAGCTAAAACATTTTATTATTAAGATATTGAGACGCAAACACAGCGGAAAAAGAGACACCACAACGCTGGCTTTGTGGTGTCACTTCTTCCGCCGTGTTTGCGTCGCAGTTTTTTCAAGCGCAGCTTTTTTGGCTCACAAGCTTCGGTGGCGATCTGGTCAAGCAAAAACCCCATTGCTCCCAGAGCACGGCACCTGCGGGAAAAGAAGCTTTGAGTAGTTGACGGCTGTGCCGGCGCCGTCGCATGAGTCATTAGCAAGGGTTCCAGCTGCATAGGCGCGCGCTCAAGTCACGCGCGCAACCAATCAGAGTCGTTTCGATTCCACCACGGAGGAAAAGGGTAGAAAATGGTTTCGCGCGCGCTGCGCCGGCTTCGTTTCCATTCAGTTCATTCTTGGAAAAATTTGGAGGACGCTTAAGCTTCGCCTTTAACAGTGAGACGCGATAGCGTTCAAAGACCCCTTACTGTTTTTCATGTTTCCTGGCAACTGCAGCTTATGTAACCGTAATGTTTACCGGGAAACGCTGGCTGCGAACGTTATGCACGAAGGCGAGCTTTCTGGTACGAACGCGGCCTCTTGCGTAGGTCGATCTCCTGTTATTGTTTCGTACTTTTAATATCTCAGTCTGAGAAGAGCTAACATAAAGGACATGCGCTGTCGGTGTTTTTTTCATTACATTTGTTTGTGGGCTGCCGTTCTCAAAATTCGGAGGAATAGCTTTGTGAAGGATGAAAGACAAAGTATGAGCAACTTTGGAGGGAGAGAAGTGGTTGGGTATGCGTGGTTCGGAATTTGGTTCGAAACTATGTAATGCTATCCCGTTAAAACGTATGGGACGGCCACGCGTTGTCCGATCCCGCGAGGAACTGGCAGCCTTCGACGAGCGGCGGCGTGAACTCGCCCGTGAAAGGGCTCGCCGTCGGAGCACCGATCCAGCTGTTAGAACCGCCCGAGCCCAGGCAATCCGACAGCAACGAGAAGATCCCGAGGTGATGGAGCAGGAGGCCGAAACAATCCGGCACCGTTACCTGTGGGCTATCTAACCGTGACGAAGGTAAGGTGCACGCAGGACAAGCTTCGCGTACCCTCATTCTACCGGTAGGGCGAGGGTTGGTAATTTTGTTGTCGCTGGTTTTCTCAAGTTTCACACGCCTAACTACACTAGACCACTTTAGACTGTCGTTCCCCTATAGGAGACTGAACACAAAAACTTCAAACCAAAACTCATTATAAAGGAATATTAAAGTGGGGAAAGTCTAAGACATTGCATAAGAAAATGCTGGCTCATGCGAATTCAGCAACAAATCTGCTGCGAGCCAAGATAGCCGACATTAGTAATTAGGCCCTGGTAACGAATGCTAAGGCATTCAAGTTGGAGCTTGGAATTCTGAAGATATCCTGAGAAATTGTATAGCGGGAAATAAGACAAATGGTTGCCGAAATTGAAACACGTGTATTTGGAGAAAAATACTAAAAAAGGATTATATCGATAAACAGAAAAGAACAGGTATACTACCTTCTTTTTAAGACGTACATCTTATTGGTTTTCACCACTACGCTTCACTAAATAATAGCCCTGAGAGTGACATCCGATCGCCAAGCTTGCACTATGATACGAGGGGCGTTCATCAAACATTTCCCCTGACGCACTTCCTTTGGACGGAGAGCAATGAAACTTTGCAGATTTATTAGTCCTTTTCTGCATAGGTGCCACCCAGGGACACACACTTCTCACATCTTTTTATGCAACTGTAAACACCTCGCTTGTAGAAGTCGACAGGTTGCTCCAAAAGCCATGTTGTGACTTCAGAAATCAGAGTGTCAGTATCTGGAAAATGCTTGCCCTTCAAATATGACTTCATTGTTGGAAAGAAGTGGAAGTCCGACGGTGCGAGGTCGGCTGAATAAGGGGGATGCGGTAGAATTTCAAAGCCGCAGCAGCGTGCTTCCATCTGGGCAACATGTGAATTGTGAACTGGGGCATTGTCTTGCAGAAAGCGGACACCTTTGGTGAGCATGCCACGTCTCTTGCTTTTGATGGCCTCCCGCGATTTCCGCAGCAGTGAAACATAGTAAGCCCCAGTAATCATGGCACCTTTGCTAGGAAATCCATCAAGACTACTCCGTGCTGGTCCCACAAGACTGTGAGCATGACCTTGCCCGCCGAGGGCTGGGCATGTGCATTCTTTAGAGGCGGTGAGTCCAAATGCTTCCATTGCATTGACTGAACTTTAGTCTCCGGATCATACTGATGGACCCAGCTTTCATCCTGTGTAATCAGTCTGTTGAAAAAGTCCTCCTGGTTTCCATTGCACATGGTCAAAGCAGCCTGAGAGCATTCGACTCGTTACTGCTTAAAAGGTGTCAACAGCCGGGGAACCCAGCGAGCGGATACCTTACGCATATGAAGATGGTCCTGAATGATTTTTCCACGGACCCCACACTAATCTTGACATCTTGGGCTAGGTGTCGAACGGTTACGCGGCGATTTTCCACAATGGCGGCCTCCACTTGCTGGATGGTGTGTTCATCGATAGCGGAGTGGGGTCGCCCTGCAATCGGAGCCGTTTCCACCGAAGTCCAACCTCACTTGAATTGACGATGCGACTTCTTCACTACTGTGATGCCCAATTGGGGACAAAAGTTCGCGTACGTACTCAAAGATTCTGACGGTTCTCTTAGGCGGAGCCTCCGAGAACCCAGTTGAGGACAAAGCCGTTGGTTTTAAAAACACACACACAAAGACTTTTAATCAAACTAGAAGCGTAAAATAAATGATAGAAAGAAATAGAAAGAAATACAAAGAATAAAATAAACACTCAAATAGACATCACGGCAGTAAGACACACATTTGGGGCTAGTATGAAGCTAACTAGTGTGCGAGTCCGGGCTTGCCACGACGGCAGGGACACATAACAGTCTCGACGCGGCGACGCGGCGACAAGCTGACGAAAGGAGTTACGCCGGTCTCACCAAAGGTCGTGGTGTAAGTTGGTTGAACGGGCGACTGGAGCGCGCCAGCTCTGGCTTGCAGAGGTAAAGCAGGTGGCTTGGTGGCACGAGCAGACGGCGGCGGCGTTCTGGCCGTGCAGCTGGGTGCTGAGCTCGGGCCCGTAGCCCGACTGCTCTTGTCCTGCCCACGGGCACAGAAGCTCGAACGCCGGCCTCGGGGAGCAGGCGGCACGATAGACGGGGGCGGCATTCTGGCCGGGCAGCTGGCGTAAGACTCGGGCCCGTAGCCCGACTGTTCTCGTCCTGCCCACGGGCGCAGAAGCTCACCGGCCTTGAGGAGCTTACGGCACGCTCGGGTAGACGGGTGACGCCCCGGTCGGGTGAAGTCCTGGTGGCTCGGGTCCGGAACCCGACGGCCCGTCTTCAGCTCCCGGTCCGGTGATTGACCTCCTCCTGGCGTCGATTCCTGGAACTCTCCCGGCGCCTCCTCGGCGTCTCCTCCTGCGTCTTCGTTTTCCTCCTTCCAGCACGGAATTTACCTCGGCGCGCGCATTCCTTGTCGTCTGCTCCTGACCGTCCCGATCACCGCACCATGTCGCGCACCACACATTACAACTACCTAATATGATGGGGAATCCTCCCCATAAGCCTCTTTTATTTCATCCTTCCCTCTCCCTTGGAGTGCGCTCTTTCAAATACAGCAACTTGATGACTGCTCTGTATTCCACTGCATCCATTATCACACCTCACACCACTTCAGCACCTGTAAAAGAAAGACCGTTATTAGTTCAGAGTTGCACATTGGCACATGGCCTATAGTGACTTATGTCATTACACATGCGCAGTTTCAGCATCCTGGAATAAATAGAAGTGAGTTAGAGGAAATCTTTATTGAACGCCCTTCGTATTTTGGGATGGTGTTCCAGGCTTCGTTCGCAAAGTGCACTTCCAGGTTTCTCATGCCATATAGCGGTGGCTACATCGTCTCCTAGTGCCAAAAGCTCCTTATTCGGTTGTGCCAATGAAAGTTAATTTAAAGAGACGTCATTGTTGAACTCATCTTAAAGACCAGTCATTATTTGCGATGTCTCTACAGCGTGAAAACATATTAATGAAACTTAGGGCGGCCTAGTTGAGAAGAGCAATCAGTTGGGCTAGCTGGTGTGCATTCATTTGATTTGCACTCCCCAGCGTCACTTTGTGTCTTTTTTCACAACCAGTGTTCGCTTCGTCCCTGTTAGTGTCTTCTGTTAGTGTCGCATAACGCTGGGAACATGAAACTTAGAACTGCAGAACTCGTCAGAACTATAGTTTATTCGAATGCACGAATAAAAACGAGTGCCTCACATGCGAAAGCCAACCGCCATTACCAATGGTAATGAAAGTCTGTCATACCTTGGCCAATGTATGTGGAGACTACATACGCTTGTTCGTAGTTGACGGGTGGGCGCTGCCTTTCTCCGAGCATGCGCAGACATTTCCTCTGGTGCCTGTGTTTTTCACGTTGTATTTTCCCCAATAAGAATAATTAAGTTGTAATTATTTTGGTTGTTTTCAAGTGAAGATTGTGTTGCCTCACAAGTGGTGTTGTAGTGGTCACGCAAAAACCTAGTTGCTCCCAGAGCAGAGCAGCTGCGGGAAAGGGTGGTTTGATGAGTTCACAGCGGCGTCGGCGCCTGAGCGTGACACATTAGCAAGGATTCCGCAACCAATCGGAGCCCTTTCGATTCCGCCGGCAAGGGAAATGGCAGGAAATGGTTTCCCGCATGCTACGCCGGCTTCGTTTCCATTCAGTTCACTCTCGGAAAACGGATGAGACGGCCATGCGTTGTGCGCGACGAACGGGCAACGTTTGACAAGCGAAGGCGAGAACTCGCCCTTGAAAGTGCTCGCCATCGCCGCTTCGATAGAGCCGCCCGAACCCAGACGGCAACAAGAAGTCCCGAATTGAGGGAGCTGGAGGCCGAAGCAATCCGGCACCGTTACCTGTGGGTTACTTAACCTTAACGAAGGTCAGCTGCGCGCAGGACAAGCTTCGCTTACCCCCATTTGCTGGTTGGGGAAGGGTTCGTAATTTTTATTTCTGTAGAACAGAGAATTTGTAGTAGCCACAGTACTTTTTAGGTCAATATCTGCATCGCAAGCAATTGAGTACAGAACAGAAATTGCTTTAGAAGTCGACAGTATTGTCGGCTGATAGAAAGACTATTTCGCAGCATAGATATCTGTGACGGACGAGAAGTTCACCTGATTTCTAGTGTACATAGGCTTTTAATAGTACGGGTGATATAACTATCTGTGTTCGTGGTTCTGGCTGCCTTGAGGACTTTACGGCGTTGCGTAGTGGGGCAGAAGCACGGCATAGAATCTGATTGCGAACTGGCCGTATTATGCGCAATCACGCGACGCTTTGTTTATCAGACGACGCCATCTCGCTTCCTGTTTTCAAACCTTCGGGTTCAAACCCATCCACTGCGAACCACGTGAAGCGCAGGACGAGGTCTAAGGAAGCGCTGCCGTCGTTGGGGAATGCGCTGCGTACTCGAATTCCTGCGCCAGATATTCGGGAGGAGGCCAGGCCTTGTAAAGGAGCGGAATTTTTGATCTGCTCGCGGCGACGCCGAAGAGAGCTTGTTCCTTGAAGCTCTGAGCGTGTACCCGCGAGCAAACACTGCAAACACCGCTCGGAAAAGGACAGCGGTGTCGACTGGCCTCGCCATGTCTGGCCATCAACACAAGAGACTGTTGCTAGAACGACATCTTCGGGCAGTATTGCAAGGCTGCTTTGGCTGATAGAAACAGACGGATGCCTATTCTTGTATATCGCTTATTGACGACTCTAGCTTCTCTATTCGGCAAAAGCTGAGGACTACCATTCTTTTTCGGTTGTTGTTAACGTTAGATACATGGTGAGGTATTCTGGCTTGACTAAAATCTGACATAGCCTATTACATTTTGCATAGACGCTTGTAACCGTATACATCAGCAGTTGCGTCCTTGTCTATTTTGTCAATAGCGCGAAACGAACAAACAGTTCGCTTTCCCACTGGTATTTACCGAAATAGAGAGTGATTGAAATACAGAGCACTCACGACAAAACTATAAATCCATCACGTTGTACACAACAAGCTTTTAAATGCGAAGTGTTTCTTGGTAAACATTTGCAACTTTGACAGGAAGGAAGGAAGGAAATCAACTTTATTCAGGTCCTGCAGGCCACGAGAGCTTTGGGCTCTCGTGGCCTGCAGTGGAGTGGGCGTCTCCCACGACGGAACCGGGAGGTTGAGTTTCCTGGCGGCGTCGTGGACCTGCTGGACGGCCCAGAGTTGGGGAGCGAGTTCTTCGCTCCGGATAGCCTCTTCAAACTTGCGCTTGTCCTGTTCGTAGTTTACGTGAGCTTGCGAGCACGGCCAGAGTAAATGATAAACGTTAAGGGATGTATTGCAATTGGTGCAATAAGATTTGTCGTAGAGCTCAGGCATGTAATGGTGTAATCTGTTTTGAGTGGCGTATGTGTCTGTTTGTAGCATTCTGAGTGTAACCGCTTGAGCTCGAGTGAGCGTGCGGTGTGGCGTGCTATATTGTCTGCGTTGTAGGTAGTAGTGTTTAGTGACTTCGTTGTATGTAGTGGGCGCGTCCTTATTCTCCGAGTGGTCGGGTGAAGCCGCGCGGTCTGTAAGCGCGCGCGCAGCCTCGTGTGCCGCCTCGTTAAGGTTGGGGACGTCGCCAAGCTTTGGTCCTAAGTGTGCCGGGAACCAGTATATGAAGTGTTTCTTAATCTCTTTCTTTGAAACAATTTTGAGAGCCTGTGCGCAGACCGTGCCCTTCTGGAAAGCTCTGATAGCGGCTATGGAGTCGCTGTAGATATGGGAAAGATTGTCGTCGGTGAGCGCAACAGCGATCGCAACCTGTTCGGCCTGTTCAGGCTTCCTTGCAATTACCGTGGCTGCATATCTTGTGGATCCGCGGCCGTCCACAACCGCCACTGCGAAAGCGTTGTTTCCCGTGTATGCCGCCGCGTCCACAAAAGCTGAGCGTTCACGGTTCGCCAAGGCTTGGTTAAGAAGGAATTGTCCTCTCGCTTGTCGTCTGCCCCTGTTGTTTTCGGGGTGTACGTTTCTGGGTATAGGGCGGACCGTGATCCTGGCGCGTATGTCCCGTGGGAGGTCCGCAAAGTCTTTTTCTATGTGTCCTTGTGCAAAGCCTAGCTTCTCTAGGATCGTGCGCCCCGGAGGCGTCGTCGAAAGCCTAGCAAGCTGGGCGCGCTGCTGGGCTTCGGCAATTTCTTCCAGGGTGTTGTGCATGCCCAGGTGCCCCAGCTTCTCGTTGCTGGTGCTGGTTGGAATGCCGAGGGCTTGCTTGGTGACCTTTCTGATTTGGGCATTCAGTCTGTCTCTTTCGGATCGTGTCCAATTGAGCATTGCCGCAACGTATGCGAAGTGACAGGTGACGAACGCGTGTATGAGTTTGATGAGGTTATGTTCCTTGAGGCCCCTGTGTCTATTGGCAATTCTTCTGATGAGCCCAATAGCGTTGTTGGTTTTGGTGATGAGCTTCTGAACCGTAGAGGCATTGACGTCTTTAGTCTCTACGATCATACCCAGGACTCTGATTTTGTCGACGCACGGTATGGCGTGTCCCGAAGTGGTTCGTACGATAATTTCTTGATTATAGTCGAAGTCTGACGAGTATGGCCTGCGGCCTTTCTGCGTGGGTCTGCGTACGAGCAGCTCCGACTTGGTAGGCGAGCATCTGAGTCCTGTGGGAATTAGAAATTCTTCTATGGCGTTCACTGCTTCTTGCAAGATGTCCTGCACCATGCCCGGGGTTCCTTTGGACACCCACATGGTGATGTCATCTGCGTATATGGTATGCTCGAGCCCGTGGATCTGCCCTAGTTTCTCAGCAAGTCCCGCCATGGCAAGGTTGAAAAGCATAGGGGAGATGACCGTATATATAGCCGCCTACGTCTTGCTGCTTTCATGGTCGTTTCATTAAGATGGTATGTACCAAAATTCGCAAATTATGACACGAGTGTATGAGGAACATAAATGATAAGTCCTGACATGAATGTCGTGACATGCGTGTCGTGTAGGTCTTGAAACAGCCGCCTACGTCTTGGTGCTCTCGTGGTCGTCTCATTAACTTGGTATGTACCACAATTGGCATAGTATTGTAAGAGTGTATGACGAACATGAATGATAGGTCACGAAATTAATGTCATGATATGCGTGTCATGTAGGTCATGGAACAGCCTCCTACGTCTTGGTATATGCTGAAATTGGCATAGTATGACAAGTATGTACGAGGAACATGAATTATATATCATGGCCCGAATATCATGGCATGTGTGTCATGTAGGTTGTGAAACAGCCGCCTACGCATTGTTGCTCTCATTGTCGTTTCATTAACTTGGCATGTACCAAAATTGGCATAGTATGACAAGAGTGTATGACGAACATAAATGATAGGTCATGACATGCGTGTCATGTAGGTCATGAAACAGCCACCTACGTTTGGTGCTCTCTTGGTCGTTTCGTTAACTCGGTAAGCTCCCCGCACTCTTCTTCGCATAACATTGATTCCCACATGGCATGGAATCTGCCGGCTTTTTACAGTGAAAAAAAGTCACTTCCTTATACTGATTTATTTATTTCTATGAATTCGAATATGTTAATCACTGTTATGTTAGCGGCTTCACCGCGGACAAATTTGACAGTCACTTTAGCATACGCCAAAGAGGATGAAGGTAAAAGCGTGTGCGCTCATGAGACATTCATTAAATTACCTTGACATTCTAATTTGAATGCGTTGTTACTTCCTATTACTTGTTTTCTCTTGGCACGTTTTCCCCCTTATTTCTCCTTTTTGTTCTCTTTTTCAGTCGCCTAGACATCGCCACTGGTTCTGCGTGGTTAATGAGACGCTAGAAAGGTCATGACAAGTCTATGAAGACCATTAAGATACCTACGCAGGTTCACCGAATGAATTTTTTTTTAATTTTAGCGCTTTAATAGATGAGGGTAGCTACATGGGCTTGTATATATCGTGCCTTCTGCTTTCTTGCAGTGCAGGCAGAATGCGAAGGACACGGAAAGGCAAATTATACAAACGCACAGGGCTAACTTTCAACAACAGATTTATTTGCAGTTCTCACAGGCGTATATACTCCTTAAAATGTCATAAGACACGTGCACATTATTCAGCAAATATGAACCAAACCGGGAGAACCACCCGCAGACACTTTTGTACTTTTGTGGCGCCACTGATTATTTAGTAGTGTGTCCGTGTAACGCGAGCAGAGGCAATCAAACACTTTTATTGATAAAGAAATTGATGACTTACTGGCGCATGTGCTTGAACTTTGGTGCCATAACACCGAACGGTTGTCGGATTTTTCGACCCATGAACCATCCAACGCTTGCGGCTTAATACATTGTTCAATGCATAAAGGATGGTAATAACATACATGAACTGATATACCAGGTTCTGTAAATAAAGGAGTTTCTACATAGGTGTGTTGACGGTCAGTCGAATATAAATTATCAAAAGCAATAGAAAGCACCAAAACAAAGTGATTTGTTTTAACTTTCCGACATTCTAAAGAACTTGATGAAGCACGAACAATAAACTTGAAGAGTCGCTAAGAAATTGTTAACTCGAACAAAATCAACTACACCACGCAAACGCACACACACACACACACACACGGATACGCATACGCACGCACTAATAAGAAGATTGAGCACAAGTCATCAAAAGCATCACGAAACGAAATTAAACAGGTCCTTCAGATGAAAGAACGCCAAGATTCGAACCATAAAGCAACCATTATCTTGAAAATACATAATACTACGCAAATAGCTCTAAAACTGTAAAACGTTCTGAGTGTCAATGTAAAGGGAATGTCGCTTTCATTTAACCCTTAGCGCCTTTAATAATATGTAAATAAATACAATAACACAAGAACGGGCAGTTATGATAACATGTTTATCAACTTTTTTGGGGGCTACTCATCGTGTGCTGTGCATGCATTATACAATATCTGTCCCAAAACATCGCGCATTCATTCAGCAAAATATGAGAGAGGATGTAGCAGCGCCGCTTTCTCGCTCTTTCCATACTGAAGGAGCCGGTTGAGTACAAGCGTGACTGCTGCATGACAAGGCAGAATTTTGTGCGTGCATTTTTGTGCAACTCTTTCTTAGTCTTAGTCGAAATGGCGATCGACGAATCGATTGATCAAATGATCAATAGGAAATATCTTGCAAAATTGGGCGAAATGGTGCAGAGGTTCATCAAGTGTGGTTAAAGAAAAAGAAAAGCCGGCCGATCCCACGCTCTGTGGCAACCGATGTTGTGCGAACCAGTGTGCGGGGAGCCTACCAAGTTAACGAAACGACCATGAGAGCACCAAGACGTAGGCGGCTGTTTCATGACCTGCATAACTCGCGTGCGATGACATACACGTCATGAACTATAATTTATGTTCGTCACACACTCTTGTCGTACTATGCCAAGTTTTGTACATACCGAGATGATGAGCGGCTGTTTCATGACCTACATGACACGCATGTCATGACATTCATGTCCTGACCTATCATTTATGTAGGTCATACACTCTTGCCACACTATGCTAATTGTGGTACATACCAAGTTAACGAAACGACCATGAGAGCACCAAGACGTAGGTGGATGTTTCGTGACCTACATCCCACACATGTGGTGACCTATCATTTATGTTCATCATACATTCTTGTCATACTGTGTTAATTTCGGTACCTACCAAGGTAACGAAACGATCATCAGAGCAGCTAGACGTAGGGGACTGTTTCATGACCTACATGACCCACATATGATATTCATGTCATGACCGGTAATTTACGTTCGTCACACACTCTTCTCATGCTGTGGTAATTTTGGTACATACCAAGTTAACGAAACAACCATGAGAGCACCGAGACGTAAGCGGCTAGATGGATAGATACTGCCAAAATCGGCAAATGTTCGCCAAGAAATGTTTCGCATTAAAAAAAAGAAGCTATGTTCAAGTGGGCACACAGCACCTTGAATTTGAATGTGTTCACAGCGCACACATAGTTAGGAAAAGGGACAGGCAGAGTGAAAGATGTGCCGGGTTCGCTGGGCGCAGTTAGTTTTGGAGAGGCTGTCAAGTCCCACCAATGACGATAGAAGTTGAGGACACCCCTCCACGTCACGCGAAGATGAAAACATCGATCCTGTGCAGTTTCTTGTGCTCAGTGACCACTGAATGAATGTTAGGATGATATCCGAAGTAATTGCATTCATATATATCGGCGTGCCTGGAGTATACGCTAAGGGGGGAAGGGAGGCAGGTGAGCGCGCTAGCTCGGCCGTTGCTGGGCGTGGCGAGGATGAGCGCGCCCTTTCTTGGGGGTAATCTGCGCCGGATACAAATGAAACATTAGCCCAGAATACTGGTGGCTTCGTGTGTGCTGCGTGCTCACGCGAGTTGTGCTGGAGGTCGTGTAATATTGTCACGTGGTGGTGACGTTAAAGAACACAGTGGCAATACTGTGAACGATAAAACTAACTTTTATTGGGCGAACCTGTGCCCACAAGACAGGCTACACTTATAGCACAACGATAGCGGCGAGCACGGTCGGCGGTCGTCGAAAATCTGATCAACGGGTCAAGCGCGTCGGCTTTTATACATCAATCGTCGAATGTTTCAGACTAATCGTTGGGACCCGCGTGCCTTCCACAAAGTTCTACACCATTCGCGTCAGGCGATGGAATCAGAAAACATAAGGTTCGGCGACAACAGAAAGCGGATAGAAGCATCGATAACTTTCCAGAAACTTCGGATACATGCAGGCGCGTCCCGCGCTGTGCGATAACATTTGTTAGGCGGCGAAACGTGGTCGCCCGATAAAGTTAAGTACACGTCAATATCAAGTTTGAAAGAAGCGTTGTATATAGAGGCAACACGAAGCGTATCGCTCGCCGCTGCTGCCGCTCTTCTTCACGCCAGCGTTTCATCGTGTAAGATCTCCATGTTTGTCTGTGCACGCGTGATAGCATGCTTGTTAATTTATTCATTAGCTAAATGTTTACTGCAATATATATTGTTGATCGGACTACTAACATTTCTTCGTATAGCAGTCTTATAATTTACCATCACAATCAATGCTTCCACTTTAGGACGGAACGGCGCCTTCTTAAGCTAATAAAACGAAATAAAATAAACTGATGCTGCAGACACCTGGGCAAAAGTTGGGACAAGTGAATGTTGGGTTTATTGGAAGATTTCAGCTGACAGTGTTGAATTCTTGCAAGTGGTCGTTAGTGGCGAGAATGCGAGAACGAGCTGAAGTCGCTTATCTTAGGTAAAGTGAAAAAATGAGCAAAGCTGAAAAAAGCGCTGACGAACAAAGCAAATATCAAATACATGTTCAACGGGAATTTCAACTGCTATTAAATTGTGCACCGCTAATTTGTAGCTGAAATTCAAATTGTCAATGCACCTTTCCACGTGGAGGTCCTGAAGCTTCTGAAGTATTCTGTAGAGCACGTGCGACGAAATTTATCGTAATATTAGCATTGTATTCAGCAGCAGGAGAATGTCCTTGCACAGTCTACATTCAATGTGCGGGAGTTTTTGGAACGCGATTGCATCACTCAGTTAAGGGCAACAGAATTGGAGAAGCGGCGGTAGCCTGGACATATGTTTATAGTGCTGCAAGTGCTACTGTGCTGTGTGGCGACGGTGTGCGGTGACAGTATTTGAGTGCCATTGTATGTATATGCTCCTTTCTTTCTTTATCTCTGCTTTGCTATCACTTTACCTCCCCCTCCCCTTTCTCCCCAGCGTAGAGTAGAAAACCGTATCTACCTATCTGGTTAACCTCCCTGCCTTTCCCCTTTCTTCTGTCTCTCTTTCTAGTAGAATTGCCAGATTTTGTAGCCTCGGACTTCATTTTTTTTTTGCTGAAATGCAAACTGGTGCTTCGGAGCCGACATCTCGGGTACGTGGCGACAATTAAAAGGATAGTGACATCGCTGCTGAAGCGCTAAACCACAGAGAACGTCCAAGGGTGCTCCAGCAATTGAAGTGGAGGTAGTACCAGTGTAATTTGTCTAATGGAAGTAGTTTGAAAGTGACCGCATTGCAGTGTCTGCTAGTTCGTGAAATACTTTTTAAACATACTGCAAAGCTTTTAGGACAGACCTCGCACGCGTGCACCAGAATCGCCGCGTGGCTCTCGTTATGCCCGTGCTCGTCCTTTTAGCGCTACTCAGTTTCCCAGTATATACCAGAGGTGAGTGAGCACGGCTGGGCCACAGGCATTGGAGTCGCTACGAACATTACCGGTGGCACCAAGGGGATGCCAAGAGTGGAACTTTGCTTTGGGGCCAACCTTTCATGTGCCGTGTTGCTTGCTGACGGGGCACACAATCTAATATCGCTCCCCCTGCCATGAGTCGAAGGGCGCAGAGCTCAGCAACAAAGAAGCAGAGTGCAAGGTGGCGCTATGAGTGCAGTGGGCAGACGAAACAAGAAACGCGCAGACGTCTCCAACGCCGTCTGCGACAGCTGGCGCCGGCTGCTCTCAAGAACAGACGAAGCCAGGGAAGGAGATTCGCCGCCTAGTCAACCGCCTCCACGGAGAAGGTCGCGAAGGAGGTCTGTGCACTTCGCTACCTTTCGATCCTAGCGCTTTGGTCAATTCCGCAGAGAACTGCTTCTTCTGTTACTCAATAATTTAGTTGTGCTTTCTATAGTATGTGCTATGTATAGCGCCACCTATATTGCCTATATTATGTATATCTGTATAATATTATAAGTACTTGAAGGCTTTTAAAGAATAAAAGCATCCCAAAACCGTTCCCTTGAAGAAACAAATAAACAATGGAAAATTGTAGTCATAAATACTGATAATCCAAATATTAAGGTTTGTATAAAAGAAAAGAAACTTTATATATTTTAAGAGATTAAAATTGTGCATGTTAGCGTTAGTTAATTAACTGCCTCTTCCGTTCGTTATTAGGTGGCAAAGTAAAGTACGTCAAAGACGTTGGGCAATAATTCGCAAAAATGAATATATTTTGGTACAAAAGAAAGGAAAATAAACACTTGGGAGGGAGAGTACGAAACAACAGATTGAGCGCTTAACTTCAACTGATTTTATTCTTACAGCGGGGCAGGGAGAATGAACAAATGCGCATGCGTACATCAGTGTTGCCTAAAGCAATTACAGTGACGTTTTTACAGTTGCAACTCGTTTTCAAACAGAAAAACAGACGCATCACTAATACAACTCGTGCCTCTCTCTTTTATGTGATATGCCTCCAAAAGCTCTCTTGCTAACGCATCACCACTCCTGCCAAGTATCTTTATCTCACACAGTAGTGCCTGGCATCTCCCTTCCAGGCAAACCATGCAGTGCGCAGGTAAATGAGCATTACCTTTGTTGATTACAGATAATTCATGCTCCCGGGCCCGGTAATTAATACATCTCCTCGTTTGTCCAACGTAGGATTTCCTACATTTAAGCGGTATCTCGTAAATAACGCCCGTCGCAGATTACACGTACTGTCTGGGACTTTTTGTCAACGCGGCTTATGCGCGGACACAGTCCGGCCAACTTGCGGGGCGCCGAGAAAACAACTGGCACACCAAACCTAGTAGCGACTTTCTTCAAGTGGTGGGAAAGCTTGTGGACGTATGGCACCACTGCGGGTTTGCATCGTTTTTGGTCGGGCCTAGGGGTATGCCTTTTCCCTTCACCTTCTGGAGCAATGTTTTCGACACCGCCCCAACAACCGAGCTCGGGTAGTCTGCTGTATGTAGCCTCGCCAATTGCTTATCAAAGCTAGCCTGCATCGCGTGAGGGCACTACTTCATGAGAACAGATTCAAGGCAAGAAGTGGCTATTCCTCGTTTAATTAACCTTGAGTGTGCCGAATCGTATGGTAGCAATTCCTTCTGGGCACGTGGGCTATATTGCCAACAGACGTGGTGTTTGCCAAAAACTTAAGACAGATCTAAAAACTAAAGATTTCTTTTAACGACGAATTGTATGTTCAGCGGCAAGACATATGCTTTGGGTCCTCCGTCGCTACTGTGCTGTGTGACATTTTCTTGGCTTCAATTGACCGCGACCTGCACAGTTCCTTTGACGACAGGTTCTACCTTAAGGCTTTTAGATATATCGATTATTTTTTAATTCTCTCAAAAAGTAACCATGATTTTACCGTTGACCAGTGCATTAGCCAGGTTTTAGATGTTTTTAGACTACATGGGAGGGGCATGCTCTTTACACATGAAATCCCTTCCCATGGTACTCTTCAGTTTTTAGACCAGTCTACCTTTTGACAAAAACCACGTCTGTTGGTAATATAGCCCACGTGCCCAGAAGGAATTGCTACCATACGATTCAGCACACTGAAAGTTAGAAGTATAGCCACTCTTTCCCTTGAATCTGCTTTAATGAAGTCGTGCCCTCACGCAATGCAGGTTAGCTTTGATAAGCAATTGGCGAGGCTACATACAGCAGACTACCCGAGCTCGGTCGTTGGGGCGGTGTCGAAAATATTGCTCCAGAAGGTCAAGGGAAAAAGGCATAGCCCCAGGCCCGACCAAAAACGATGCAAACCCGCAGTGGTGCCATACGTCCACAAGCCTTCCCACCACTTGAAGAAAGTCGCTACTAGGTTTGGTGTGCCAGTTGTTTTCTCGGCGCCACGCAAGTTGGCTGGACTGTGTCCGCGTATAAGTCGCGTTGACAAAAAGTCAGGATGCCAGAAAAAGCACACTAGACAGTACGTGAAATGTGCGACGGGCGTTATTTACGAGACACCACTGAAATGGGCGAAATCCTACGTTGGACAAACGGGGAGATGTGTTAATGACCAGGCCCGGGAGCATGAATTGTCTGTAATCAACAAAGGTAATGCGCATTTACCTGCGCATTGCATGGTTTGCCTGGAAGGCAGATGCAAGGCACTACTACGTGATATAAAGATACTTGGCAGGAGTGGTGATACGTTAGCAAGAGAACTTTTGGAGGCATATCACATAAGAGAGGGAGGCACGAGTTGTATTAGTGATACATCTGTTTTTCTGTTTGAAAACGAGTTGCAACTGTTAAAAAGGTCACTGTAATTGCTTTAGGCAACACTGATGTACGCATGCGCATTTGTTCATTGTCCCTGCCCTGCTGTAAGAATAAAATCAGTTGAAGCTCAGCGCTCAATTAGTCGTTTCGTACTGTCCCTCCCAAGTCCTTATTTTCCTTTTTTGGCGCAACAATGTATTCATTAGATCCCAACCAGCTCGCCCAGTAACATGGTCTACTCAACTACAGTTCTATGCACGAAAAGGAGTAAAGGATATATTGCAAACTTCACTAAAAGCTTCTAGAACGTAAAAAAAAAAAATACGCGATGCCAACGCACGTGCTAGAATTATTGTGGAGAAAATCTTCATTGGAGCGTGTATAAATGCTATAAAAGCAACTCCTGCAATGTGTAGAGAGAGAAGTTTATTTACAGAAAGGCAGAGAGGTCGTCCTGAGCTATAGCATGCTACTCTACCCTGGGGAAAAGGGATGGGGAGAGAAAGAGCTGATGAATAATGATGGTATAAGGAAGAGATGCGTATATACAAATTCACCAAGTTGTGGCATCTCTAAAGCCGTGAGTCCAGCCCAGTGGCTTGGAGAAAAGCTATAGCGGCACTTGTTACCAGGGCTGCGCTGTTTGCATTAGGCCAAGGACCTAAAAGAAACTCGTCTGATAGCGATCTCTTATGGATTCCTGCAATGTGTAATCTTATGCAATGCTTATGCAGTACACCGTCCACAAACTATATCGAAGTGCAAACCATTGTTCATTCTCATGCAAACTCCGAGACACCAGTGCTGCGATGTCACGGGGACGAAGGCGATGTTTGATCTTTGCCGGGGAAATTGGAATGGTGAAGACGGGTGTACGTACAGACAAATATGGCAGATACAAGGTTTCATACACCTTCTACCAGTGTGGCACATACTCATTCTGGGGGATTATTCATGGAGGAGGAAAGAGAAAAGTAGAAGGCAGGGAGGTTAACCAGAATAACGTCCGATTGGCTACCCTACACCGGGGGTATGGGAAAGGGGAAAACAAAGATCACAAGGAGAGAGAGGAGGGAAGGAAAGAAGGAAATTGCGGCGAGTTCGCTGACGCGTGTGGTCTTACAGAAATCGCGTTAATAGTCACAGATGGTCGCACAAACCCGTCGTCCTTAAGAAACACAAAAGCGCCTTCACCGCTTTATGGGCCGACGGGCGATGGGGGCGGTGTTCTAGCAGCACCTGCACAGAAAGCGGCCGATTGTCCAGTTTTTGGAAAGCTTTGGCAAGTTCTTGTCTCTCTGAGGCATATCTTGGACAGTGGCACAGCAGGTGGTCGATGTTTTCTTCGGTGCCACAGACCTCGCAAGCTGCACTGTCAGTCATTCCAATTAATGTAGAGTATGCCTTTGTGAAGGCCACTCCTAACCAAAGGCGGCAGAGAAGCGCAGCTTCACGTCGAGGAAGTCCGAGTGGAGGTCGGAGTTGCAGGGAGGGGTTTAGTCGATGCAGTCGCGTGAGTCGTAAGTTTGGTGAGTTCCACTCGGTCACTGTGAGACTGCGCGCCAGGTGTCGAAGCTGCTTTGCAGCGTCAGTCCTCGAAAGCGGAATTGAAACGCTGTGCTCTCCTTGATGTGCTGTGCGAGCAGCGTTATCGGCGGAATCATTGCCACTGATTCCACAGTGACCAGGTATCCATTGAAAAACGACCTCGTGACCTTTTTGTTGGACATCATGGTAAAGTTTCACAACTTCGTATGTCAATTGGTCATGACATCCGTGTCGGAAAACTGACTGCGTGCCCTGTAGTGCTGGTTTTGAATCGCAGAACACAGCCCATTTTCTAGGTTTTTCAGAATCAATAAATTCCAGTGCTCGACGCAGGGCCGTTAGTTCTGCCGCCGTTGAGGTCGTGACATGCGATGTCTTGAACCGCAGTGTCATTCCTCGCGTTGGTATAACCACGGCACCAGAAGAACTTATTCAAGAATGAGCAGTCACCCTGTGGCGTATACTGAGGAGCCCAAGAAATGGGGCAGGCCGAATATACGAAACACATGACACACGCGGCTGGTCGCTTTCGAGCGCTCCAGAGGCGCTCTGGCGGCACGCGTTGCCCTAGGCTCGTCGAAGTTGAGTGCTCGAAACAAATTCGGCGAGCTCTTTCAAGCGCCGCGATCCTATCCATAACGCTCGGAGGCGCTCTGAAGGCAGTGTGACCGAGGTCTCGCAGAGTTCCGGTCACGTGACTCCTGGAGCTCCCGTTGTTGGCAAGGCGTCTGACGCAGTGGCGCGTGAAGGGACGCTTTATTTATTTACAACCGACAAAGCGATGGCATGTTTTTTCTCCCGTCCTCCGACTGATCTGGCAATCGGCTGCACGTTCAACTCGGCACGCCTTCTCTGGCTCCTACACTCTACTTTCTAAGGCAAAGTTACACCCTTTGAGGTGTATCTCTGCCACACAAGGATAATCGTCATCTGCCTTGCTTGCGTTTCCTTTCTTGAAAACGCCGCGCCCGCTACTTTCCTGTCGGTAATGCTACACTCTAAAAACAGTTGCACCCTTTAGGGTGTGTATTTGCCACGCAACAATAATCGTCATTTGTCTTGCCTTTCCTGTCTTGAAAACGCTGCGCTCGTTACTTTCCTGTCGGGAATGCTCTGTCATGCTGATAATGCGCATGCGGTTAGTAATTGAAAAGTACAGGGCTCGCAGCGGTAAAGAAAGGAAATGTTGGCAAGACAGATGACGATTATCGTTGTGTGGCAAAAGGGTTTAATTTTGCTTAATAGTGTACACTCTTAGAAAAATTTACACCCTTCAGGGCTTATCTTGTCCCACAACGATAACTGTCATCTGTCTTGCCCGCGTTTCCTTTCTTTAACGCTGCGAACCCGGCACTTTCCAGTCACGAACGGCATGCGCGTGATCAGTGTCACGCAGCATTCTCGACAGGAAAGTAGCGAGCGCCGAGTTTTCAAGAAAGGAAACGCAAGCAAGGCAGATGACGATTATTGTTGTGGGACAAATCTACACCCCAAAGGGTGTAACCATTTTAAGAGTGTAAGAACGTTTACACCCTTTGGGGGTGTATATTTGCCACGCAACGATATTCGTCATGTGTCTTGCCCGCATTTCCTTTCTTGAAAATGCTGCGCTCGTTACTTTCCTGTCGATAATGTTCTGTCATGCTGATAACGCGCACGCCGTTCGTGACTTGGAAGTACCGGGCTCGCAGCGGTAAAGAAAGGAAATGCGGGCAAGACAGATGACGATTATTGTTGTGTCGCAACTACACACCCCAAAGGGTGCAACTGTTTTTCGAGTGTTTCAAGAGTGGACTCTGCATCATTGCAATCCGAGTCAGAGCACGGTAAGGAGCATTGCTGTTCTTTGACTGAAAGTAAAAAAAAAAATCTTTTCCTTGCTGTGAACTTCGTTGGCGCCCTTAGATGGCCCGGGCTGTTCTTCTTGGACCATAGGCTGGAAAAGAGACATACTTGTTATTCTTGTTTACAAGGTAAAACGGTGACTCCCAACGGGGTTTAGCCAAGGAGTACCCTCGAGTGCGGCAACGTAAACCTCGGGTGCCAAGGAAATGATAATCGATATCGGCTTGCGTTAAACGACGTCATAGAAAATTGTGTTAATTTAAGGGCGTTTTCAGAGTGACATACATTTGGGAAATAAGGAATTAAGAAAATAGTGTGAGCTTTCATGTCATATATTACAAGCGAGGGCGGTTAGCTACTACGGGGGATGGTAAAAGTGTACATTTGAACGCTTACTTTGGTACACTAACGTTTAATTTCAATCACAGTACTGTGGATATGGTATTTTCGGACGCTATCGGTAATATCACCAGATCATTAAGAGTTGGTCCCCCTTAACTTTTTCTATAGGTTACACACTAGACAGAAATCCACTTCCAATTACCCGTTAATATACATGAAAACTGCTCTAGTTATCCTATTTCCCAAGAAGACTAACTGGAACAACATTTCTTAACAGAGTAACACGTGATTTTTTGTCGCATTTGGAAAGGCATGTCCATTAATATGAAGTTTTTTACATATGTATTTGCCCTTTGTGTTCTTTTTTCTCGCGTTGTATTCCAGTAATAGCAGTTAAACGAGAAAAAAGTAGGTTAACCGAGGGGCCCGGTTTTATTAGTCATATAATAAGAAGTCAACAACACTGACACCAAGGACAACGTAGGGGCAATTACTTGTGCTCAATAAATGAAATAAAGAAACGACAAATTAATGGAAATGAAAGTGGGTGAAAAAACAACTTGCCGCAGGTGGGGAACGATCCCACAACCCTTTAGTTTTGAGATCGTTCTCCACCTGTGGCAAATTAATTTTTCATCCAATTTAATTTCAATTAATTTATCTTTTCTTTATTGCATTTATTGAGCACAAGTAATTTCCCCTACGTTGTCCTTGGTGTCAGTGTTTGTTGGCTTCTATAGTAATAGCAGTTGTGCTTTGTGATTTTGTATGTTTGTTGTCTTGTATCTTGGACCTCGGGAAAAGACCTTCTATGGACAATTTTCACCGCACCTCCGTCGTGACCGCCGCATTTGATCGCGGGGAGACGCGTCCATTGCCTGCCTCCGCCGCCGCCGATCGCGCGCTGCTTGCACGACTGCGGTGCGTGACGATTGCTGCGGTGCTACAGGCCGCTGTTGGGGACGACGACTTTCCCCAGCAGCCGTTCACACGTTGGTAGTCTAAATCCTTTTGTAATTTATGTAGCATTCTGTTTCATAAATCGTACTTATCATGGCCGCCATGTTGTTGTTTTCCCGTGTTTCCATCAAGTACTTCTTTCCTTCTTCTCTCGCCACCAGCGTTACAAAGCCTTCCCTATTGTCAACACTCTTGGGTTAATAGAGCACCGCGTTGTTTATAGACGTCACTCCTCATATCGGTAGCATTTTGCGGTACGCTTTGGCAGAGAGACCATGAGATACGTTGCTTGTTCGCGATTCACTTTGCGCCTTCCATAGCCCTGCAAAAGGAGTCTTTCATCCCTTCAGACCCCTGCGAACAAGCTCATGTTCTCCCATATTTATGCTGCTTTCACTGATTGTACATTATTGTAATTTGTTTTCGTGGCGGACTTGTATATCGTATTGCAGCAGAATAAAACACTGCTCCTTCCTCCATTGTTTCCTAATCCAGCAGGTCAAGTAGCTTCATATGCTGTCTACATATTATTCTGACCCGAAGCGCCATTCTTACGTGCTGCTTATCAGTTTATTGCGACAACTGCAGTGGCAACTTAAGCTACTTATAGCGGCTACTACTCTTTCAGTCTAGCGCTGGAGACTTTTCGGCATGGTGAATCGGACGCGGGCCCGTTCAGAGACGCCTCTGAACCGTGTCAAAGAAAATGAGCTGTGTGCCGGTGCACACTGCAGCAAGTTTACGCTCTTCAGCTAAACAACTTGATACCTAGTAAACGGCGCGTGTGTGGGTAAAAAAAAAGAAATAAAGAAAAGGCTTAGGTACTGAAAAGCTGTTTGCGCCCCGAGGAATAAGAAAAGACGATTTGGGGGTTCATTCTTGCTAGAACTCCTGACAACCATTACTGCTGTCCGCGCCAGACGACTTGTCAGGGAAGCAGCGGTTCCTTCACTTCATAGGACAATGGGGTGTGCAGCACGAAAGCAAAGTGCGGCAAGGTAGACGAGTAGAAAGAAGAGATACTTGAATGAACCACAATACTATACTTTCAGCGAAGTCACAACAGAGCGAAACCGCAGCCGTGAACTCCAAGGAGACTTAACGAGAGATGCATCTGGGGTAACTGAGACTTCTGAGTGTACGCGAGTGCCTAGTCTGTTGCTGACAGCAGTTTGAACCCTGCAGAGAAGCAAAGTAAAAACGTAATGAACCCGAGTTGTGCAACTCGGGCGGAAAATGCCGAAAGCATCCTGTCCACACGGTGCTATATTTTTACTTGGAATGTTTTGTTTGTGGTGAAGGGAGTCGCGAATGCGTAAGAGGTTAAAAGAAACACGTGACAAAGACAAAACTTTGACCCTAACATAGTTGTACTGTTGTCACCGTCGCTTACTTCATGACCGCAACAAGCATCCGCCTTTGTGGTTCAAACACTGGAGCGTTTTGAGGGCTAGTCTGAGGTCGAGGGTTGGATTCCTGCTCGCGGCGGCCGCATTTTGATTGAAGCTCACTGCAAATTTTCCGCGTAATACCACTTCTTATCTCGCTAACCAGTAGACGCTGGGAAGGAAATTAAACATGGTGCATTAGTGTCGAGCCATTCTCAACACTAACCCACTGATATCACATCCAGCTTTCCTGGACATCAGCGCTTAGTTCGTGTGAATTCCACCAAGTGCCGCATGTCCTTTTTCTTTTTGAATCTCGCGCACAGTCGAGTTTCATCACAAAAAAAAGAAACGTTAATGAAAGGAAAGGAAAGAAAAAAGAAAAACGAAAATGAGAAAAGAAAGAACCAGGATACACAACTTCACGACTTAGCTTGGTCCGTTGCCCTTTGTCGTTAACCACGATAAGGATAAGACCGGCGAACCGTAGTGTTCAAATGGCTAGACATTCCATGATTCTTTGGGGAAAACTCGTTTTACGCTTGCAAAAGAAAAATAAAAGAAACGACGTTCGCCTTTAACGGAGGTTTTGAAAGGGTAGTCGAACATATCTATTTATTTCTTTATTAGCTTTTTTACCGTATCGAAAGGCGCGGCCTATAGCATAGCGGATCTTGAAGGGGTTAGTGCGTGCTCAACAGATGAATATAATATTTCGCAGCGTTGAGTTAGGTGCCTTAGCTTGTCCCGCCTGGTTCCTTTCTGTCTCCGCGTTTTTCGCGCAGTTCACTGCCATTTGAGTCAGGCTTGTCTGGTTGCACAGAAAGCGGTGATACTTGTTAGTGCGAGCTTTCTTTTTTTTTTTATTGATATGATATAAGGAGATGTTGGCGCGCAATTTAAGGCGCCGGCTACTCCTTATCTCTTGGGTGTTTCCGTCATACATCATTCAGGGTTCACGGTTACATATCAAATAATCATTTCACACAAGCACCAGGACTTATAAAGCAACGTTTCCACAGGAAGACTATGGCAAATGTCTCCACACCTATGTAGTCGAAAGTCTCAAAAGTAGAAACGATACTGTCGCCTAATAACACATTTTCTAGTCAGCGGGTCAGCGGGTACATACAATATACATGGCAAAGAGTTTCCACACGTATGTAGTCGAAAGTCTCAAAAGTACAAACGATACTGTCGCCTAATAACACATTGTCTAGTCAGCGGGTGGTGTATACATCGTGTAAATATATTAGCACATACAGTCACAACAGAGCAGTCAATATAACATAATTCCCAAACAGATGGATATATAGAGTCACATTGAAATGAACAGAACAATGAAAGCACTAATAACGTCCAGCGATGCCGCTGTCTTCAAAAAAAGTCTTTAGTGCTTTTAAAGCGCTCTTCTGCAAGGCCGTTGTTGGCCAAGGGCCCAAAAGTTTCCTTAAACTGAAAGGTCTGCGGTCTAATTTACTTAGCGCTGATTTAAGTCGGCGTCTTGGTGTGTCGTGATGTGGGCAATCTAGAAGGAGGTGATATATATCTTCATCTACAAATCCACAATCACATTCGGGGGTTTCCGCTCGGCCAATTCTGTGTAAGAAATGCTTTGTGTAGGCAGTGCCTAGCCTTAATCGATGAATAAGCGTTTCCATAGTTCTATCTAATGACAATGAAAATTTGAATTCAATAAATGGATCAATATGATATAAGTCAGAGCTCTTAGAATTCTGGTCAAACCAAGTGTTTCTAGACATGTTGAAAGACGTTGTCCTTATAATGCAGCGTAATTCATTCTTTGATATTGGGAGCGGAGCCGTATCATCTTTCAGGTGCGCTTGTCGTGCTGCTTCATCGGCTGCTGTGTTGCCAGGAATGTTGCAATGCCCTGGTATCCACTGGAATGCTATTGCATGTTTCGCTTCGCTTGCCTTTGTGAGGTTTTTAAGTGTTTCATATATTATGCTGTCGCTGAATGCTTTCCCCTTTGTGCTGCAGAGTGATGTTAGAGCCGCCTGGGAATCGCTGAAAATTACCCATTTTTGCGCTTCTGTTACTGACAATATAAATTTTACGGCACATAAGATTGCGAACAGTTCAGCCGTTGTGGACGAAGTCGCACGAGATAACTTAAATGATTCTTGTTTGTTGAGGTGCGGTATAATGAATGATGAAGTTGAAGAGGTTGCTGTACTGGAACCGTCTGTATAGACGTGTGTGTATCCTGAATACCGCATATATATCTGGTATAGTGCTAGTTGTTGAGCAGCTTGAATGAACATGCCTCTTTTGCTGAATATCCCTTCTACTGACAATTCGATTTTTGGAACTGTGAGCAGCCATGGAGGATATTCGATGTCTGAGTTCCAAAATTCGTTTCCTGGCAATATGTGAAGATTTTTTTGAATTTCTATATGAACATAACTTCTATCTCTTTTCATTATGTCTAGAGGCAATGGGTGGTTTTTATGCTGGGTTTGAAGGCGGAAATAATGCCAGCATGTTTCTGTAGTTCGCATAACTGGAAATGGTGATTGGCGAGCCTCAGCTATTACAAGAGAACTCGAAGTCGCTCGTGGAACTCCTAGACATAGCCGTAGTCCTCTAGCTAAAAGTCTTTGAAGTCTCTCTTCTGACGTGTGGGAAAGTCCGTGTAAGATGGGCGCGGAATATGCAATTTTTTGTCGTATTAATGCATTGTAAACAGTCAGCATGGACAATACTGATCCGCCCCATGATGTGCCTGCAAGTCTGCGAAGTACAGTCACTATGGCATTGACCTCGTTTTCGAGTTTTTTTAAGTGGGGTGCCCAGGATAGCTGCCTATCAAGTATTATGCCAAGAAATCGATGCTGTGTGACAATCATTAGAGGGTGTCCTTCCAGATTAAGAGTGAAATTTTTTAACTGCCTCCGAGTGAAGGGCAATACAGCAGTCTTTGCGTGTGATAGTACCATTCCTCTTTCTCTCAAAAATTGGTTGATGATATTTATGCCGTCTTGCAATGCCATCTGGAGTAGTTGAGCTTTAGACCCAGATGTCCAAATACACACATCATCTGCATACAGTGAAAACTTTAACTGTGATGGCAGTCTTCGCGTTAAATCAGCCATGACGCAGTTAAAAAGGAAGGGGCTGAGTACGCTTCCCTGTGGTACTCCCTGTTTGACAATATGTTCAGCACTCTTTCCTTCACCCGTCTGAACAAATATTTTGCGACCTGATAAAAATTCAGAAATCCATCGCAAGGACCTGCCAGACAGACCAAGTTCCAACATGCTTAGCAGAACATGAACGTGACTAACGGTGTCAAATGCCCTCTTGATGTCTAGGAATACTGCTATAGTCATGTTTCCACGTGCACGCTCGTGCTCCACACAGGTTACTATATCTAATATTGCATCCATTGTGCATCTATGTTTTCTAAAACCTACTAAGTAGTTGGACAACACCTTCGTTTCATTACACCACCATTGAAGTCGCGCGTCAATCATTTTCTCCATTACTTTGCATAAACAACATGTCAAACTAACTTGGCGGAAGGATTAAAGGCACAAGGACGTCTTACCAGGTTTTAAAATTGGTATGATTCGAGCGACTTTCCAAGAGTCAGGTACAGTTTCCTCTATCCATAAGTTACTATAGATGTCTAAGAGCGCATTTATACCTGTCGGTCCGAGGTTTCTTAGCATATTGTACGTAATGCCGTCCGGCCCAGCAGCGGACTTTTGGCGACATGATGCAATTGCACATTGGAGCTCGCTTAATGTGAAAGTGTGATCTAATTGAGGATGTTGGGCCCAGTAGCAAGCAGTAATTTTTCGCTTAGCCAACTCTACTGAAATATCAAATTCTGCACATTGTGATGAAAAAGCAGATCTGGAAATAAGCTAACAAAATTCATCTGCGACTATTATTTCACACGTGTCCCGGGCTACAGCGAGAGCACGAAATGGGAAGCTTTGTGTTACAGGTCCGCTTAAAGAACGAATTACTATTTTTCACCCAGCACCGGGGATAGCATGCCAGGTGGTCAGCTGGGCTTAAGTCTCCACCTTCACTGAAGTGAGCATGTCTTTGTCACCCCGAAGAGCATTTTACGAAAGAGCATGATGCCCAGTGGGATCGAATATGACACATTGGACATACTGCGCGTATAGTGCACAAAAGTGGTCATCTTAATGTTGTTGCTAATCAGTAAGATGTAGAATACCGCCATCACAGCACATTTATGCAATAAATGGCTAGAAGCAGAACTGAAACTACAAATTATTTTGTGCCCACGGAAAGGCATATTCGTTGCTGTTCGATTCAGTTTAAAAATTACCTGAGCGAACGAAGGTCCAACTTAAAGTTACAAGAACCCCCTAATATTTTTGTTAAATTTGATTAGGCTATTTTCCTCCCTTGTAAGCTTCGCCGGTTATACACAATCGGTGTCCGTTACTACAAGAGAGAATGAGAAAGAAATAGACAGGTTGTTGACCAGGAATACGTCTGGCAGATACGCTTCAGTATGGGAAGGGAATAAAAAGATAAGAAGGAGAAGAAGGCGGTTATTATGTGCGTGAGAAAGCACCCCGCAATGAGCCGCGCAATCCAATCATATTAAAAAGCATGAAAGTGCATTCACTGTCTTTTGGGCCAGTGACAGGTGGCGAAGGGGTTTAAGAGACGTCTGCACGAGCAGCGGGTGATCGTCTAGTCGCCGTAATCAATTGGACATTGACTGTCTTTGTAAATCAAATCGAAGACAGTAGAACAATAAGTGTTCCATATTCTCTTCGCAGCTACACACATCACATGTAGTTCAGTCAGCCATTTCAATTAATACTGAATAAGATCTCGTAAAGATGCTAAAATAAAAAACACCCACCCCATTCCACCGTGTGAAAGTGGATGTACGGCGAAGCTGGTGTGGACGTTAGACGACGTTACATAAGCACCACCAAGCGAGGTACCGCCAACCGACAAGGTTTATGGGACGCAGGATCTGCCAAGAAGCTGAAGTCTGCTGAAGCGAGGTCACGCAGCCTCGAATTAAATGTTCCAGCATGTAGTAGCCTTCGCTACCTATGCAGTTATTCATTAAATTACAATTGACATGCTTTAACAGCGCAGGAATTCACACTTGCAGAGGAAACCATATCCTGTAAACTTTTACTATTGACTGTACCAGGACGTGCGCACGCAGGTGCGCGGAAGTGCAGCTTACATCCTTATTTTCTGGGCTCTGCGCCTAGCGCAAATGCATTATCGAACTAAGTTTTCCAATTAAATTATGGGGTTTTACGGGGTTTTATATCTTTATTGATAAAGATAGAAAAAAGGCTAGGCGAGAATATTTTGCAAATTTCTTTGCAGCAGCTGCTGGATGCTCTGAGATTATGTGGAAAAGGCTCAGCTCTGTATTAAGGCATCATCCGCCTATCAGTAAACGTCTTAAATTAGATATTAATGGTATAGAATTATCTGGGAAGCGGCTTGCAGATACATTTAATACATATTTCGCAAGTGCAGGTAATACGCCTATGCAACCAAATGATCTTAGTAATATTCCGGTTAATAGCAACACTATTTTTCTTAAACCTGTAGATGAAAACGAAGTAATCCACATAATTAAAAATCTAAACAGCAGCAGTGCGAAAGATATTGACGGGTTACAGATAAAACCTTTAAAATACGTTGTCGATATCCTGGCTCCATGCATTGCATATATTTCCAACCTTTGTCTCAGTCAAGCTATTTTTCCCTGAAAAATGCAAGAAGCACGCATTAGTGTCCTATATAAAAAAGGCGACAAAAGTTACATGAGCAACTATCGTCCAATATCAATTCTCCCTATGTTCTCGAAGGTACTTGAAAAAATAATTTTAGATCGGCTTATGGATTTTGAGCAAAAACATAAACTTCTAAATGAATGCCAATTTGGCTTTCGCAAAGGCCTCAGCACGGAGTGTGCCTTACTTGCTCAGAAAGAGTTCATTTCAAGGGCAATTGATGAGGGAAAACTGGTTCTGGGGTTGTTCGTAGATTTTACAAAAGCATTTGATTGTGTCAATCATTCACTTCTTATTAGGAAACTCATACGTTATGGTTACCGCGGGAAGGCTGCATCCCTCCTCACATGTTATCTAGAACACCGCAAGCAAATGGTCGGTATTAATGATGAACTCTCTAGTCCACTGCCCGTTTCTTGTGGCGTACCACAAGGCAGTATTTTGGGCCCTTTCCACTTTAATTTATATATTAATGATATCATTAGTATTAATATCAAGGCAAACTATATAATTTACGCCGACGATACTAGCATATTCCTGATAAGAAAGTCGGCGGATGAATTAGTTGAAGAAGCAAACTTAATTCTTCAAAAATTGCGTGAATGGACACGTAAAAATTGTCTTAAAATAAACACAAACAAAACAAAAGGAATAATTTTTCGAAGTAAAAATAAAAGCGTAATAATTAATACGCCTATATTGCTAAATTCAACTCCTATCGATATAGTTCCGTACTTTAAAGCATTAGGTGTAATCTTTCAAGAAAACTTATCCTGGGATATGCACGTAAATTCCTTGGCGACAAAATTATCTCAAATAATCGGGCTTGTTTACCGTAACCGTCATATACTGCCGACAAAAATAGTGGTGCTGATTTTCAACACACTGTTTCTTTCTAGTCTAAACTACTGTCACTTAGTTTGGGCTACTACCACACAGGGAAATTTGGAAAAGCTTTATGTACTGAAAAAAAATATCCCTACGAGTCGTAGAAAATGTTCCAAAATATGTTAATACACGTGAATTTTTTATAAAATACAATGTAATGCCAATTACCAGTATGTACGATTATCGACTCTGTAGAGCGTACAAACAAGAAATAAAAAATGGAGCCAGCTTTCTAAGAACACTAGCGGATTTAAAAATCAACACTACAGCATATGCGACAAGGTCCAGAGAGTTTTGGAAAGTAGAAACCGTCAGAACAACATACGGACAACAAATTATTCGTAACAACCTGCCAAGGTTACTGAATAAATTACACAACGAAACTACTGGATTGGAAAATACCTCTCTTAAAGCTCTGTATAGTTATTTCCGCCTGCACTAGATTGCTTCCCTGGCGTTCGCAAATTTTTTCCTTATCGAAAACAGCTAGCCCCATTGTATAGCTTATATTCTTGGTTTTTTCATTTGTTTAGTTTGTATGAGAAATGTTATTCTTACACCTTGTGTTATGATTATATCTTTCTCACCCGTGTGTTTCTTTTTTTTTTTTTTTTGAGCAGTTGCGATACCGCTGTGCCTATCATTGTTTTTTATCCTTATTGGTTAGATATGATTTTTACTATGACCTGTTAGAGCACATCTTTCTTTTTCTTCATTTGCTTCGCATGGTTCGCGATGCTCACTATTGTGTAAAGGACATATCTAAACAATGATGTACTACCTTTGTGCTCGCTGACGCCGCGCGAACGCCAATGCGGGGGCCTGCGGCTTCGTCAAGCTGTCCATGTGGCAGCTTTTTCTGCATGCTCCTCGCGTCATGTACTGATGCAAATAAACATCATTGTCATTGTCATTGTCATTGTCAAAACCACGATCTGATTATGAGGCACACCGTAGTGGGGGACTTCGGGAGCTTGGACCACTTGTGGTTCTTTAACGCGCACCTAAATCTAAGTACACGGGTGTTCTCGCATTTCGCCTCCATCGAAATGCGGCCGTTGTGGCCGGGATTCGATCCCGCGACTTCGTGCCTAGCAGCCCAACACCCTAGCCGCTAAGCAACCATGGTGGGTCGAACTAAATATTTAATGTAGATGGCATCAGAAAATACGAAAAGTATGGCTTACCAGCTTGCGGACATGGCAACTTTGGATAGTTGTACAAATATACGAGAAAACATAACTAGAGCAACTAGAGCGTATGTAACCGTAATGTTTAACGGGAAAAGCTAGCTGCGAACGCTATGCGCGAAGGCGGGCTTTGTGGTAGGAACGCGGCCTCTTGCGTGGGCCGCAATGCGGCGTAGGCGAGCGCCAGCAGCAGGTACTGCAAGGAACCGGGCGCGCCGCTCCGTGGCCCCCTAAACATCCGTGCGCCGGCGCGCGCAAATGGCGGACGTAGCGGCTGGTCTGTGCAATGTAGAAACGCTGGAAAAAGGTTTCTTTGAGTTTTCGCGTAAGAGAAGTATGTTTTCTCGCATAGTCAAATTACATTCCCAGAGCTACCAAGTCTGTAGGTAATGCGTATTTCGTAATTTACGATTTTTCCACGTATTTTACCTTGAGAAATCAGATTAGTTCAGTAAATTCCTTGTATGATATGGAGGGCCTAGGTATGCGTGATTTGATAACCTTTCTGCCGGAAGGACGTCCGACGCCGACACCGAATTTTTTCCAACACGGGCTCTTTTACACACTATCGCCTTAAAGGATGATTTTGTTACGCGGAAACTCAGACACCCCTTTTCCAGTTGCTGTTTGTTGGGTGAGCACGTCACGAAAAATCCCGACCAACTAGAGACTAACAACTTCGCTGCAAAAAGAAAAAAGAAAAGCAACTTCCTCTTGTGCAAGGTTGTGCATAGGTTTACTGAACTGGCAGTCTCTCTGCTTATTCCGTTCTGCTACTTCATGTTCTTCTACTTTGTCACCAGGTACAATATGTTTAGTAAGCTCTCGTAAACACAAGTCCCTATTCCCCTACCGATATCGAAACAATGTCTCGCGTCGATGCCGTCTGGGTAGAGTTCAGAGTCGTAGCGAAGCGTTAGTGTAGTCACGTACGGACCTTTCTTTTTTACTCGTGAAGTTTCGCGATGTGAGCGTATGAAGCTCGGCGATAAAGGTTGGCACAATGTCAAGGATGAGGTCAGCGGCGCAGCTGTCACGGCGGATGATGGATGCCCTAGATAATAGGCGGGCGGCGCTGCACATGACGCAATCGGCACAGCTGGCGCGGTGCCAACTCACACAGGTAGCGTATAGCTCGGAGCGGATGGCTTCAGCGCCCGACATAACTCGGCGCTCGGAGAGGCACGTATTCAGTTCTGTATCGGTGCTTCATCGCTGTGAAGTAATATGGACGGAGCGGATCCTTCTCGTGGTCTTGCAGCTGTACGGCCAGCTAGGACCGAGATTCAACGGAAGCGCTGTTGAACAGCGGGAGTCTACCGATCCCGAAGTCGTCGCTAAACGCCAAGCCCGGGCTAGGGATCCCATATTAACCCATATAATACCACATAAATATGGGATTCCATACAATCGGGATCTCATATAAAAAATGGCTGTGATTGATAGAAATGGGCAGTTTCGTCAGAAGAGTGGAGCTCTAAATCGATAGCGAGCTTCCGCCTTGCGCCAGAGCTCCTGGGAGGGTGTTCTAACGAAAAGTGGGCAGATAAAGCGCATATGTAGCGATCTATGAGAAACGAAGCTTTTGTCTTAACAAGAAAATCACGGCCCAAGCACTCCGTACAGATGGTTAACCAACGAAGCTGAAACGTGCAGTGCCGGTATTTATCACTGGGTTAAGCCCGACGGTTCATTAAACGACGGCTTGGTAGGCTGCCGGGTCCTTGGTACGCAGTCGCTGCTTGCGCTCGGCTGCACTAGCCCGTTCTTGTGCCCGGGCTGCAGCATCGGCACGGGGTAGAGGAGCTCGTTCCCGGTTCTACTCACGGCGTTCTTGATCGAAAGCTGCCTGCTCCTCAGGAGTACGCATGACGAGTGGCCTACCCATTTCGGAGTCGAAGAGAAACTGCTGCGCGCATGTCTGTTTGCAACAGAGAACAACGACGTCACTACTGGCGCAGCTAATCTAACACCAGCTAGATAGCACAAGGCCTTCTCACTCCGATCCGTGGCGTCATGTTACCTGGCCCGGCTGCAATAAAATTTAATGGGGATGCTTCCGAGTAGGCAACAGGGATTTTGACGTCACCGCTTTCAGCACGCCAGCCTTGTCAATGGAAATTTCGGGCCAGATAGCGTGACATCATGGATCGGAATAAACAAGCCTTGTGCTATCTGGGTGGTGCTGGCTAATCGCGCGCTCTCTTTCTCCTTTCTTTTTTCGCGCATGCGCATGAGGTAGCGCCGCAGGAGTTTTCGGCGTACAGGCGACCGACGGAGGGATGGACGGACGTACGAATCGGCTAGCCATATACAGCTTCGCTATAGAAGATCGCCACACTCTCGCACGTCGGGCTTGTTGCCCACCAAACAATCTCTCGTGTGCCGAAAGATCACGCGACCGACTAGTCGAGTGGCGCCCTCTCGCGAGTGACGTCACAGCCAGGACGCGGCTCGCTCCCGCTCGCTCGGCTGCCGCGCGCACTCGTTCCCTTCCTGTATGCCTGGCGTATGGGTGGCTCGAGCCGTACTTATAGAAGGATATGTCGGCTTCTTTCTGCTGCGATGCCTGAACCACAGTTCCTTCTTGAAAAGCGCGTGAATGGAGGACCTTTGCGGCTAGGATATCGCAAGCTATGTAGCGTTGAAGCGGTCTACTGGTTTTGCAATGCATACATGCACCTTGTCTGTCCATAAATCTTGCGTAAAAAGAACGTCTCCAAACTCAACACGCGAAGTTGTGTATGATGCATCGCTAAACACTTAACATTCCCTTGGTACTTAGCTATGAGAGACATTGCATTTTACATGGAACAAAAATCTTGGTAATTAGTGTCAACATGTTATCCTTTTTAGAAAGGCACTGTCCAGCGAAGCTGTCGTCATGATTCTTATTACTCTGGTGAGTTGTCCTAGTCAAATGCGGCCACTTTAATAGTGCGTAAAAGAAAGTTAGGCGCGCAATTCGAATTAAAATGTCTGCTGCTACTTTCACCGCTCTCTAAAACAGGCCCCCATAAAACGAATTGCTTATGGCTGCTAACATGACGGCGCGTCATGTAGAGTAGTTACATAGTTAATTCACAAATGCCATAGCAGCAATCATCTCGAAGAAAAGTTTCGTTGTTAAAATCGAGAGCGATGCAATTGCAAGCGAGGATATGTAAGCGATGGTGGCCCTTAGCAGCTTTTACCTACAATATGGCACACCCCTCACACAACGGTAGCAACCGACTGTCGTTATGGTGAGGCACGCATTGTTCGTAAAACCCATCAGTTCACTACAACTTCCAATTGAAACCATGAAGCAGTTTTTTTACTGCGCCAATTGCAATGCCTAAAGTATACTCGAGGTATTTCAGCGCAGCTTAGGCTACCTAGAGAAGAAAAATGCAAGCACCTTCTGCCTCACCATGTCAGGGAAAACTATTCGCTTCGTAGATACATAAAAGAGAACCTCGCAAACCTTCATAAGGAAGACACCACAAGCGTTACATATTTCACCGGATTTTTGTCTCTCCAGCGGGTAATTACGATATCTTCAATATGTCCCGTACTACTAATAATTGACGCTTCGGCTTTTTTCTGGCTGCAGCCATACAGTCCAAATGGCATATTTCACTAAAAAATTTGGGCCGAGCAGTCTGTGTCAGTTCGCCAAACGGATTCGTCATGCGTATTCGTCAAGCAACAAGCACCAGCCAATTTCTCAAGTGAGTGGAACGTGTAGCACTGAAATTGGAATATATATTGGTACATTCCTTTTCGTATTCTGCGAACAGCTGTGAGCCTTAATCAGCTTTACTACAAATTACTGCCACTGAAACACGTGAAGAACCGCCTAATTTTGAGAAGCAGTTAAAGAAGCAAGTAGTGCTGGTAGAATCTAAACTGCAGTGTCAGTTAAGCCCTCGTGTTACTGCCGAGTGTTTCTGTGAAGAAAAACAGAAATTCTGGATTATATCATGAACTACTCGTCGTGAGAAGATCTGTGTTAGCGGATTAAAGTCAAGACAGCTGTTGTAGAAGTGATATGTAGCAAGCGTGTGTGACATACTTGTTGCACCGCGGTAAGTACGGTATCATAACTAGATTCTTACATGCTATGTTATTGCAGTTGTCGATCCTCTCTTGAAAAACCTGCAATGGGCTGTTCTGCGCTCCTTCGGCTCGCACTGTAGCATTGCCTTTGAGAACTGCATTGTCGTCTACGAAATAAGCTCTTTGAATAAATTTTCCCGAACGAAGACGTCGCAAAAGTGTATTTGAGACAACCGTCATGAGTATACAAGCAGAGAGAACGAGGGCGAACAAACGAAAACACCGCAGAAAGAGCCCAGACACCGCCCGAGCTGCAGCAGACAACAGGCGCGAGACCGTGCCCTGACGGCACGCGAGCGGCGCTCGCAGCGGCCCTCTAGTTCGTCCTCGGGGCTAATTGCTTTTCTTCGCCTCATTCCCACGCTGTGTGACTATATACATGTAATTAGGTCAAAAAGCACCAGGGCTTCATATAGACAAGCCTGGGCGGTGAATGACGGCGTCGTGGTAAACATGTGATTAATTTCACTACATGGTTCTTTTTAGGGTGCGCTTAAATTTATCAAGATGGGAAAGCCAATAGAACAGGAACTTATTGCCTACCGCGTAAACAACGTTGTGACCTAGTGGTTCTATATCCTCTGAATGCTACATTCTGAATCTGACAAAGGAAGGGCACCCACGCATTCATACCTAGCGTTCTGGTAGCGTTTTCAGATATCTAGTGGCGCAGAAATATTGAAGTTCTCAATAATAGACACCTACGATGATAAGCGAAAAATGGCGGCATTGCGGCAAGGTTCGCACACGCATGAGTAACTGACGGTAAAATAGTCACGCCATGATATTTCTTTATTGGCGACGTAAGCGGAAAAGACTATTTCACGAGTCACTGACTTTTACGCCGTTCGCGCTGTAGTGCAATGCGTGTTTTAAATATATATATAAATACAAGGTAGAAAAATACCTGTTTCCCTTGTTTTTTTTTTTCTTTCGATGCATTCTACTATCAAATGCTAGCTGACCTTTTTTCTTCTTTATTCGATCCCTATCGCTGCTTTGTATTATATTCGATCTTATTTCTCCTTTATAAGCAGGTTTCGCCTTTTCTGTTTCGCCGCTGCTGTGACCGTGCTCAGCAAATCTGACAGTGCCCTTTTTTTCCAGCGCTTTCGTAAATAACACTTTTTGATTTTCATGTCAGTGGGAAAATCGCGTATTGAGCTAAATATAACAGAAAACTCGATTGCATCTTTAATCAAGTTTTTGCTCGTTCTTCTCTCTGTAGTGCTTGTTGAGCTAGAGCTTGGGCCCTGAACGTCAACGCCGCATTACAAGGTGCGCCTAAGTACTATCATGACGTTTACGCCTTACATTTTGGTAGAGATTAAAAAAAAACATGTATATATTTTGCACTGCATGTACCCGATGTATTAAGAAAGCAACACAAAACATTTTGTTCAATATGTTCCCTCCTGGCTTTGATCATGGCTTTTAAATGTTCTGGGTATGTTTCGATCGTGGCCCACGAGGTATCCCCAAAGGAGCTCATTACATACTAGCTTCAGTGATGCTCGACCTTGTATGCTCTCCAAAGCGCGAAAGTTCGCCCTACCCACGTGTTTAGAGCTGCCTCGGTGCACCTCAACAGCAGCAACAATTGTCATCGTGGGAGACCATATAATCCAGACACATGTAGCTGTCCACTCTCTCAGAGCGCCCATTCGCCATCTGTCAAGGATCCCCGACCATCATTTCGCCTCCCTACCAGCCGAGAGACCTCAAGCGACCTTTTCACGAGTGATTATAGCGCTCATCAGGAGTGCATACCGACATCTTTTACACCGGCGGCGAAGCCTTCATCTCCCCTGTGGTGCTTGCGACAGCATCAAGTGAATTTTGCTATTCCTGGAATTGCAAAAAAAGTCCAATCATCCATCGCCGGCTCTGAAGCAACTTACGCTCCTATTACTGCACCAGACGTCTCATGACCACATTCATATATATACCGATGTTCCGACCTTACCTACCAGCTCAACTGCAGCATTCGTCGTTCCAGCTAGGCAGGTCGCAGTTAGATTCAAATTGTCACACATGACTACAATCCGTGTGCTTCAACGAAACCGTGACCATGCGCGTGGCGTCTCGCATTGCAGACTTGATTGTTTCCTCTTATCCAGAGGACAACCTCTCTCGACAAGCATCTTTCATGGAAGATGTAAAATTAGTCCGGTCAATCGAATGGTGTTCCGTGGGAAGGACCTGTACATCTCTTTAATGATAAGGTACGTGGGAATATGATCACTCCTGTGTGTCTCGATATCAAAAAACCATTTAACACATCTTGTGAAAGAGCTGGAGACGAAAGCTAGGTCAAGACAGCTGCCATAATTCACGCCTCGTATAAACGTTGGGCTGCCGTCATTCGGAAGTGAAAGACCGCGGTTACAGGCGAAGCTTGATAGTCTTTGCCCTCTTGCATTTGTCCGTGTGCTTCCCCATGCCATATGGTGCGCATTAACATCTCCGCTGATGACATATGGAGCAGGACACACCGACAAGACGTTCGTTAATCTGTTGGAATCAAAATTACTTGAAGGTGATATATAAACGCCTACAAGTGTAAAGATGAGTTTGTACTTTTTATTGTTAGGCAAACATTGATTGTCATCGTGAGGCGGAATCGGCTAGCGAACATAGGTCATTTCTCGACAAATAAAAACGATGAATTTGCTGCATACATCAGTTGTTGCGGACATGACAGCGTCGTATCCCGATAATCTGACTGGTTTTGATAGTTAGGTTCACATATGACAATGATTGGGAACATATTAGTATATATATATATATATACTGATGAAAGTCTGAAAGGCGTCACCTTATTCCTCTTGCGTTCCACTGGATGCTTGACACTGCCTTGACTTCTCGAAAGGATGCGCGATGGTTGATCATGTCTCTATTCGACAGATTCAAGCACTGGTCTTAAGGCGTCCGGTACTTTCAGTGCACTTCAAGCATACGTTGTTCCAAGCTTCGACAAAATTACTCGAATGGCATCTATGAGGGGACGCAGAATTGAAATAACATGATGATTTGCTTTGGGTGTGTCGTCAGCGGCCGGAGTAGGATCCCGAGCGGGCTTGACAATCTGTGGTTCATTGGGAAGTTGCTGGCTCGGAAGCGCAGGCCATTCTTCTTGAGAAAGATTCCTTTCAGCTGACTTTCTTGTGCTGTTCAGCCCCTTTGTGGCCTGGCTAGAGAATGTGGGTGCTACAATGGAAGGGCCCCTCTCGTTTCGTGTCTGCCTTTTTTGAGGAGGTTTCGTGACGCCGACGCCGAATCGTTTCAGCAGCCTCCCTGTGTGATGAATTGTCCCGAACCATTTGCTTGAGAACTGCGACCTCTTTCTTGATGTGAAGCAGCCCCTGGACGAGGCAGTATGGCAACCATTGCAGTATGGCAACCATTGCAGTTTCCGCACTTCAGGATGGTAACCCGGCAAGTGTTCTCAGCATGTGATTCAGCACACCGGGGACACAGTAACGAGCTTGGACAGACCCCTTGACATGTCCAAGCCTAAAGCACTGATGGCATTGAAGAGGCTTTTGTACGAATGGTCGAACAAGGTGTCGGAAATGACCGACTTTGACGTGAGATGGTATGCAATCTCCTTTGAAAATCAGTTTGACGCAGCGCGAAGTTCCAAGGTGGCTCACATGCGTGATGACAACACCTCACTTGCTGGTTTGATGAGGACAGGCAAGTCCATGTTGGGAATGGCGACATCAATGTCTTAAATTACACCTGCTGTGGATGCATCGTCTATCGGGATATAGGAACGCTCTTTGATGCGTCCCAACTCCGAGATTTGCTTCAATTTTTCGAGTTCACTCGCGTTCGAAACATCGATTGCGAGAACATTTTTGCGCGTATTTATCCGAATGTCCTTAATTTCATCCCGCAGGACCCCTTCCAAGAAAACTCATAGTTCTTGCCTGTTCAGCAATCGAAGGTTGCCTGAGGGTTCCCCGGGTGTGAACACGATGGCGTGAGGCCAGCGTTCAGGCCCTGACGTCAGAGTCGCCATGCTCGCTTGCGTTTATGTATTCGCATTGACAATCCTCCTTTTGACCCTCTTGCTGCGGACAGAGATGAAGCTATCATCCAATGAGTCTTCACCCGACATGAAGTACAGCTCAGTGTCCTCGGTGTCACTAAGCATGCTTCCTCTCTTCCTCGTGAAGGACGGCCGTGATGACCTCCTGCCAGGAGGGCCTCTGGAAGGCTCCACGTCCATGACCACAAGACCGCGAGCCGAGACAGCAGGCGGCCGAGGCACCAGATTTCGCCAGAAACCAGAGAACACGGATAAAAGCGTTGTTGTTGTTGTTGTCCTGAGTGGCCATGGCACATACCCACAGTGGGGGATTGGCCATGAATCGGGTGGTTAAATTAGGTGCATAAAAATAATAATAATAACAAGGGAGTTAACAAATTGAGCATAGGAGTTTAAATGTAAACGTTTATTGTTTGGAGAAAAAAAGAATAATCAGAAGAAAACCGGGGATAAAAATGAGAAAAAAGAATAATTAATAAAAATTAATGATAGATAAGAAATACAGAAAATCTATGGTGGGGAGGGAGAACGATCAGTCTAAGATGGAAATCGATTGGTTTCAATGAGGTAATTTCTCTACCAAGAAGACACTTCGTCGTTGTCCACTCAACCAGAAGGCAAGCTCTCCCAAGTAATAAAGGACCTAATAAAGAAATGACAAAAAATGAAAGTGTACAACTCAAGAGATAAGATAGAATTAGCGGGACTGTCAAAACTGATGAGCAGTGAGAAAATAAGGGATATTCGAAACTTTAACGTGAGAAAGACTGAGGAAGCCGTGAAAAATTGACGCAGCATGAGATCAGTGAGACGGAAACTTGGCATATGACCAACCAATATGCATGGATTGAAAAATATGCAGGGTAATATCATCAGCAATCTACAAGGTATAATAAAATCAGCGGAAGAGATCTATACTGACCCGTACAGTACCCAGAGGAGTCAGAATACCTTCATTCGAAGTAGTAATGAACAGGTTGCAGAGGCTCCTTCTGTAACTAGCGATGGGATTAGAAGGACCTTGAAAGACATGAAACGGGGAAAAGCGGCAGGAGAAAATGGAATAACAGTAGATTTAATTAAAGATGGAGAAGGCATAATGCTTGGAAGACTGGCGGCTCTCTATACGAAGTGTCTATTGACTTCAAGGGTCCCAGAGAACTGAAAGAATGCAAACATTATAGTAATTCACAAAAAGGGGGACGTTAAAGAATTGAAAAATTATGGGCCCATTAGCTTACTCCTATTATTATATAAAGTATTCAGAAAGATAATTTCCAACAGAATAAGGACAACACTGGACTTTAGTCAACCGAGGAAACAAACCGGCTTCAGAAAGGGTTACTCTGCAAGGGATCACATCCTTGTCATTATTCAAATAATCGAGAAATCTTCAGAGTACATCAGCCTCTCTATATGCCTTTCATACATTACAAAAAGACATTTGATTCAGTAGAGCTACCAGCAGTCATAGAGGCTTTACGTAATCAAGGAGTACAGGCCGCTTAGGTAAATATCTTGGAAAATATCTACAGAGATTCCTCAGCTACCTTAATTCTCCACAAGAAGTGTAGGAAGATAGCTATAAGAAAAGGCGTCAGACGAGGACACACTATCTCTCGAATGCTATTCACTGCGTGCTGGGAAGACGTATTCAAGCCGTTAAACTTTAGGGTAAGTATCAACGGCGATTATATCAGCAACCTTTAGTTTGCAGATGACATTGACTTGTTGAGCAACACTGGAAACCAGTTACAACAAATGATTGAGCATCTTAACAAAGAGAGTGTAAGAGTTGGGTTGAAGGTTAATATGCAGAAGACAAAGATAACGATGAACAGCCGGGCTAGGGCACAAGAGTTCAAGATCACCAGTTAGCGTCTAGAGTCTGTGAAGGAGTACGTTTACCTAGGTCAGTTACTCACAGGGAACCCTGATCACGGGAAGGAAATTTACAGAAGAATAAAAATAGGTTGGAGTGCCTACGGCACACATAGTCAGCTCCGGACTGGAAGCTTGTCATTATCATTGAAAAGGAACGTGTACAGTCAGTGCATTTTACCGGTGCTGACATATGGGGCAGAAACATGGAGAGTGAGAAAAATGCTTGAGAAGAAGTTAAGGACCGCGCAAAGAGCGGTGGAGCGAAGAATGCTAGGCATAACGTTAAGAGACAGAAAGAAAGCAATTTGGATCAGAGAGCAAACGGGTATAGCCGATATTCTAATCGACATTAAGATAAAAAAATCGAGCTGGGCAGGCCATGTAAGGCGTAGGTTAGATAACCGGTGCACCATTAGGGTTACAGAATGGGTGCCAAGAGAAAGGGAAGCGCAGTCGAGGACGGCAGAAGACTAGGCGAGGCGACGAAATAAAGAAATTCGCGGGCGCTAGTTGGAATCGGTTGGCGCAGGACAGCGATAATTAGAGATCGCAGGGAGAGGCCTTCGTCCTGCAGTGTACATAGTATAGGATGATGATCATTATTATTATTTACCTGGAATAAAGTCACATGTGCGAATGCGACACCACGGACGGCTATTTAGTTTATGCGCTGATACACCGTCTTGCTGCAAAGTAAAAGATTTCTCTGCGAAGTGGGGTTGCCACGAGAGCAGTATATAAGGCTCTAGAACATATGTGAGAGCCACTCTTTGCATCTTTTGGCACTATACAAGAGGACTGTGGCCCATGGTGTGCCAGACATGCTTTTTTCCGTGAAGTAAACGACCAGCGTGAAGGATGGTCTAAATACAGAGAATGATTGTAGAAATGTTTGCAGAAAGAATGTGGAGAAATGTTAACAAAATGAGCAGTTATTGATCAAAGCATATGATAAATTATGGCGGGCCCTGCATATTTGCTAATACATGTTTCACGCTATTTGCAGCGACAAGCAGCAGTTTCGAAGGCTGGATATTTCAGGTCGAATGCTGGATACTAAGGGCGTACTGTACGGAATTGACTGCTGGCAGTTATCTTTCTTTTTTTTTTACTTTTAAGCAGTTTTATGTGGTTATCTATGCAGCCTGTTCTGAATTAAAGAAGATGAAGAAGTTGCATAATATCTATTCGCGCGCGAAAGCTGCTGTATAATACCTCCTTGTTTTACAAACACTTCTCTATTGTCTTTTTTCTGAATAAATGACGATGACGGCGATGATGATACTTAGAAACGAGGTATAACCACCGGACCATTATAATTATTCTCTTAGCATCAGTGTTTCGTCATAGGAAGCCGACAAATACGGAACTATACACGGCTAACACGTGATACACTGGCATTTGATAAGCTATCGAGGTGACCGGAGAGACAGACGGGGATACAATAGGGGAACTTGGGGCAGCAGCAAACAGGTGTGCTAAAGCAACCAGAGGCTGCTTTGCGGCTATATATATATATATATATATATATATATATATATATATATATATATATATGTGTGTGTGTGTGTGTGTGTGTGTGTGTGTGTGTGTGTGTGTGTGTGTGTGTGTGTGTGCGTGTGTGTGTGTGTGTGTGTGTGTGTGTGTGTGTGTGTGTGTGTGTGTGTTTGAATTGGTGATAAGCGATGCGTTCTTCGAGGTTTATAGAAATGTCTGCAATGTATTTCTTTTTTTTCTTATTGTCACTTTTAGGTATAGCTCAACGTTGTTAGCTAAAAGCTGTTTTTACTCTCCTTATCGACGGCTTATACCATCTTCGTTCATTGACTTCTTTTTTTTTTGCGAACTCGGCTGCTTCCCTTGGAGACTTCGCGCACCTCTGACGCGCAACGCATCTGCACTCAATGCACGCTCTGGTGCTGAGTGTCCATTCACTTGGCAATGAGGTCCTGGTTGCTCGGGAACCTTGTGATGAAACGTGCATGCATCTTCCTCATGCCTTGTGCATCTGGCGTCTCCTAGATTTTCACTCGAGATTGCACAGTTAGGCATGTGCTTTCTACATGCAGGCCTTATTTCATCACCACCAAGAAGCAGCTTCTTGGTGATTGTGAACCGCCGTGGTTGCTCAGTAGCTAAGGTGTTGGGCGCCTGAGCACGAGGTCGCGGGACCGAATCCCGGCCACGGCGGCCGCATTTCGATGGCGGCGCAATGCGAATACATCCGTGTACTTAGATTTAGGTGCACGCTAAAAAACCCAAGGTGGGCAAAATTTCCGGAGTCCTCCTATACGGCGTGCTTCATAATCGCAAAATTGTTTTGTCATGTAAAACACCAGAATTTTTTTAAAGATTGTATTGGCATAACTAAATAAAAATCAGTAACCTTGCAGCTTCGGACAAATCAGAAATGAAAATCAGGACGCAGAACTTCAAAAAGCCTAGAATATGCAGAGATGTGTAGAAAGTACAAGCGGCGCACGCCGCACGAGCTCTTGTCGTTTACACGCCGAGCTTCCTAATCAACTACAATCGATAATTGCATACAGGCGAAAGTTACTGTCCTGACTGTACCGTTGGTGGCAGCAGTCAAGGGTGGAGAAAATTCTTTGATGTGTTAGCTCTACATATTGTTTTCATATAAACACTGGCGGTCAAACAAATGTTCTGAGTCCCCAAAAAGCTCCCCAACAACTGAAATTCGCACATAGTAATAAAGATACTAGCTCTGCCGCGAAAGTGAACTATAGTGATCTGGGAAAATCGTTGAAGTAAAAGCGCATTGTCATAAACAAAGCGTACAATACATGACGGCCTATTGATCGTCGGAGACTCTTCTGCTGTCATTCTCTGCCCTCATAATTGCCTAGACCTTGAGAGAGTAATAATTATCAGGCATTATTTTCTGTCGAGTTGCAGAGTCCATGCTCTTGTGCACAGCGGGGCTCGGATCTCGGACGGTACTGGACGGACATTATTTCGTCAGCGCTACCCTAGTGCTCCCTTTGGCAAAGAAAACACCGCGTTAGCGAAACCGTGTTTCTATTCTTCAAATGTGCACCTGCTTTAGAACATGGTATACTGATTCGAGGCTTTCTAACCAACCACCATGAACTAGAATTTTGTGGTCGTTCACGTGCCGCATTCCTTTATTTTAAAGGAACCCAGCGTGCTATCACAGTCCGTTACGATATCTTCTGCGCAGTGCTACAGTAGAAGGCCTACACTCTCTGTTGAATGACGTCATGCTACCTGACCTGACCCGTATAGATTCAAATGGGCAGGCTCGACACGTAGCCGCACGTACCGACTACCACGTCTGCTGCTTTCGTCTCGCTGCGCTTCGGAGTAGAAAATGTGCTAAGTAGTATTGATGTCACGAAAGAGATTATGAAGGCGGTTCCTAACGTGCTTCGAACCCATAAAAATCTTGGGCCATAAAGCCGTCGTTCATTCATGTACCGTTTGCTGATTGTCTTGCGCATGCGCATATAGCTGTGTATTTATCACGCTTCGGCGCACAGTTGAGTGCCTTATATGATATTGCCGCGTGTGTTCCTTTACGGTTGCGTTGAATTACTTGCACAACACCATTTTGTGATCGCCTTTTGCTTGTCATACATGTACCCGTGATATTAGGTTGCACATGGGCTGTGATCACGGTCGCTTCCGCAGCGCCGTCGTCATCTTATACCGCCTTTCGCTTTCACGCGCTGGTGAAATCCGATGGCGCATATGGCTCGAACGCTCTCGCTGTTTCTAGACAGACGGAATGAATGAATGAATGAATGAAACTTTATTTGCACAAAGGAGGTATACCGGCGAAGGTGCAGCCCTCAGTCCAGGGCCCCTGTGGCCTTTGCCATCTTGCTGGCTCTGTCGATCAGCTTGAGCTGTTCTTCAGGCTTCCAGAAGGACAGCGCAGCCTCCCACTGCTCCGGTGTTGGTGTTTTGTGTACTGGCGCAACCTTTGGCTTTTGGCAGGCCCATGTAACGTGGTAAAGCGTTGCGTGTTCCCCGCATAGCGGGCATTTATTGTTATATGTTGACGGATAGATTTTGCTGAGCATATTCAGATTGGGGTATGTATTAGTCTGCAGTTGTCTCCAGGCAACCGAGTGCTCTCTACTAAGGTCTTTGTGGGGAGGGGGGTAGATCCTCCTTAGGGCTCTTTGATTTTCTAAAATTGCTCCATAGCGTCTGGTGACTGTGTCCGGTTCCCCGTCGTGGTGCGCCCCCGGTTGGCGTACGCTCGGGCGTAGGCGTCGGCACTCTGGTTCCCTGTCACAGTCTCATGACCTGGTGTCCACGTAATGAAGCATCGCGAAAAGGGGATTTTTCTCGTCTTGAGTATGCGGATGACCCCAGTGGATATGCGTCCACTGCTGTACCACTGCGTAAGAATTGCTGTAGTGGCCTCTTCGCCTGGTGGTTGATGGCGAGTGCAACTGCCGCTTCCTCGAGGATGTTATTGCCTTTAATATAAGCGCAATTGATTTCTCTAAGCTGGTGATCAACAACGCTCACCACCACCCCGGAGTGTTCTTTGTATGTGGTCGCGTCGTCGTATAACACGTCTTTTCTCCCCGCGGAATATCTGTGGTGTGCTTCTGATCTTGCCTTTCTTCGGGCCTTGTGTATTTGAGGGTGCACGTTTCTCGGTATCGGGCTGACCTCATTGATCTCTCGTATCTCTTTAGGCATGCTTTCCGTGCTGTTAATTTCTCTGCAAGCATCCCTCAAACCCAGTATCTTCAGCGTGTTCCTGCCCGTTGGAGTCAGCATGAGTCTCACTTTCTGTGCGACAAGGTGAGCTTCGATGTGTTCTTGCACTGTGTTGTTTATAACTAATTTAAGGAATTTCTCCGTCGAGGTGTTGACCGGCAGTCTGAGAGCGCATTTGTAAGCTTTCCTAAGGATTGCCTCTAATTGTTCTTTTTCCTGCTCGGGCGGTGTTTGGTAGGGGACACTGTATACAATCGTACTGACCGCGAGGGCCTGTATTAGCCCACATTTGTCCTCTTCCTTCATACGTCGTCGTCTGTTTTAGATTCTTGCGATCATCCTCGTGATCTGGGCTGTAGTGTTTGCCAGCGGCCTGATTGTGTGATCCACACGACTGTTGCTTTGTACCCACATGCCTAGACAAACGGAACAGTCTGGCATCAGGTTACGGGTATGCTCCGAGATATTTGTGGCATGTACCCAAAACGAACCTGACCGCCGGCGTTGCGTCTAAAAAACCTTGTGGCGCCCTTGTAAACAACGGGCAGACGTGTGCGGTAAGTTGACAACCGACAACTGTGCCTTCTGCCATCGCCGCCGAGTTGTTTAGGAGCACGAGTTCACCGAATAAACCTCCGTGGTTTATGTTCTCCGTTTTGACAGGCCGCCTGTCTGCATGCGGGCGTGCACCATCCCATCCGTGTTACAATATATTTGCGTGACTTTTTTACGGATAGTAATGCTCGTTCGCCTATACTACTCAGGTTCGGTTCATTGCTATACATATGCCTTGCAGGGGAATCACATAAGTGGTGGGCTGTATTACATAGCCAATACATGAGTATGTTTAGTGATTTTTCAGAGCCAAACGCTTGAGTTACACGGCGGAAGAATACGCATACATGAATACAACTGTTAGACATTTGTCTTTGATGTGTTTTATAAAAGTTTTGCAACAGTTAGAATGCGTACATTTTCTGTCCTGCTGAACCTTGCATTATTTGAAAAATGGTGTGCTCAAATTCTGTAAAATGCAGTAATATTCTGTTCGTAAAACGAATGCATATATATCGCCCGTTCCCAAGCTCAGAACCAGAGAAAAGCAATAACGTTATAAGTCACGTGCAAAACAATATCTTTGTCACAGATTACGTCATTACTTTATTCTTGTATTTGAGCAAACGGGGCACATAGGCAATGAAAAGAAACACTTCAGAGCACAGCGTTGCCAGAACCATATTTTTCAATTTCAGTAATGCGAGAAATGCACCTACTTATTTATTTATTTATTTATTTATTTATTTATTTATTTATTCAGGAACCCACAGCGCCAAGGCATTACAGTGGGGGGGGGGGGGGGGGGGGGTACAAGAAGAAATACATACGACACCTCTGCTCCTGTACAGTGTCAAAAGTGATAACAAAGGAGGAAAAACGAAAAAAAAAGCGAAAAAAAAAAGCAAAGCCCTTAGCAATGCACATCTACAATCTACAACACCAAAACGAGAGCATCATTTGATTCAACCCTCACAACATCACTCGGCAGTCTATTCCATTCCCTAATGGTTTTAGGGAAAAAAGACATTCTAAAGAATTCAGTTTTTGTCGCAAATTCACGGACCCCAAAATCATGGTCCACACGATGAGATCTATAAAAAGGCTCTTGCACAAACTTTTCGCGATCAACCCGAACAGATGAATAATAAATAGCATGGAAAAACTTCAGCCTCAACTTCTTACGGCGCGTGTCTAGTAATTCCCAGTTGAGTGCTTCCTTCGTACGCGATGCACTATATTGAGCCCCGCGTATGCCAGATACGAAACGAGCGGCAATGTTCTGCACCCGCTCCAGCTTATCTTTATCTCTACGAGTATGCCGGTCCCAAACCGTACACGCGTATTCCAGAATTGACCTCACATAAGTCTTGTACAAAATGTCCCGACACGACTATGGAAAAGGGTTTGCATTTCGGCGAAGAAATCCCAGGATTCTGCATGCTTTAGCAGCGACATAATCGACTTGACGGCGCCAATTCAAAGCGGGAGTAAAATAAACACCTAAATATTTAAATTCGAATACCTGTTTCAACATTACATTCCTAATAACATATGGTTGCATATCAAGGTTTTTCTTGTAAATTTCGTATGAACAGTTTTAGACAAATTCAAATTCATATTCCATTTGACGCACCACTGTGAGATTCTGTTCAAGTCTTCCTCAAACATCTCAGCGTCACGGTCACAAGTGACTACTCTATAGAGGACACAGTCGTCCGCAAATAACCGCATTTGAGACACTATTCCGTCACTAATGTCGTTCACGTACAGCAAGAACAATAGCGGCCCCAACACGGAGCCTTGCGGAACACCGGACACACCTTGCACCTTCTTGCACGACGCAAGTTATCTTAACTTTTCAAAGGACAATAATCAACTGGTCATATGGCAGGGCTTTAAACGACGATGGCATATGTGCAGACTCTTTTGTAGAATTATTCCTATTCCTTGTTGAGCTACGTCAGCGGCTAGAACCGCATTTCCGCTACTTAGTTACCTGAATGAACGTGTCCCAATGTGTGTGCGAAAATTTGAATAAAACAGGGCAAAATGAGCTGCTACATTATATGGCTCTAATGTGCTCCAAACACATCGTTCCCCGATCTCATGCAGCCTGACGAGTTCATTCGTAGCCTCGCTCAAAGTCGCTTCTATCTCAGGTGATAAATTCACTCAAACAATTTATACGCTTGGTCTTTCTTCTTACCAAGATTACATTTCCTACAAGAAGGTCGAAGCCAAGGGCCATCTTCTCACTTTTTCCTAAGTACTATAAAGGACGAGTGGTGCTTCCAGCAGGCGGAGGTTACCCTTGAAAAAAATACTATAAATGCTATAAGTTCCAGATCACGTCTTTCTTTGAGTCGATTGCCACGATCCCCATATTCTATCAAGTGTCAGAAATTGTGCAGCCATACGGGCGTTTGGTTATGCTGTGGAGTAAAAGTAAAACGACATCAGCTTACTCTTGGCTGTAGTTTTAATTATATACAAAGATGATGATATAGGAGCTCCCTATTTTTTGTCTTGTTTATGAGCGAAATTGCACACGAAGCTAACAAAAACATACGTGCTGCCTACGAAGATTGGCACTCGCTCGCGTCGAGAAGATAGTTCGAGCATGCAGTGAGAACAGACAAGAGAAGCCTTGCAGTGAGAAGAAAAAATAGGATTGTGGTATGCTGCTGATGCTATTGCAAAACTTGCAAAAAAGAAAAAAGAAAAACTCATTATACGAGGGTTTACTCTTCGTTTAAAGTTTTACGAATAGGCATGAAAAAAATAAGTCAGAGTATCTAATTTCACGCGGTATCTCACTTATGAAAACTTTTGCTCCTTGCGCTGGGGCAGCCGCTTTTATTCAGTGGTTTTGACAGTAAAATATGCGCGAGCTCTTTTTTCGCAAGATCAGTTGCTCGAAGCAACGCTTTTTCTTCCATTTGGTTTGTTACAAAGAAGACATCTGTGATGTTGTTAACCTTAGAGCATCGTCGATGTAGGACTTTGAAATGCTTTAATTTCAGACTAACAAAGATTGCATTCAATTTATTTGGTTCTACAAAAAGCAGTACATTGTCGTGATTTGCTGGACTACTGATGGCACTGCATTTTACAAGCAACGAGGAAACGACGTACATAGTTAACACACACGCACACACATACAAGCACACACACACCGATACACGCACACACACATACACACGAACGCACCCGCGCACGCACTCACGGACACACATACATACGCACGCACGAACACAACAAACACACGTGCACATGCACGCACGCACGCACATAAACACACGCACACACAACACAAACACGCGCACACACACACGCACGCACATAACACGCACATAACACGCACATAACACGCACATACACGCACTTCCCTAATTTCGTACCACGGACGGCTCAAGATTATGAAATTCATTGACTGTACGACGTTGAGAAAACGACCCCACAAGCGTCTGTGTCTCTCATTACAGAAGTGACATTATTTCTAATGTGACTTCTGTAATAAAATACACATCAGTTTTTAGGATTGTTTTCCCACAATCGAACAGTCTGTGAAATAAGAAAAGCAGTCCGACATTCAATTATCTATAATGTATTCGAGAAGTCGGTAAGCATCTCCACGTTTCCATAACGTGCGTTATTGACAAAAAAAATTAACGAAGGGCAGTTATAAATTTACTGCACCTTGAGCTTAATATAATCTTCACGGTCAGTTGCCATTGGTACTGAACGGCAGCTTTATTAAGCGATTGTTCCTCCGTAATACACAGACTTTCGCTATAGGAAGAAGGAACGGAAGCAGTAATTTAGGCCAATAAAAATCACAGACACAAGAAAAGGGGACAAAGACAAGCGTTATTCAGAACTGAGTGTGTTTGTGGCTTTTATTGCGCTAAGTTCCTTGTTCAGCTATGGAAACCAACTAGCCCAACAATCAAGCCTTCTACGAAGAAGAAAGACATGAAAATGTGCAAGATATCACCCAGTCCAATGATCAAATATATATTTATTTGCTACAATCAGGGTCACTATAAAAAACGACACTTTGCTAAATAAACGAAAGTCTATTTAACGTTCCCGAATAAAGGCGACCGGAGAGAAAGAGTCCCGTGGTAAGGGTGTAACACTTGCTCACTAATCGACTGAGCTCTCATGAGCAAAGCTGCAATGGCTCCCGCCGCCAATCTGCTCTGCTGTGCGTAGCGTCTGCTTCGGTTCAACATTACATGAGCAGAAGTTATGTGTATTTGGTGCGCCAGCTAACGCTAGCCGAGCTGTTCAACGAAAAAAAAAAAAAGATTTAGAAAGCACAGCGCACGATACGATCCCATGAAGTACGGTTTTCGGGCGTCACAACTTTGACAACCTAAAACCACAGATTTTACAATTGTATATCGCACCATCTTATTAAATATTTTGTTTCGTTGAGCACCTTGGCTAACGTGATACGATCTCGACCAGGTGAGGTGGGTCTTCACCGCACGCTTCCTACCCTTGACAGGTCGAGGTCCAGGCTTACCGTAACAGCCTTTTCTGAGACGAGGCAAATCATCTTGCCTGAACGTCTCTCACACCCGACAAGTCGATCATAACAGCGCGTCCGCCGCCACGGTAGGTCTCGAAGGGGCTGCAGTATCTAAGCACATCGAAGAGACCGGTAGACCTCGTGCCTTTGGCTTCGTTTCGCCGATCGTTCCAAGGCCAGCCTCTGGAAATCAACCACGCCAAGCCCAAAGGACAACAAGTAGAGAGCACCCAACCAACCACGAGAACTGCCAAGTTCACACGTTCTTCACAAAGAACCGTATCAGAGTCGTACTTGCAGCCCTCGTTCGAAATTTCTGAGAGCTAACAACGGACAAAACCAGATTTCAGTGCGTATCTCAACCAGCCTAATGACTAACGTTCTTGTGTTCCGTTTTTCCGAGAAAGCCACGGTTGTCGAGAGACTGAGAACGTATTGAAACCCAGCAATAATAGCATTAATTATGAATTTGCAAGGGAGAAACAAAACACTTTCGAAGAAAAGCAGACAACAAAAGGGGCCATTTTACAACAAACAAGAAACCGGCTCGTAAAACAAACAATACAAGTAAATTCTTAGCGTAATGCGATACCTTTGAAATTACAACTAATAAGCTCTTAACAACTCACAAACAAGAAATATTTGCACGGCGCTCTATTTACAACAAGAAACTTATGGATGTGCCCAATTGCACAATTACTAACTCCTAATGAGCACTCGATTGGATCGCAGTCTGAAGGCTTTTGGGCCTCGCCCGAAGGGCGTCAGACATACACTGCCCCCTGTCGTCGCCTGCCACTTTGCGCGCCCGCGGCTTCCTTCTTCGTCCCTGAAAAGGAGGCCGTAAACGCGGGAAGAATTGCCAGCCCACTTTTTCCCTGGCTCTCGCGGTGCTTTCTACTGCAGTGACAGTCTGACTGGTGCTGTTCGTACACGCATATCTCCACCCGGTTGAACCTTTCAGCCACGCCCCTACTCGCAGAGACGCGTTCTGATTTATAGGTGACGCCTTCGTTTTCTCATCAGCCACAACGAGCCCTTTGAAGTTCTGCGTGATGACCCCTTCTCTTGTCTTACGGGCTGCGGTGTGGCGATTGTTTCTATTCTTCGCTGAGCCGATTACTCGGCTCGCTTGATCTTACACTGTTCAACAAATTTTTGCCATGCCAGGCGGTCGCCTAATGCGCCTCTGAAGTTCCCGAGCGTTGGGTTCCTGCCCTGCTGGACCACCCTGGCGTTCTCCTCTCCTTTTGACGATTCCGGAAAGTCGTCCAAGTGCGGAGGTACGAGGGAGTTTTCCAGCGCCTCCTTGAACCTTTTGGGGTTGTTTAACTGGTCTCGTCTCCAGAAGGAATGTCCTGCGGGATAGTCCTTGTTTGTACTTTTGCTGCGTAATTGCTCTCTCCTGCCACGATGCCTTCTTTAACAACCTTCAGTAGGCCTAAAGAGCCTTCCGAATGTGGCAGCACCAAATTATTCTCTAATTCCTCCGCTAGCTATTGCTCTGGTATCCTCACTGACCCGGATGCCTTCTCGCTAGCGCCTTTTTCACTGATTTCACTAGCTATGTGCTGTGCTTTTTGAGCGTCTATGTCACGAAGCATATTTTGGCTTCGTTGCCGTGATTTATCTCCGCCGCGACCTCGTGAGCCTTGGAACGGTTGAGAGCTTGGACCGTATGGTCGCCAAAACTCAGGCCGTTTTTCTTCAACATCATTTCTGAGTGATTTGAAAATAAGTAGGGATCGTGTTTCGAGAGATTTGGCGATACTGCTGCCTCAGTCAGCAATAGTCCAAACGGCCCTTTAATCTTCACGCTGGCTACGGGCAAGCAAACAGTATTATCCTCGACTGCCTGCCGCATCCACGCATGTTCCCCGGTGAAATCCTCAGGTTTCACAAAGGCACGGTGTACAATGTCCATTGTCACAGTTGAGTCGCTAAGTACTTTACACGGCACTCCATAAACTACTAGGGCGCGAAGGTAGGGTTCTAAGAGGACCACGTTGTCATGGCTATCTTTCACGAAAAAAAAAATTCTAGGCTTCCACAGCAGATCACAAGGTGTCCAGACTCCTGGAAACGGAAAAAGACGACCGATTTTGTAGCCTCAAACGTTTTTCGGTTTTTCTTTCGTCTTTTACTGTGGTGTTATTTTCTCCTGGATTATCCGGCTGCACGTCTTTTGTCCCACCTCCACCTTTTCGCGGTGAATTGGGCGCCTGTTTCCGTCTTTGTTGAATTTACTGAATGGCCTGACACGCGTTTTTTAAGATTCGCGACGTGCAGCGAATTCATCTGCCGCACGTTCCAAGCTCTTTTCGCCCGACCTATCTTGAATCCACAGGCGCATCTCTTCGCTCAAGGACCCATAAAACTGCTCCATGCAGATTAACTCAACAACCTTGTCGTGACAACCAAACGCATCTTCCACTTTTAGCCACTCAATTAAATTGGCTTTCAACTTAGAAGTGAAATCTTGAAAAGACTCCCTCCATGTTCTAGCTATCCCCCGAAAACGACGACGGAAAGCCTCCGCTGAGAGACGATATTTCCATAGCAACGCAGATGTTATTTTCTGATAGTCACCTGCGTCGTCTTTCGTTAGCCTTGCAATTATTTCGGTTGCTTCGACAGGAAGAACGGTCAGAATCTGTTGTGGCCAACTCTAATGCCAACATATTTTTATTGCAGGTTCGTTCAAAAGTAACAAGAAACAATCCCATGTCATCGTTTACCTTGTACGACGGCATGAGATCCCTTACTTTTACTCCTGCTTCACCTGAACGTATTTTATTTATGGAGATGTTATTTGCCGATTGCATGGCCAATTACCGACAAAATGCTTCCTCTTAAACGGAACCTTTAGCTCTGGTGCTGCAGTCGACATACATGTAAAAGGAGAATGCGTTTTTCTCGGCAACCACTGAATCATATTGGGTGAGGTTTGTTGCATTTAAAAGAAAAGTTAAAATCTAGTGACTGTTGGTTTCGAATCATTTATTTAGGTCGACAATTCCTTTATTAAAAATAGGCAAAAATCGCAAACTTTCAGAAAGCGAAACTATCAATTTTATAACTCTGTAAGTCAGCAATTAAAAAGTGATACCACAATTCAGTGAATTGCACCTAATAGTGCATCTAAAGCAGACCGAATTAATATGCTATACATGAATCTAAAAAAAATGAATAATATGAATATACAGCTTTTGCAGAACCCTTATACAATAGGTAACGAATTCGCGTAAGGAATAAACTGACATATCGAATTTGTCCGCTTTGAATAATCTACTGGATGCCGTTTAGAGAACAGTTATATCTGTTTTTGATGCAGAGCTAGTAATTTGTAAACTTGGTGCTTCTATGTTGTCGAACTTTCAAAATTTCTGAAATTCTTTTAACAAAATTCAGGCCCTAAATCCAAATTCCCCTTCCAAAGGTCACTAGAATCTTGCTTTGTTTCTCAAATGGAACAAATTTCATTAAAATCGGCCCAGGGGTTATCTCAGAAGTGCGTTTCTGGGTTTTACTTGTACTTGAATAGGCCGCGTCGGATTTGGGCCCGAGCTAAAGCTTCCTCTTAAGATGCGCTTGGCGTTGTCAGGAAGAACAACGTCTTCCTGACAGCGTAACGTGACAATGGTTCTGGTTCATAACGGCAACCACGACCAACTCGCTCAAGCCTCTACCCTAATACTGCTCCCACGTTCGTCGTCGCCGTCTTCCACGGCTGGCTCCGTTGCCGTTCGCCATCTCCAGTGTAGAATTCCACTCCTCTTCTGTCGTCGTAACGGCGATGCCACGCTTACGGAAGTATGAGCCATTGCTTAAGGGGGTGTGAGCCATTCGTTGTCTTAGGTGACGGACAGATTTAATTATAAAGCACAAGGATGTGATTCGGAAATGTACAGGCCGTCATCTGCCGTCGACTCAAGAGCAAGCAATGTAAGATTCAATGACTCCAGACGAAGCACTCACTGCAAGCGGAGGAGGCACGCCGAGAAAGGCAGAAACAAGAGACGACAAGACCAAGATAAGCGGTAGAAGCGACAGCACAAGACCAAGCAAATACAAGATTAAACACAAAATGAATAAAAACAATCACATATGGCTTTCATTTCACGCCAAACCTTGCTCTAATTACTGGCGCCAAAAAAACGGGGCGGAGCAACTTGCACGCAAAAAAAAAAGCATGGTAAAACAAAGACAGAAACATCACGCGCAAAACAAAAAGCATTGGGACAACAGCAAAAAAAGAAGCGCGCTTAAAGCATGCTCACCACGCGAAGCACGCAAAAGCGAAAATGAGGTTAAAGAATAGTGAAACAATAGATTTACAGTACAGACTGCTTGCTAAGTTTGACTTGCATGGTGCAACACTCGGTGGGACTAACAAAGCTTCACTGTTCGACCATCTTCACGGACTGGAACAGGCGGCAACTTTTTTAGAAATCGCAGCAAGCTTTCCGTGAGACAGAGTTCGCTAAACCTGCATTGGCCAGGTTCTTTATACAAAGATAGGTCCTACGCTCCACTGTTAGCAGCTCAGAGGAACAAGAGCAATAGAAGTGCTTACTTTGCTGTTTAAGCGTTTCTAACCACTCATTTATGCCTGGATAAACAGAAAACGTATTGTTCTTCACATCGAATGCTTTATGGCTGTATGTAACACTGTGACGTAGAGAGGCGACTATTTCTGAGCAAAGTCATATATGAGAGAATGCAACAAGGTCAAACCGCTGGGCAGCTAAGCTAATTAGAAAATGTGACTAAGCATCGAATACTCAGGGGCACGCAGTGCGCTTCTTAGTGGCGCAACTCCATGGCAGCCCAAGAAAAAGGACTAAAGTGCCTCACATGCGAGACCCCCTCGAGTATATGCCGGAGTTTCATGAACACTTTCATCATTTTATGGTGAGCGTTTATTCATCTTCAGCTGGTGTTTTCAGCTCTCCATCGATTAACTCGTTTTCTTCTTGGTACCAATAAAACAGTTTCATGCAGTAGTTGGCCTACGCCTTGAAAGCAGCGTTTTGGTTCTCATAATTGTAGAAATCAGTGCACGTCGTCGAATTTTAAAGGCTCTATGTTATCTGTCCTTTCTTGTTTGCTTTTCAGAAGCTGTAGCAAGAACCTATGATTTCATTACCTAGTAATTATTTAGCCGCAAGCACTCTTTCTGGATTCCTTATTTGTTTAATAAAGACAATTTCATTTGAATTACTGGTACTACACTAGGTTTAGTAGTGGTATGTATTGTTATATACAATGCAATATTCACCTTTTGTGTTTCTCCTATTAGGTAGTTGAATCTGTTATATGTAAGTCACGACGTACTGTGTTTCAAATCGGGGCAAAAGGAGAATCCCCTAAAGCAAACATAGTCACGCACGTCAACGACAAATACGGCAATGTTCACGAAGATGCAGCAAATAAAATACTGCGGTAAAACAAATCAAAGAATTGTAAACTTCTGGAAACACTTCACATAAAAGAAATATGGCGATGAATGTGGGTACATAACTTACCGAGCTCTCAAACGCCTTTGTCACTACTAAAAGACTTGAAAATTTTGGCCTCGCCAGAATAATTAGGAGCCAGGAGGGTTAGACTCAAAGTTGCTCTAACTCAACAAGAGCGATACTCCATCATTCACCTATAGCTTCCACTCCGTAGTGAGCCGCGCTATGATTTCGCCATTAGCGCGTTCTCATTTCGTCCGGAACCGACAGCGTGACTCATTAAAAGACAAACTTGAAGGGACGCTGGCAGCGCCGCTTTCCAGGATACGCAGAAGGCAAGCGTAAGGAAAGAGAAGTTGCCTTATGTGTGAAATCGAAACACATAAAAAATAATAATATACGCATCTACAAAATGTGTTCATAAAAATACAAATTTCACGCAAGGTGTGGAGGTCTTGTGTCAGCGCAGAAATAAATACTGGTTCGCACATAAAGCATAAATTTAAGTATACTGTTGAAGTATGTCTCCTAAATGATCTGCTTCAAATTACTATTTGACAGCCACTGCTGTTTCAGCACGAAAAAAAGTAATGGTCTTGCAAGAGTCCTCAATCTTCGAAGCCGTTATGAAAAGCTCACAGCGTCTTTCAAGAAGAGAGTCCATGCGCTGGATGACGGCAGTAATGAAAACAACAACAAGAACAACAAAGAGAACAAGATTAAAAGTAAAATGACTGCTTTCAATATAACAATGGAATGCAAAAGTGAAGCCGTGACTTTGTGCTTGAAGAATCAAGCGCTGGTTTTGATTCGCATTCTTTTTAAGCCTGACAAAGAAGCAATTCGGAGCTACATACTATTCCATGAAAGAAAGATTCGTTGGATTTACTGCTGCATAAAACAGAGTATACCCCTGACCAATACGACGAGACTAAATATCGTTCCTTTATTTTCATTGCAATGAAAAATTCAGAAACCGACGTGATGTAACATTTAACTCTTAACCCTTTCGCTGTCACTGACGTACCGGTACGTCATCGCGCTTCCCCCCCACGGTGTCACTGACGTACCGGTACGTTCTCTATCGTGCGTTCAAAATTTCGCGCCTGAGCGCAAAAACAGGCGCTCCTGGATTGGCCACGCCATCTGTTGACTCTTTCTACAAGTTCGTATATTCGCTCCGACCTGTGTTAACCCATGTATTGAAGAGTACGGTGCGACTGCCACTCCCCACTTTCTCTGTGCTGAGTGGCGCGGTGGCTCCGCGTTCGCTGGATCGCGCGCGTGTGGTTATGGGTTCAAGGGTTGTTCTGTAATCTCCGCTGGTTTGAAGGTTTTTATTTTTCTTCTGTTGGTGTGCCTGCTACGGCGCGTCAAGTTCAGGCGCACGTGCCGTTGCCTCTCCAAAAAGGGTGACTCGATTGCTGCTTTCGCTCTCTCGCCGCACCCTCGCTCCCGACTTGCAGCAGTAAACGTAAAGCCCTTCGAACTTTGTTTAGCCTTTTTTCATCTCCCTCTGTCTTCTTGATCACGCAACGTCCCATTTCTCTCCGTTGCGCGGGCGACTGAAAGCGCATCCTCCCTGCGCGCGGTTACTTTCGGATGGCTCGGCGCGCGGGACCTTCGTCTGCTCATGGGAGCGGTGGCTGAATTCCGATTCAGAATACGAGCCGAGCTCGGATTCGGACTCGGACAAAGTCGCTTGAGACGAAGAGGGTTCCGCATCGTCAGATTCGGATGTTGAACAGATTTTATAGTCAGGCTGATGATGATGATGATGTTTACTAACAACAGCTGCAGAACACTGAAATGTGCATATTGCATTGACTATGTTATTTGTATACCAATCATAATCAAAAATAAATTGCTATGTTCATTCCCTGTTATGCTCGTTCCCTGAAACCAAGCCGACACTGGGGGTGCGTCACGGCCAGAAACGTCCGACAGCGAAAGGGTTAAATAAATTGAGCTAAAGGCACTGAGAACTAACCTTAATGCTACATTGGGGATGTCATTCAAACAATCACTGCAGAAGAGTACGCATTTGGGCTGGTTGATTCATGATTACGAGCAGTAAACAACACTAAACAACAGGACAAGGAGAGGGACACAGACAACAGCGCTGACTAACAACCAAGTGTATTTATTCTTCCAGTCAGCACATACATACTCCGCCGCCATCTCAAAACACAGAATCAACAGAATTCAGCATGCGCAGGGGAAAAAATTGCAATTAATGCGATAGGAAGGCAATCTCCTTCGGAAGGAGAGAAATATAGGGAAGGCTTACACATGCTTCGCCGCTAATTTGAATGCGGAAAGCTTCGGAAATGCATGCTGAATTCTGTTGATAGTGTGCTTTGAGATAGCGGCGGAGTATATATATGCTGACTTAAAGAATAAAAACACTTGGTTGTTAGTCAGCGCTGTTTACTGCTCGCAATCAATCACATTAGTTTTATAAATCATTGCTTGACACTACTTGCCTCTGTGACTGCAGAAAAATGAGTATTTAAGTGAGCAGGTGGCAGATACAAATGCAGTTAGACATTGCACCACGTACATACCAGTCATGTGACGTGGGCCTTTTATAAAGGAACGTGGCAGCGCCTGTCACTAATTCTAGAATTCTTTAAAAGCACGAAGCGCGCAAGAAAGCCCTGCTTTGGACGTCTGCCTGCTGCACTGCTGGCAGCAAGGTTGATCGACTTGCCAGGCAGGATATTCAAATAGGGTGCGGAAGATGTCTCCTGTGGGTCTGCGCAGCCATTGGAAGTGCCAACAGCGCGAAAGCACTGACGATGGTGTTTTGCATAGAGGTGAATATAACAACTGTGGGTTTTACTATTAGACAAAATGAGAATGCAAATTGTTGGTCTCGGGAAGCAACAATATGCGTAATACTTATCTTCTTCGTAGGTCTCATGAATTTGCGACGGCACCGAGGTATAGTACTTCAGAGTAGAAGCCGCTACGAAAGCTCGAAAATTTAATTTTCGCGTCTGCGCCGTTTTCCTTATGTTGCTGTTATAGTTTGAAGCCGCTCCCTCGTGTGCTTCGATTAAAGCTTCGAATCTTACGTAACGCTTAACCCACATAGGCGTTTTCAAAGCACAAAAGAATCGATCACAATTTTTGTTTTCCTGCAACAACACCCAGTGCGTTATTGCTATTTTCATTCGCATTTCTTGCAATGCGTATCTCACTCTTCTTGACAAAATAGTAAGTCGACGTCGAGTGCACAACAATCATTTACCCCGACCAGACCAGATAGGGTTCCGATACAATCTTATTGTTCTCTTTGAAAGCCCCACAGTTAGACGCGTTACTGTTTTTAATCAAACCATCAATAATGGCGATTACGTGGCACGCAGTGGGATGGTCGGGCACACGTTTTTTTTTCTCTTTAAATTACATGATTATAGTTAATGCTGCATACTGATGTGTCGTGCACAACGGATCATACCAACGCAAATTTCCGGCGATAAATTTACCAAACTTGCAATAATTGCATTCGGAAATGCTTAATATTGAAACCTGACAGAGCATGGTGGACACGGTACCCAATACAACGTATATATATTTCTATAGAACCGCGAGCATGATTTTCATATTTCCGCGCTGCTGGTTCTGTAATATTTATCACTTGATCTAAGAAACGAAACTTCCTATTCACCCTTTTAGCGGGAATCCCGTGGGCGCTGTCATGTTTTATCACGTAATGACGCGTCCACTGCTTGCCTCAACTGCCTCGGTTGCCTCCGCGTTTACAACGGCTGTTTATGACACTGGTGCGGGTTAGCAAACCTCTGCTTTGGGAGATATCGTAGACGGTGACTGGGTGGACGACACGAATCTTTGGCCAGAGCTTTATAGAACATGCAAAAGCGCTTTGGAAGCCGATTAAGCCATGTACAAACGGCGCGAGCAACGTATATGGTGTTTATTTATAAAGCGAGGCTATATATGTATTCCAAGCTGTCCAAACTTTCCGCTCATCAATTAAATGAACATTAGTGTATTTTGCTCTTCGTTATTTATTTGGCACATATTTTGAAGCAGCGCCATGTCACATTTCTGACTCAGTAGTTTTCCTTGGCGCAGTCACTATCTGATTATTTCTGCCTAATCGCACGCGGGTGTGCTCAGTCCCGATAGATTTGTTCTTGCGGCGCGCAAGGCTTGAAACGTAGCCGTTTTGTACATCGTAATACCTTGTAGCAAAGATGTATTTTCCCTAGCAAATGGCTTCCTCTTGCGGACCGTCACGAAGCATTCAGAATCGACCATTCGTGCGTTATCGGTGTAGTCTGTCATTTGTTGTGCGTATATGGTGCGCAAACGCTCAACTGTGCACCCATTTATTTACTGACGCCTTGGCGATAGAGTGGGCGTAAGATTCCGTGCCAGTTGGAGTAGATGTGTATAGATACTGTGCGCGAAACGTACCATGACAGGACGCGGCGTTACTCCTTCTGTCATTGCTCAAGGGGCGGTACTCACTGTTTCCGACGTTCCGGGGCTGAAGCACTTTCTTTGGAGGTTAGCGACACAACGCTGGCGGATGAGCGAATTTCTGTATCCTCGAGGAAAGCCGTACATCTCGAAGTGCCGGTCGCGCCTAAGGACACTTGCAGCAACGGCCCGCGAACCTGGCCACACATATTCATTCCATTCCTTAACATGGCGGTCACTGTTTTTGCAGCCAACTACTGCACACGTCTTCAATCCACATTATTAAATCCAGCATGATTGGAACACAGTGCGTTAGGGAAAACTCAGTTGCATTTCCGACCGCTGATTGCACAGAGGCAAGGTGCCGGAACGCATTCGTGCGCTGTCGCGGAGGCGACGTGCGGTGCGCCACCGAAAGCGCCATCTCGTTTCTCTCGAACAAACTGCTCCGCCAAAAGGGTCAACACTGGAAATAAATGTGCCGTATCTCTTCCCTTTGTGATAGCTGCATAGGTTTGTTTAGCTAGTTGATCACGAGGAGAGATTGGATGAATTATCTTGCTGCTATTCCATCATAGTGTGTTTCATAGTGTGTCATTAAGGCGCTATGTCTAACGAAAATTATTTGAAATTAAAAAGGCAGGTAAGGAGACAGCTAGGAACAATACAATACACTTATCCAGTTCTCACTAACGCAGGTTACTTGTTACAAGTGCTCGGGGGCTCACATTTCCAAAAATCTTCCCTGGCAAACACACGTTGAAAATATTTTTTAATATGCTAACAGTCACTGGGGTATCTTCGCCGCAGCTTTTCCCTGGCATCTACTAACTTGAAACTCTTTCTCTAGAAAAGCGCAGTACGATTTCAAGTTCCGTATGCGTCGTCAGTATGGGTACCGCACATCATTTCACTTATAAATAATATGGAAGCAGTGTAAAATGCTTCTGTTCGCTTTATTTATTCTGACTATTGCCGTACTTGCAGTGTCAGCCAAATGAAAAAAAAAAAAATAGAAGTCTAGACCTACGTAAGTGATCGCTACGTCGAAAGATATCGCGTCTTTCTTTCTTTCATGAGATGTGCCCTTTGTACCCAACTTGCCAAGATACGCTTTTCCGCCCACCAGCATATGTCGCAGCCAGCAATGACCACGTGTTTAAACCCGGTGTGCCGCACCAACTTATCTGGTGATTATTTTATGCTGATAACTAGCCCTCGATGGAACCACCTGCCTGCATCCGTCGCTTCGATCACTGACCTCACCACTTTGAAAACAGCCATAGATGACGAATATTGTGCCTGCTCCTATACTGCAATTACTTGTATTTTCTCTTTTCTCACTCCTCTATTGAAGGCTTCGTCCCTGAGAATAAGTAAATAAATAAATAAATAAATAAATACTAAAAGCAAGTAGTCGTGGGCGCCGCATCATAATTAGGCACGAGGCTGAGAAAAAAATAAACATTTCAAAAGCCTGCATAGTCTATGTACTATGAGGCTATGTCACACTTAATAAAAGTGAAAAAAAAAATAGAGAGAATAGGGATAGAGAGAAATGGCAGATGCTCAATTCGTCGAAGGGAAATGTATCAAGCAATGCAGTACACAATTGTTGTTTAGACGACAGAGGTCCGAAGTGGTCATCATTGTTGTGTCCATCGCCATCTACGCCTCTCATGTCCCGGAACATTGATCGTCGCCATCGCCCATTGGGCTTGCCTTCTCTATATCATACAACCCCTCCGAGCTGGAATTGATATCAGACGCTGCAAGTGTTCCGTGAAACGAGGTTTATCTCGAGACGGCGGTCGATCCTTCGTGGCTATTGGCGTTCGTTGCTACTTCCTCAGCACAACGGTCCAGCGCCTGCACTTTGTTGTTGGTACGCTGGACAGATATATTCTTTGTTACGGGCTTCAGCTTAGGGCCGTTCAATTTAGGCACTGGCACTGTGTACTTAGTGTCCACCTCAGAAGCATGCTTTTTGTACGATGTCAAGACGAGGAATGACGATGCCATAAAAGCGGTTACTGCAGTTCTGTGTTTTCATGATAGGACAGGAGAGCGAAGTTTTTTATTGCACATTTTGCTTTAATCTCAGTGTGTTAAAACCTGCTGTACCAACTCTTGCAGCAAAAAAAAAAAAGAAAGAAGAGAAGTAACGCTTGCTGTAATGACAATTAATACTTTACGAACGAATCAGGGCCATCGCTTTAAGGCATAAGCTTCTTTCATGTTATAAGAAGGCTGAGAAGGCTCTCACATCACCGGGTTTCATAGTTTGTTCACTGAATAATTACTTGTTTAGCTATTTAAAAGTCGCGACATTTAAAATAAATTTCGTGAATTAAAGCTGCTGCACATATTTAAAGCTGCGGACTGTAGTTTATAATACTTCAATTTTCACCTTAATAAATCAATTAAATTGAAAATGTAAGTCCTGAGAAGTTTTTGAAACATGCCACGTTATTTGAATCATCACCTCGCATTCCGAACATAAGAAGAGTGGAACAGTCTGGGTTGACATACCTTACGTACACTTGGTCTCTCAGTCAAATTTGAGAACTCTGCATCTGAACGTATTTTGGTTCTGTCGACTCATGCAGTGTTCCTTCGACGTAAAGCTCACTTCGTAATGGCCTCCGAGTAGTTTCACCATAGAAGCGTTATACCAGGAGTATTACGAGCAAGGATGAGAAAGAAATAATGAATCCCGCGTATTTTACTAAAGCGCTGAAACGACCAGTTATTGTTTTCCACATCGACGACAGTGTTAAAGCTCGTTTGGCCGCCACAGACAGCGGAGCAGCAGTGCTGGTCGCAATTTAGCGCCCGTATATCATCATCATCATCATCATCAGCCTGATTACGCCCACTGCAGGGCAAAGGCCTCTCCCATACTTCTCCAACTACCCCGGTCATGTACTAATTGTGGCCATGTTGACCCTCCAAACTTCCTAATCTCATCTGCCCACCTAACTTTCTGTCGCCCCCTGCTACGCTTCCCTTCCCTCGGAATCCAGTCCGTAACCCTTAATGACCATCGGTTATCTTCCATCCTCATTACATGTCCTGCCCATGCCCATTTCTTTTTCTTGATTTCAACTAAGATGTCATTAACGCGCGTTTGTTCCCTCACCCAATCGGCTCTTTTCTTATCCCTTAACGTTACACCTATCATTTTTCTTTCCATAGCTCGTTGCGTCGTCCTCAATTTAAGTAGAACCCTTTTCGTAAGCCTCCAGGTTTCTGCCCCGTACGTGAGTACTGGTAAGACACAGCTGTTATACACTTTTCTCTTGAGGGATAATGGCAACCTGCTGTTCATGATCTGCGAATGCCTGCCAAACGCACCCCAGCCCATTCTTATTCTTCTGATTATTTCACTCTCATGATCTGGATCAGCAGTCACTACCTGTCCTAAGTAGATGTATTCTCTTACCACTTCCAGTGCCTCGCTACCTATCGTAAACTGCTGTTCCCTTCCGAGACTGTTAAACATTACTTTAGTTTTCTGCAGATTCATTTTTAGTCCCACCCTTCTGCTCTGCCTCTCCAGATCAGTGAGCATGCATTGCAGTTGGTCCCCTGAGTTACTAAGCAAGGCAATATCATCAGCGAAGCGCAAGTTACTAAGGTATTCTCCATTTACTCTTATCCCCAATTCTTCCCAATCCAGGTCTCTGAATACCTCCTGTAAACACGCTGTGAATAGCATTTGAGAGATCGTATCTCCCTGCCTGACGCCTTTCTTTATTGGGATTTTGTTGCTTTCTTTATGGAGGAGTACAGTGGCTGTGGAGCCGCTATAGATATCTTTCAGTATTTTTACATACGGCTCGTCTACACCCTGATTCCGCAATGCCTCCATGACTGCTGAGGTTTCGACTGAATCAAACGCTTTCTCGTAATCAATGAAAGCTATATATAATGGTTGGTTATATTCCGCACATTTCTCTATCACCTGATTGATAGTGTGAATATGATCTATTGTTGAGTAGCCTTTACGGAATCCTGCCTGGTCCTTTGGTTGACGGAAGTCTAAGGTGTTCCGGATTCTATTTGCAATTACCTTAGTAAATACTTTGTAGGCAACGGACAGTAAGCTGATCGGTCTATAATTTTTCAAGTCTTTGGCGTCGCCTTTCTTATATATATATTATATATATATATATATATATATTATATATATTATATTATATTATATATAATAATAATTAATATATTATATATATATTATTTCGTATATATATATATATATATATATATATATATATATATATATATATATATATATATATATATATATATATATATATATATATATATATATATATATTCATGTGAAATGTGTCTGCCTGAGTGGTCCTGGACTCTGAACGCTTTAAGAAGTCAGAAGAACTCCGGTTTGGCCTAGTTGGTGTTTGCTGCATATAACATTGACTGCTAATAATGATGAGGACAAGGGAAGAGAACACAAAACGACTACAGGGCGGTAACTTTCTACTGATTTATTCTCGACAACATGTGGCAGTATAAAGACAAATATAACGTGCACAAAACGCAGAAACAAGACCACTCATCAGCCTAATGGGGCAACCACTTATAAAAAAATATATCTCCGGTTGAAACAACCTAATGGAAGTATCACTAACACAGTTTTGGCCTTCCTTTTTAATGTGATATGGCTCCATCAGTTCGCGTGCAGTCTGGTCCTGGCTTCTCCTCAGAATTTTTTTCTTCTTAAAACGTGGTGTACAGGGTCAAGCATTGGAGCGCGCAGGCAAGTGCGCCAATTCGTTTAGAACGACAGAAAGCTGAGCTGTTGGTAAGGATTCATTATGCAAAAAAGAAGTGAGGCGTGCAGACAGGACACAAGAGTAGAGAAGTGGACAACACGAACGCCGACTATCAACTGAAGGGAGCAACTGAGGCGAAAAAAGAAAGAAGACACAAAACTCATCTGTGCATGCTCAGGAATACTAACACCATGTGTCAGTCGAGTACACGTGCCGGTCTACTTGAGAGATAACTGTTAAGGCACTTAATCTCTTCCTTAATTAAAGTAATCGAAGGCTGACTCCCGCACGCATTTCCACCATTATAGATATGCCATGCCTCTACCATAAGTCGCATATCTTCATTCTTATGCCTGTACAATATCGCGCATTCATCCAACTCTGGCGCGCAGCCACAATCTCGGCAATGCAGCGAAAGATTAAAAGGCGATCCACCAGTTAACGACCTTTTATGTTACATTAACTTCTGATTGATACACCGTCCCGTTTGCCCTACGTAAAACTGGCCACAGCTAAGGGGAATTTTATAAACCACACCCATACGACAGTCAGTAAAACTGTTGTTCTTATTGTGCTTCACTGGACAAATATCTGTTCGTTTCTTGCCTTTTACCCGCTCCTTTTTTCTCTGTACGGCAGCGCATATCTTACCTAGCTTATTGGGAGCAGTGAAAGCAACATTCACATCATATCTACTTGCAAATTTTTATGGCTTAGCGACACTGAATGAATGTACGGAGTATCCACTACTCTTTTTTTTTCTATTACTGCTTTCTGTAATCACGTCCGTCCCTCTCGAAACCGACTTTTTTAGGCGCTCAGCCACAGTGGCCACTACTACACTATGAGAACCTGCTTCTAATAGGCGCCGGACCTGCGCATTAAAACTGGCGCTCATTTTGGGCATGCAGGATCTGGTGAGGGAAGACATAAGGAACGACATGACAATTCCGTTTTTGACTACGTTGGAATGCTTGCATTGAAAAACGTAGTAAAAACGGAATTGCCATGTCGTGCCTTCAGAATGCCCTCATTCAATTGGATATTATTTTGGTAAACATTTTATATAATACTGGGAGTAAGCTAATGGGCCTATAATTTTTTATTCCTTCGTCTCCCTGTGTGTGGATTAGTATAATGTTTGCATTCTTCAAGTTTTCTGGGACCCTTGGGTCGATAGACACTTCGTATAGAGAGTCGCCAGTATTCCTAGCAATATGCCTCCTCCATCTTTGATTAAATCGACTGTTATTCCATTCTCTCCGGCCGCTTGACCCCGTTTCATGCCTTGCGAAGCCCTTCTGACCTCATCTCTAGTTATAGGAGGAGTTTCTGTATAATGTACATCATTGTTTCGAATAGAATACTCCTGAGTCCTCTGGGTACTGCACAGGTCAGTATAAAATTATTCCACTGCTTTTATTATACCTCCGAGATTGCTGATGATATTACCCTGCTTATCTTTCAGTGCACACATCTTGGTTTGTCCTATACCAAGTTTCCTTCTCCCTGATTTAAGGCTGCGTCCATTTTTTACGGCTTGTTATGTCTTTCTCACGTTATAATTTCGAATATCACTTATTTTCGCTTTGTTGATCAGTTTTGACAGTTCCGCGAATTCTATCTTATCTCTTGAGTTGGACACTTTCATTCTTTGTCGTTTCATTATTAGACCCTTTGTTATTTGGGAGAGCTTGCCTAGTGGTTGCCTTGGAGTCTTGCCTCCCACTTCAATTGTTGCCTGTGAAGCCAGCCTCGTTACGGTTTCAGTCATTAGCTCTTTGTCATCATCATCATCTCGCTGTTCTAAGGCTGCATATTTGTTTGCAAGTACCAGCCTAAATCGGTTTGCTTTTACCCTTACTGCCTGTAAGATGACCTGTTCTTTTTTTCACCAATTTTACTCTCTGTCAGTTCAAATTGAGATGAATCCTAGGCCTCACTAACATATGATCACTGCACTTTACCTTACCTATCACTTCTACATCCTGCACTATGCTGGGATCGGCAGAAAGTGTGAAATCAATTTCATTTTTTGTTTCACCATTAGGGCTTTTCCAGGTCCACTTTCTGTTGCTACGTTATCTAAAAAAGGTGTTCGTTATTCTCAGCTTCTTGCTTTCTGCGAATTCTACCACCATCTCTCCTCTAGTGTTTCTAGAATCGACACCGTAGTTGCCAATTGCTTGTTCACCCGCCTGCTTCTCCCCCAATTTTGCATTGAAGTCACCCATTACTACTGTATACCGAGTTTCCACTTTTCCTATCGCTAATTCAGCATCTTCATAAAACTGATCTACTTCCTCATCGTCGTGCTGGATGTTGGAGCGTAGGCTTATACTATCGTTAATCTATAGCTCTTATTAATTTTGATTACGAATACTGCTACCCTCTCGTTAAAGCTGTACAATTCGTCAATGTTTCCCACTATGTCCGTATGGATTAGGAATCCTACCCCGTATTGCTTCTTATCAGGAATACTTGTATAGCAGACCATGGTCGTTATTTAGCAATGTGTAAGCTTCTCCAGTTCTAATCTCACTAAGGCCGATAATACCCCAAACAATGTCTGATAGTTCCTCGAAGAGTCCTGCTGAGCTAGCCTCACTCGAGAGGGTTCGGGTGTTAAACGTTGCAAGGGTCAGTTTCCATTGGCGGCTAGCCCGGATCCAGAGATTCTTAGCACCCTCTGCTGCGTTACAGGTCTGACCGCCGCATTGTTCAGGTACTCCGCAGCTGCTGGAGACTGAGGGCCATTGGTTAATTGAAGATATCATCAGGGAAGTTGTGGCCGAATACTGCACCAGGAAGGCCAATTCCTGTTCTGGTGAGGGAGTGTCTTTATTCAGTTTAGTGGGCCTTCCTAACTTGGTTGTACCTGGATTAGTATAGCCCCACTCGCTCTCGGCATCTTTCGCCGGTGACAGGTGTCACTGCAAGCCTGCAGATGTAGTGCAATGGAGAATGTAAAAAAAAGACAAAGAAAGACGAGGGGGGGGGGGGGGATTTGGACTTCCGACTACTGCAACCGAGCATTCGCCGTAGCTCTGTAAGATAATCCCGCTGGCCGCTAGGCTACGTCGTCGCCGAAAAGTACGGACCAGAGAGCACTACATGCCTAAGAGATCCGCTGATTTGTCTGCCCTTTGAAAGCATGTGCAAGGTATATCGGTAGTGTATTTGCGAAGCGCTTCTCGTAACGATATTGTGTTGCACGAGATAATGTCAATTCTCGGTGGCCCTAATCTCTTGTTTCCCGAATCTCACGCATGCACGCGGTCTTGAGCGCGCCTAGGTACACGATATATTTTCGGTGAATTTTTACAACACTTAACACTTGTGCGTAAAAATAAAAAGCGATAAGTTTTCAGCACTTACCGAGAGGCCCGGAGTCGCGTATCATCCGCTCGTCGCATCTGCTTGTCCCTTGGCGTCCGAAAACTAGCGCGCCCGGGTAGCTATTCAGCATGGTTAGTCGCGCTGCCGTCTCAATACCGCTCTGGGCCTCGCACAAAGCAGGTGACCTTGACAGCTCCATGTGTGGTCTTCAGCCTTTGTCCATGTTTGGACAGCGGTTATACTAGAGCTTGAGAAGGAGGAAAGGGGGGGATGAATTGACCCCGTAGGTTTCCTGGGAACGCTGTGGGCCTAAGCACTAGGGAGTGGGGAATTGTATGCCTCATTTAAACTACAGTGGTACCTTCTTCGATCAGTTAGGGCAGTTATCACGAATGCCTACTGGAAAAAATCGCCGCAAGATCTTCTAGCAGACTTGATAGCCCGCACCCCCTACGCTACTATAATAGATGCTCCACGGATGGGACTCCCACTCTCGATACTCACCAGTCATCACCTTCCGTCAAGCCATCCTCCCCCGAAAAATTGTTTAGGGCGGAGGACTGCAGCTGTGCACGCCCTATACACCAAGGGTCGAGACTTGCAGTAACTTCCGGACCATAGGCCACCACACGGATGTCTGTACCCAACCTAAGACACACAAGTGCCCCAGATTCGGTGAGTTACACCCGTAGGAGCCAACTCGAACATGCACTCCAGTCTGCATCATTTGGCAAGGCCCGTGCTTGTCCGGGACCCGGGTATTCAAGCACCGCCACCTCCATTGTACAACCAAGCCCACCTCCGAACGCGAAGCACGATCCCGGCGACGAGTAGACCACCACTCACCGCGCAGTGCAGGATCCGAACACCCGGAACCATATGCTGGCCAGCAAACAGGGCGCTCCAAGAGCTCGGACCGACCGACATTGGCCGACAAGCTGAAGACGCCCAACGTGAACAAAAAACTGGCAAGCAACACCTCGCTTACCCCGGACCCCCTGAACAGGAGCTTCGGGCTCTGCGTGTGGAGGTAAGCAGACTCACAATTCCTTAAACACACAACCCCGTTCCCCCCTCCGCACGCCAATATCCCTCCCCAGAATGAATCCTCCCAGCCACTGTGGAGTCACCCACCGCACCTGCCATACCCGCCTCACCGCCCCCCCCCCCCCTCCCATAAAAAGAAACGCACATCGGACTCGCATGACGATTATCAGGCTGATCTCAAAGACTTGGAATCCAAATTTGACGCTAAATTGGTAGCTCTGGAGGCATGCCTCGAAACCAAATTCACAACACTCACCGAACAGCTTTCTTCTCGCCTTGAGCAACAGATGGACACACTTTTCACATGCTTAAGCCTAACTCTCGAACGTACTTTTGCACAATTTGAGATGCGCCTACAGAGGCTAGAGACAAATACCAGCTCTTCACATGAGGGGTTCATCCTACTCATATCTACTTCTCCCATCCCACTCTTACTACCACGACGAGAACCTATCCTCGCCCCACCCACGTTACAACATGGCGGGCCGGGATAATCTAATGGAACTGCCAGGGCTTTCGGGGCAAGCAAGCGCCGCTGCAGATCTTAATACCTACCCTCCCTGCCATACCTAAGCTCCTTTTGTTGCAGGACACACAACACCAAGCCAACCTTCCCAGTTACCACGCAGTACATTCAGACACCACCGACAACCCTCGGGTATCCACACTTATACATCACACTATTACCTACCAAGAACACACAACCACCTCCACCACCCCGTGTGTCCTCATCGAAATTATCCCCATGAAACGTAATACACCTCCGATCTTTATTGCCAACATATACAACACCCCACGCCAAGCCATGACGACTTTCCGTGCTCTACTCCAGAAAATTCATCGCATGGCTGGCTGAAATCCCCTACTCATAGGAGGCGACCTTAACTCTCAGCATACAGACTGAAGTTATCGGTGCACCACAGCACGGGGTTGCCGGGTTTGGACTACCATCCAAGACTTGCGCCTTACTACACATAACTTTCACACACCAACCCGAATCGGCAACAGTGTAAGCATGGATACTAGTCCGGACCTTACACTCAGCCGTTACCTCAAAAGTATCTCGTGGTCACGTACGCAATTATTACATTATCGCCATCGAAATACCTCACACACAAAACAGCCCTCGACTCCTCACCCACAACCTTATTAAATAGACATTGATCATTGGGTCGCATCTCTCCTAAACGACATAACCGCACACACACAAGACATTACACGTCACCCGACACCCCAACACTGGACACGCGCCTAGCCCACCTGTGGGAGGCACACCACAACATTATATAGAGATGGAAAAGCCAAAAACATAATAGAAAGTTAAAGCGAAGACTGGCCACGCTACAGAAACAAATCGTTACACACGCCGAGGAGCTGTGCCGTTCCAACTGAGGTCAGGTGTGCAACAGTATATCTGGCAGCCTCTCTACCAAGAACGCATGGCAACTCTCACGGCATCTTATTGACCCCACACACTCACGCACAGCATCACATCACATTCCACGCCTCATTCACAACTCCACGCTCTCCCCCGACACCCTTCTGAACCAACTCCAGGCAGAAAACGCGGCACCCCGCTGCTCCCCCACCCCTTTATCACCCTACACAGGAGCCCCGAATGAGGCCCTTGACACCCATATTTCAAGGAAAGAGGTCCGCATGGCCCCCCGAAAAATCCGCACAAGCTCTCCACCGGGAAAGGATAGAATAACAAGCTCTATGATCCGTAACCTGGATGATGAATCTATCACACAGATTACAGAATATTTTAATCAATGCTGGAGAGAGGCCACCCTGCCACAGTCTTGGCGCCATGCCAAAATTATCTTCATCGCGAAACAGAACGCACCCCACACCATATCACACCTCCGCCCCATATCACTCACATCATGTCTCGGGAAACTGCTCGAGCATGTTGCTTTAAACATACTCAATCAGCATATGCACGACCACAACCTATATACGCACAGCATGGTGAGCTTCCGCCCTGGTCTCTCCGCCCAACATGCCATGCTTCAATTGACGCACGAAATCTTTGGCCCTCTCATCCCTGCTCATTCTAATGCCGTCTTTGTCCTGGACTTGTCCAAGGCCTTTGATCGCGTAGAACACAAAGCGATCATGGCGGCTAGGATCCCATAAGGGGCATTACATGAGGGCTGGGTAAAACGGATATAAAATACAGTAAAAATTGTTGTATATAGGCCAAAAGAATACAAGTCAGTAAATACAACGTGTGATAAATAAAATAACGATGTGTAACAGCATACACAATAATCCTATGGGTTGACGTCAGTGTGTGTGATTTCTTTGACGGCAGATTTAAATTCTGCAGGCCCGGTGATAGTAACGATATGGCCGGGAAGGCGATTCCAGTCGCGGGCAGTACGAATAAAAAATGATTGCTGAAATATTTAGGTGTTGGCACGAAGAGGGGCGAATGCGTTTGGATGGGTGTTGCGTGACATGCGATGGACGGCAACGATGAGTTCATTTTTAGGCGGCAAGCAGGGAAAGAACTTGTGATAAAGATTTAGTCGAGAATTTCTGCGGCGATGAGCCAAGGCGGGTAGATCAAGTTGTGATTTTAGTGCTGTGATGCTAGATTTGTAAGGGCAATCACTCAAGCTGAAACTAGCCGCTTGGTTCTGGACTGCTTCGAGTGTTTTAATTAAGTTATGGCCACTATATAAATATAATATATATGGTGCTTGATGTGTTACCCCATGCAGCCATATTGTACCTAAGGGGGTGAGCTTACCTCAAGCCGCGTCTGTACGACTTTTTTCCCTCATCCACTTCCATTTGCTCATACTCTGTGCGTGTCTGTGTGTGTAAGTGGAAATGAATAAATGAAATAAAATGAAATCAAGTATTAATTGGAAAGGGTCATATATTGCACTAGCTTAATCTAGTCTTGAACGGACTAGTGTGTTGTATGCCAAGAGCTTAACAAAGGAACGCGCAAGGGAAAGATTGCGACGGATGTATCCCAAGACACGGTCTGCCAAATTAGTAACTTGATTAACATGATTGGTCCCAGTTAGGTCGCGGGAGATGTGAACACCGCGGTATTTGAACGAGTCACCGGGAATTCTAAGACAATCGTTAATGGTATATTCAGGAGTTGGAAAGTTGCAACGACGCTGAAATTAAATTAGTACAGTTTTATTGATGTTGACAGACATTAACCAAGTTTTACACCACTCTTCTATGTGATGAAGATCATTCTGGAGGATATAAATATCGGACGAATCTGTTATAGGGCGGTATAGAATACAATCATCGGCGAAGAGGCGCATTTTCGATGACACATGAAGGGGTAAGTCGTTAATATATATTAAAAACAGAAGTGGCCCGAGGACCTTGCCCTGGAGGAAACCGGATAAGACTTGTGGGAATGATGATGAGTGTGTATTAACATATACGAATTTATGACGGTCTGTTAAGAACGCTTGAATCCAATTAAGAACTGATCTGTGTAAATTTATTCGTGAGAGTTTGAGTAGTAAACGAGCATGAGGTACTTTATCGAACGTCTTTTCGAAATCAAGGCCAAATGCATGGGCGGGTCTGTTGCTATCAAGGGATGAGTGAATGTCGTGGAAGAAAAAAGCGAGCTGCGTCTCGCAAGAATGGCCTTTACGGAAACCGTGTTGGTTAGGATAAAAAAAGTTGATGAAGGATAGAAATTTTGCCACACTAGAGAAAATTACATGTTCTATAATTTGGAGCTGACGCATGTGATCGAAATAGGGCGGTAGGTTTTGCGACAAGACTTGGCACATTTCTTAAAAACTGGGATTACTTTGCCAACACGCCAGTCAACCGGTATAGTACCCGTATTAAGAGATTGCTGGAAAATTTTCGCAAGAACGATGCTTAGTGTTCTTCAGCGCCTTGGCATTGATTCCATCAATTCCGGTTGACGATGAATTTTTTAGTGAATCAATTACTTTAACAATGCCAGGCGGGTCAAGCGTAATGGTATTCATATGGGTATCAGTGTATCGTAAAATGCTGGACATGTTGTCAGTGAATTGGTTAATAAAAATCGATGAGAAAGTCATGTTTAGGACATTAGCGACTTCGCTTTCCGGTATAATACTGCCCATGCCACGAATTTTTTTTCTAGTAATTCGTTCTTTAAGCGGACCTGTAACACAGAGCTTCCCATTTCGTGCTCTCGCTGTAGCTCGGGACACGTGTGAGATAATAGTTGCAGATGAATTTTGTGAGCTTATTTCCAGACCTGCTTTTTCATCGCAATGTGCAGAATTTGATATTTCAGTAGTGTTAGCTAAGCAAAAAATTACTGCTTGCTACTGGACCCAACATCCTCAATTAGATCGTACTTTCACATTAAGCGAGCTTCAATGTGCAATTGCATCATGTCGCCAAAGGCTCGCTGCAGGGCCGGACGGCATTACGTACAATGTGCTAAGAAACCTCGGACCGACAGGTACAAATGCTCTCTTAGACATCTATAATAACTTATGAATAGAAGAAACTGTAGCTGATTCTTAGAAAGTCGCTCAAATCCTACCAATTTTATAGCCTGGTAAGACGCCCTTGTGCCTTTAATCCTTCCGCCAAGTTAGTTTGACATGTTGTTTATGCAAAGTAATGTAGAAAATGATTGACGCGCGACTTCAATGGTGGTGTATGAAACGAATGTGTTGTCCAACTACTTAGTAAGTTCTAGAAAACATAGATGCACAATGGATGCAATATTAGATATAGTAACCTGTGTGGAGCACGAGCGTGCACGTGGAAACATGACTATAGCAGTATTCCTAGACATCAAGAGGGCATTTGACACCGTTAGTCACGTTCATGTTCTGCTAAGCATGTTGGAACTTGGTCTGTCTGGCAGGTCCTTGCGATGGATTTCTGAATTTTTATCAGGTCGCAAAATATTTGTTCAGACGGATGAAGGAAAGGGTACTGAGCATGTTGTCAAACAGGGAGTACCACAGGGAAGCGTACTCAGTCCCTTCCTTTTTAACTGCGTCATGGCTGATTTAACAAGAAGGCTGCCTTCACAGTTAAAGTTTTCACTGTATGCAGATGATGTGTCTATTTGGACATATGGGCCTAATCCTCAACTACTTGAGATGGCATTGCAAGACGGCATAACTATCATCAACCAATTTTTGAGAGGGAGAGAGAGAGAGAGACAGAGAGAGAGAGAGAGAGAGAGAGAGAGGAATAGTTCTACCACACGCAAAGACAGCTGTATTGCCCTTCACTCGGAGGCAGTTAAAAAATTTAATTCTTAATCTGGAAGGACATTCTCTAATGATTGTCACACAGCATCGATTTCTTGGCCTAATACTTGATAGGCAGCTATCCTGGGCATCCCACATAAATAAAACTCAAAAATGAGGTCAATGCCATAACGACTGTGCTTCGCAGACTTGCAGGCACATATGGGGCGGATCAGTATTGTTCATGGCTAACTGTTCACAATGCATTAATACGACAACAAATTGCGTATTCCGCGCTCATCTTGCACGTACTTTCCCACACGCCAGAACAGCGACTTCAAAGACTTTTAGCTAGAGGACTACGCATATGTCTAGGAGTTCCACGAGCGACTTCTAGCTCTCATGTAATAGCTGAGGCTCGCCAATCATCATTTCCAGTTATGCGAACTACAGAAACCTGCCGACATTATTTCCGTCTTCAAACACACCATAAAAGCCACCCATTGGCTCTAGACATAATGAAACGAGATCGAAGTTATGTTCATATAGAAATTCGAGAAAATCTTCACATATCGCCAAGGAATGAATTTTGAATCCCAGACATCGAATATTCTCCATGGCTGCTTACAGTTCCAAAAATCGAATTGTCAGTAGATGGGATATTGAGAAAAAGAGACATGTTCATTCAAGCTGCTCAACAGCTAGCACTTTACAAGATATATATGCGGTATTCAGGATACACACAGGTCTATACAGACGGCTCCAGTACAGCAACCTCTTCAACTTCATCATTCATTATACCGCACCTCAAAAAACAAGAATCATTTAAGTTATCTCGTGCGACTTCGTCCACAATGGCTGAACTGTTCACAATCCTATGTGCGATAAAATTTATATTGTCAGTAAGAGACGCGCAAAAATGGGTAATTTTCCGCGATTCACAGACGGCTCTAACATCGCTCTGCAGCACAAAAGGGAAAACATTCAGCGACAGTATAATATATGAAACACTTAAAAACCTCACAAAGGCAAGCGAAGCGAAACATGCAATAGCATTCCAGTGGATACCAGGGCATTGCAACATTGGTGGCAACACAGCAGCCGATGCAGCAGCACGACAAGCACACTTCAAAGATGATGTGGTTCCGCCCACAATATCAAAGAATGAATTACGCTGCATAATAAGGACAACGTCTTTAAAACTTTATAGAAACACTTTGTTTGACCAGAATTCTAAGAGCTCGGACTTATACATATTGATCCATGTATTGAGTTCAAATTTTCATTGTCGTTAGACAGAACTATGGAAACCCTTATTCATCGATTAAGGCTAGGCACTGCCTACACAAAGCATTTCTTACACAGAATTGGCCGTGCGGAAACCCCTGAATGTGATTGTGGATTTGTAGACAAAGATATATCATCATCATCATCAGCCTGGTTACGCCCACTGCTGGGCAAAGGCCTCTCCCATACTTCTCCAAAAACCCCGGTCATGTACTAATTGTGGCCATGTCGTCCCTGCAAACTTCTTAATCTCATCCACCCACCTAACTTTCTGCCGCCCCGTGCTACGCTTCGCTTCCCTTGGAATCCAGTCCGTAAGCCTTAATGACCATCGGTTATCTTCCCTCCTCATTACATGTCCTGCCCATGCCCCATTTCTTTTTCTTGATTTCAACTAAGACGTCAGTAACTCGCGTTTGTTCCCTCACCCAATCTGCTCTTTTCTTATCCCTTAACGTTACACCCATCATTCTTCTTTCCATAGCTCGCTGCGTCGTCCTCAATTTAAGTAGAACCCTTTTCGTAAGCCTCCAGGTTTCTGCCCCGTAGGTGAGTACTGGTAAGACACAGCTATTATACACTTTTCTCTTGTGGGATAATGGCAACCTGGTGTTTATGATCTGAGAATGCTTGCCAAACGCACCCCAGCCCATTCTTATTCTTCTGATTATTTCTGTCTCATGATCCGGATCCACCGTCATTACCTGCCCTAAGTAGATGTATGCCCTTACCACTTCCAGTGCCTTGCTACCTATTGTAAATTGCTGTTCTCTTCTGAGACTGTTAAACATTACTTTAGTTTTCTGCAGATTAATTTTAGACCCACTCTTCTGCTTTGCCTCTCCAGGTCAGTGAGCACGTATTGCAATTGGTCCCCTGAGTTACTAAGAAAGGCAATATCATTAGTGAATCGCAAGTTACTAAGGTATTCTCTATTAAGTTTTATTCCCAATTCTTCCCAATCCAGGTATCTGAATGCCTCCTGTAAACACGCTGTGAATAGCATTGGAGAGATCGTATCTCCCTGCCTGACGCCTTTCTTTATTGGGATTTTGTTGCTTTCTTTATGGAGGACTACGGTGGCTGTGGAGCCGCTATAGATATCTTTCAGTATTTTTAACGTACAGCTCGTCTACACCCTGATTCCGTAATGCCTCCAGGCATTATATCAGATATACATACCTCCTTCTAGATTGCCCACATCACGACACATCAAAATGCCGACTTAAATCAACGCTAATTAAATTAGACCGTGGACCTTTCAGTTTAAGGAAACTTTTGTGTCCTACAACGGCCTTGCAGAAGAGCGTTTCAAAAGCACTAAAGACTTTTCTTGAAGACAGCGGCATTGTTGCACGTTATTAACGCTTTCATTGTTCCTTTCATTTCGATGGCTCTGTATACATGCATGTGTTTGTGAATTATGTTATCTTGACTGTTCTGTTGGGACTGTATGTGATAATGCATTTACTCGATGTATGTAGCGCTCGCTGACTAGACACTGTGTTATTAGGCGACAGTATCGGTTGTACTTTTGATACTTTTATCTACTTAACAGTGGAGACATTTACCTTGTATATTGTCTGTACCATGTGTTTCTTACGTCATGGTCTTCCTGTGAAATCGTTGCGTGATAAGTCCTGGTGCTTGTGGGAAAAGATTATTTGATATGTAATCTTGAACCCTGTATGATATATGACGGAACCACTCAAGAGATAAGGAGTAACCGGTGCCCTAAATTGTGCGCCAACATCTCTTTATTTCATATCAATAATAAAAACGGAGCATTTCAGATTTGAATAGCTGCCAATTTGATTCGACGGTCTGTGAGTGAAACACAGATGTAAAATGATAACAGAACTTAGCTAGTTCATTATTTATACTCACTTAGTCGCCTTTATTGTAAAGGGTGAGTGTCTTTTTAGCTCTTTTGTTGATGAGTAGATTACAAGAGAACGTACTATGGATGAGTACGTGATCGCTAAAGCCCGGGAAGTATGTGATATCGGAGAAGTTATCGGGATGTGTCGTTAATGTAAGGTCTAGAATGCTGGCAGAGTGGGTAGTCGTGAGCGTTGATTTACTAATTATTTGGGATAAGCCGAAGTTAAGACATGCGCTCGCGAAGTTGTTTCTTGATAATGTAATTGCTGTATCAGACCACTCTATGGAAGGAAAATTAATATCGCCGAAAAGCAGAATGGGCGAACTTGGATAGGTAGTGGTAATGGTGCACATAGCATCATGGAACAATGATATAAATGACGAGTCAGTACTGGGTGGACGGTAGCAGATACCGATTAGTACGTGTGGAATGGTAGCTCTACAATATACCCAGAACATTTCTAATGGAGTTGTTTATTCAACGGAAGAGCAAAGTAATTGGCGATGGCCTGCGATGAGAACACCACCACCACGCAGATTGTTCTCCCTGTCTTTACGGAAGATCGCGTGATTGTTGAAGGCAGGTATGATTGCAGAATTGTTGACTGACGAGTAGAGCGATGTTTCAGTTAACAGAACTATGTTAGATCTAGATGAAAGGATGAGATCACATAAGAAGTCATGATTAGGAATGACGCTGCGTATCTTAGTGAACAAGAAAGATAGGGGAACGTGGTTCGGTTGGGGGCAATGGTTGAGTGTCGATTATTTGAGCGTCGTAGATAATTGCTAGTTTGATTTTTCAACAACTTTTCTTTAGTAGGGTCAAATATATAGGCTTTGTTACCGCATAGAAGCTTGTCGAAACGGAGCTTGAAAGGGGTTTGCATAGATTTACCAAACTGAACCAAGTGCCTTTGAGCGAGACGGACACCAGGTGAGAAATCTTCGCTGATGCCATAAGTTGTGCCATTTAGCTTACGTCCTAAAGACAGCAAGTGTTCTTTTTCTTTCAAATGGCCAAGTTTAGCAATAATTGGTCTTGACCTATCCTGGCGGAATGTGCCTAGTCGGTGAGCACGCTCGAAGTCACGTGGTTGCACAACAGCGCCTAGGTGCAACTTGCAATGTTCGATTAACAGTTTTTCCGAACCCTGCCAGGTTTTGTTTTGTGCATCTGTCAGCAGGTAAAATAAATATTGCACTGTATGGATCTATTTTCTGCGTCCTTCATGCGGGCCACCAATCTGGAGATTTGAGACATGCAGTCGGTGCTAATAGTCTGTATGTAGGCGCACAGACCGTTTAAATTTTAGTTAACCTTCTCTTCAAGTCGCCAAATGTCTTTTCATGGTCAGTAAGCGTCAGTCGGATTGTTTTTAACTGGTCAAGGATTGTATTTTGGCCAGGCTGCAGCTCTTTTACTGCATTGAGTAGCTCAGCGGTGGAAGGTTCAGGATTAGTCATGTGGCTTAGTGATGTGGCTTAGTGATGTGTATTAGTGGTGTGGATAGTGATGTGTATTAGTGATGTGGCCGGTGATGTGCATGCACATCACCGGCCAACAAGAGTAGTTTGAGCACTGCACATGGACAGTCATAAGTAATACAACACAGGTACTGTGGGTCTGGCAGCACATGTTATTCGCCTCTCATCTCAATTATTGTCACCTCGTATGGGGCACTACAACTGATACGAATTTAAACAAATTATTTTTATTACAGAGAAGGATAGTACACGTCCTAGCAAATGTTCCGTACGATTCACACACCGAGCATTTATTTGACAAAGCTTAAGATTATTGCAACGCACGAAATCTATACGCGTCGACTTTTGCAGAAGTTTTACTACATGAACAGGAAAAGCGATCTATCCCTTGTTAAATTATCATGTTTAGAAGAACGTGTCATCTCACGTTTCACAAGAAACACAGAACCCTGGACTGTGCACCGTTTTATAACAAATTACAGCTCACAAATGCTAAAAAACAACTTACCAAGGCTTTTAAACGCTTACAACAAATCTGGCATTGATATATGTGCCCTTACCCCATCAGAATTTTCTCGACTGAATCAGCGGGACTAATATTCATGTTTATATGGCCAGCTATTTCAGAAGTGCAGATTAGATGAGTTTACAGCTTCTTGTTCACACTTATATTACGTATATTTGTGTATATACCGTATTTACTCGCATAATGCTCGCACTCGCGTAATGCTCGCACCCCCCACATTGGCTATGAAAAATTGGAAATTTTTTTTTCCCCGCATAATCATCGCACCCCCAAAATTACTGCCGCGAGCCGTCTGCTTGTCGTAGCGATCGCCATGGTTGGGCGCGCGTGCTGCTAGGCGGCGGTACTGTGTTATCATCCGCTGCCACCGCCGCTACCGCTCATCCACTCACCACCGCTACGCCATTTTGCGAAGGTGTCTCCAGCTCTCCGGTGTCTCGCAGGCCTCGTTGCCTGCAGGACGTACGCAACGCGAGTAGTGGCGGGGAGGTTGCGCGCGGCAAATAAACTGCTTTAGCAGCTTGAGCTTACGTTCACCTTGTACTTTCATAACGAAGGTAAGTTACGCTTGAAAGTAATGTTTTCGCTATATTTACAATTGCGGACCTGACAATCCTGATCTTGTACTCATTCATCTTTGCATTTAACACTCCGAAACGTTTGCTTGAAAATTTTCCCCGCATAATTATCGCACCCCCAAACTTCGCGTTGATTTTCAGGGAAAAAAAGTGCGAGGATTACGCGAGTAAATACGGTATGTCTTTTTGTTTCATCTGTCATATGTGAAACGTTTTGTAACTTCATTACCCGCAACTACTCACTTTTCACTTAGCGCTTCTCATGAATTCTTGCACAACTGTGTATTTTTGTGTTCTTAAAGACACGCGGAAGCTCCGCGCTGCCCATGTCTTGTGGTCATAGGGGGCAGGGTGTTTTTTCAAGCTGCACTTGCAGCTTTTCTTCCCTGTCTCCCCCAATCTGTTGGAAATAAAGATATATTCCATTCAATTCAAGTAAAGCGCGGTAACTACTACGTTTCGCAAAAATGCTGTAACGATTTGTTTCCTGCGTGAATAACAGGGCGAAGTTAGGGCGACGCATCTTCGACGTGCTGTCAGACCCACTGAAAGGATGGGCGTTTCGGGCTTGCTTGTTATAGTCTCTTGCGCCAGTTATCTTAGGGTGGGTGTAGATATAGGGGGGGGGGGGGGGGGGAGGGGGCTGTGCGGGCTGCATTGACCAGTGTGTGCCGTTTGCTACGGGAATTCCGCCATTCCAGCGAAGCAGGTTCAGGTGGAGTGCTGGGTATTCCGTTGCTGAGCAGGGTTGACAGCTACGGATTACCGAGTCGGTGAGTTGGCCATCGAGAGTATGCACGAAATGAGGCCGGAGTTGTACCAGAAACTGCGTGAATAAGAGGGCGAAGTTAGGGCGATGCACCTTCGATGGGCTGTCAGACCCACTCAAACCTGAATACCTGAATACATACCTGACTGCATTGACCGTAAATGCACACGAAATCACGTTTATAACATTCGTTTTAGTACCACCGAGCTAAGAGCGTCCTTAAACTTATGTAAGAGCTCTACACCGTGAGCCAACAGAATCCTGTACGACATGATTAAAAAACCCCACACAGACGTACAAAGGACGCTCCTAGTATTTTTTATTGAAAGTTGGACTGCCGGGTACCTTCCAGCTGCAAAGAAAGAAATTGTCGTTCCAGTTCTGAAGCAGGTTACATATCCCTCGTGCGTAACGAGCTACCGCCCAATAGCGCTTACGAGTTGCCTCTGTAAGCTTTTCAACAAAATGGTTAATCACCATTTTCTGCACTTTCTGTAACCAAACAAACTGCCTGATCCGTGCCAGTGTGATTTTAGGGAAAGTCAGTCGACGACCGACTATCTCGCACGCGTTGAAGGAAACATTCGCGATGCCCTGTCTTTCCGTGTATTTCTCCTCCTTCTCCTCTTCTTCGCGATGCCTTCATTCACAAACAATTCTTTCTGTCGGTATTCCTCAATATAGAAAATGGATACGATACTACCTGGCGTTGCGGAATATTGCGAGACCTCTACGAAGCGGGATTCCGAGGAAACATGTTTAGCTTAATTGAAAGCTACCTTTCAAACCGCACATGCCGTGTTACAAATGGGAACACTTTGTCTTTGCAAATTGTAGAGGAAACTGGAGTATGGTACAGGGGCGTACTTAGCAGCATCCTCTTTTTTGTTAAAACGAATTCCTTACAGTCTTTTATTCCACGGAGTTTATTTTATTATGCTTAAGTTGATGATGTGCGTTTACATCTGGTAACCTCTTTATCAGGAAACGACATATGCAGTAGCCCTAAACAATCTGTAAAAATGGGCTAATTAAAATTGATTTAAGCTTGATCCCCAAAAGAGCACCTGCGTCCCGTCTACAAGGAAGGGATGCCTGGTCCCAGAACCAAATGTTGAACTCCATGGACAGCACTGTACATGTGAGTGCAGAACGCATTATTAGGTGTCATACTAGGCTCAAAGCGTAGCTTTATTCCCCACGTCAAGTATACCAACACTGAACGCCTAAGAACAATGAATATTCTGAAAATCCTGTCCCACAAAACATGAGGTCGTGGCAGCAAGGGTCTCATAACCCTGCACAAGAGCCTTATAGGTTCACGTTTAGACTACGGCGCTGTAGTTTATCAATCTGCAACACCCAGCGCTCTCAAGATGCTAGACCCTGCACACCATCTTAATACCCACCTGGCGACAGGTTCCTCAAAACAAGTCCCATACAGGGCCTATACGTAGGATAAAATGAGCGGTCCTTTCATCTGCAGAATGCATACTCCAGTTTCTTATACTTCCTGGAAGTAGGTTCAGACTGTGAGTATCCCTGCTATTCTACGGCGAACGATACTACATCTAGTAAACTTTCTCACAACCGACCTTCAGTGAGAGAGCCCTATTCATTGCACGTAAGGTAATTGAGTGAAGATGGGGTTGTTCCGCGTCTTAAATATAAATGCCTCAGGTATCTCCTACGTAGATACCTGAGGAGCTATTGGCAACACTTATGGGATGCCGATACCTTGAATAAGCTAGCTCCGCGTAGTTAAACCGCAGTTAGGTGATTGGCCATCACTGTCAAAGTCACGACGAAGGGATGCACTATTTGTGAACTGAGAATAGGGCACAGATATGGTACCCAATGGTACCTTTTAACGGGTAGTGAACCTCCCATGACAGAGTGTATAAGCTCTACTGAACGAGGACTCAGAAAGAAACAGATACACAGAGACAGCGCTTCACTTCCAACTATAGGTTTTTATTTTCGCACGCATCGATAAATATATACCGTACGAGCGGAAACAAACGTGACAGCAAAAAAAGAACATTCAGTGGTGCATTTCGATGAAGCGTAAACGTGTACACGGCATGGTGAAAACATATACTGCAACGGTTACAAATATAAACCGAGGAATCGTATCTCCCAACTGTGGCAGATCTGGTAAGAGGTTGACCGTCCTTCACGTCTTGATGGAGTGTCGGGAAGCAGAACATGGCGGGAAAATCTATTTCCACTAATAACGAGCAGCTTATCCCACTCCACCCTACTGTGTTTCTTGGCGCAGAACCATTCTTCCAGAACAAAGCAGTGCTTAATTTTTTAATTATGTTCCATTACACGTCGTCAGCCGAAGAGATTCGTAGCAGGCTTTCTCTCTAGAGGGTGTGCTGCCAAAGTAGTGTTGTAAGGCACATGCCTTTCGGCCCTTGCGCTCAACGACCCCGGTGAGGTGGTTGTGCTACTGGCACTTTCATTGTATTATCCATTTGCAGAATATCTTGTATGGTCATAACCCACATTCCTAGCCATTGTCACTATTTCTAATACCTATATATTTTATGCCCTTTACAGCAAATGTTCTAGGCTTATATACAGCCACGTTATTTTTACCATTTGTCATTTCCCCCTTCCCGGACTGCTTCATGCCATTTATTGGCGCTCTTTGGCCATACCAGGCCCCTCCGCCAATAAGTATCATATATCATCAGCGCCATCCGTTTTCCGTCGTTGGCTCCGTCCGTAAGGGTCGGCCGATCCTGGAGATAGTGCAGTCAACAGTTGCCACTGGGTATGTGCCACTGGGTATGTTGTCGTGCCACTGATAAGGATCATCGTGATGTCGTATCGCCATCGTCGTCACGCTGTCACCGTCACGCCATCGCCGTGATGCAGTTGTAGTCACGCCATCTCACGTAATCGTCATCCGATTCTCCTCATGCAGTCGCCGTTATGCAGTTGTTGTAATACAGCCGTCGTCACGCCATCGTCGCCGCACATTAGTCGCCACCCATTGTCGTCACGCCGTCGTTGTGGTACCACCTTCAACGTTCTATCGACGTGATTCGTTCGTCATTCTGTTGTAATCATGCTGTCGTGATTCCATCATGATCATGACGCCACTGTCATGATATATCGTTGCAATACGGCCTTCGTCATGCAATGGTGGTCATTCAATCGTCGTCGTACCAGCTTCGTCATCCAATTCACATCAGACCATCGTCATCGCACCATCGTCGTACAATCGTCGTCATACAGTTGTCGTGCACACCATCATCGTCATACATGCGTAATACCATTGTTTCCATACCTGCGTCGTCGCGATGTCGTCGTTATAGTGTTTTCATTATTTCAAAATCTTCACCCCGTTGTTATTGCGCCATCGTCACGACAGCATCTCCAGCTGCGCCTATGTATCCTTAGAAAGCCGGCGAGCGTTTGAACATCGGAGGGGACTTGACGTCTCTTTCGACGTAAAATCAATAGCAACTTGCGTGCCCGTCGATTACGCAGTCCAGTGTTGCAAGGAACTTCTCGAGAAGCACGCTTCGCTACATCGACGTACGCCATTTGAAACGCAAGGCTTATGCCGCCTCCTGGAATTCTGCCTGAGCACCACGCACTTCGTGTTTAAGGAAGAATTTTACAAGCAGCGGTTCGGAACAGCAATGGGAGCTTCCGTTTCCATCGCCTGCGTAAACATCGCCCTAGAGCACTTGAAAATTGTGCGATGACCTCGTACAAGACCCCTCCAAAATTTTGGCCCGATACAGACAACTGTTTTTGTGGGATTCGTCGCCAATACGAATCCTTTTAACTTTGAATCCATCTGAACTCTTTTATGCCACGTATCCAGTTCACCATGGAAGAAAACAATGGACAGATGGACAATTGACGTCCGCATAACACATTTGGCGAAGGGCGTTATCACCAGTGTGTATCGGAAACCGACCCACACGGAGAGATACCTGAGGTTCGACTCTGCGCATCCTATAGGACATAAACAAGCTGCGTTACCGCTTCCCTCTTCTCTCGCGCATTGTGCATCTGCTCCGATCCTGGACTGCGCAAGCGAGAGCTAGCCTTGGTAAGGAAGGACCTCTCCAACAAAGGCTACCCAGCACAGCTTCTGAGGACTCAAGAATTACGGTCGTCAGTTGTCAACCATCAAGGGTACAAGAAAAAGAAGCAGAATAGGGCGGCTGTATCCTACGCGCAAGGCATCAGTGAGGCGCTGGCAAGAGGTTTTGGCACATACGGCGTAAAAATCGGACACATGCCAACAAACAAAGACAGAAGCTCGTACGCGTGAAAACCCTTTGAAAAAAGTCAAGGTTTCCAGTGTTAATATAACAGATTCTGTGCAAGAATTGTGACGCATCCTACATAGTGAAACTGGGAATTTTAAAAGAAGGATTCAGCAGCACCAGAACGATGTCACGAGGGGCAATGCAAGTTCGAACACCTTGGTGGATCATCTCAAGACTACTGACCACATCATCGATCGGAATGCTGTAAGCATGATCACGATAGAGAAGCGCCTATCTTCAAGACTACTCTTGAAATATTTACACATTCAAACTAGAAACGCGATTTACCGGACGCGGTGTAATCTCCCCGAGGTAAATATGCGCACTCTGCGCCACCTAACATGTAAATAATCGCCCCCCTCTTGCCCTCATCTTCGTTGTGAACAAGGGACCCGCAGCGGTCTCGGAACGACATTTTATGTTTTATTTCCTTTTGAAGCTTAGGCGAGTGCCGGTTTATATGACGATGTATCACCCTCGCCTGACGAGTTTTCATTGAACTTTTGACTATAAATATATAATAGTAGGAGGTAAGTAGACTGAGTGGCTTTCTGTAACTACTGTTTTTATATTAGGTATTGCGTCAAACACATTTAAAAGTAGCTGGTATAATTTAATTTTGATGAAAAATCATCCTGCTGTTTTCGTTTCCCTTACTGTTCGCTATAAAATTCCTCAATTGTTGCATTCCTGTGGCTAACTTTTTGCGTTTATAGCTAAAGCTTGCCCATTGCGCGGGCAGACAGAAAATTTAACACGAAAACCGTAAGCCATTGCAGAGCCTGGTAAGATCTGTTCAATATATCGCTTGAAATTTTCTTCATAAGGATGCTTTCCTCGAGAAATTGATACTTCGCGCTAGAGAGAAACATCGCCAAATATAACGCCACACAAACGAAATACAGGCACGAGGCCCTGCTAGTTATATTAGGGCAAGAACCGTGCATAGAAATCTCTTCAATGGGGCAGCTAGCCTTGTTAGCAAAACCGCAACTGCTTTCTCTCGCAATTACAATCTTTTATGGACATACTTAGGCGAAATTATCCGGTCCAAGGTCATGACGCCAGAACTGTTTTCCTGATTACTTTTTGACGAGGGGCTGTCAGATACCGAGGAGACGCACCGAAGAACAGAATAAGAACCATGCCTAGTGCGGAAGGGAAGGCAGATGCAAACCACCTTCAATGTATTTGCATTGGTGTCGTTGTTGTTAACAGAGAAAGAAAGGAAACGGGGGGGGGGGGGGGGGGGAGCAGGACTGCGCAGACGCAGATACGCAGAAAAAGGCGAGTGCACAATTGATCCGGAAGATACAAAATGTAAGGTTGCTGTTTAGGCCTGTTGGTGTGTCATTTGTACTAAATACGTAGTGTTTTACTGTCTATCAAGTGCTGCGTATCCTGTAACAGAGGCTCAAATAAATGAGAAGAAAAAATGGGCGGAAGAAATGTGAATGCAGCAAAGGTGGAGGTTTAGAAACGAGCTTGATCCCATGTTCGGCCCTCTCCTCGAATGTTTCTTCTTTTTCTCTTTTCAGGTCGTGTAGTAGCGCAGCAGAAAGAAAGCAATACCGCCACCCGTCTCCCGCGTCTCCAGCCTTCGTGATAAAAAAAAATAAAAGACAAGACAAAGTGAGAAAGGAAAAATCAAGAGACAGAGACCCACGGGAAGGAAAGAACACAAATGGCAGTAGTGAGAAGTAGTGAGAAGGTCTCGAGACGACATCGCGATATGGCTTCGCTCACAACACAACTTTGCCCCGCTTCCGGCTTCTTTGATCCGGTCATCCTTTTCCCTGTCCGAGTTGGGCGCACAAGTCGCTTGTCTCACTTGCTCGAATGGTGTCGCCGCTCGCCCTGACGGGGCAGCGCTGTCAGCTCGGTGGGTGGACGGAGTTTCTCTCGCGGCCACTGCGGAGGAAATGAGCGCGAAGGCGGCGCATTCCATTCGGTCCTCCCTCGGCTGCGGCGCGCAGTTCGCACGGCAGTGTCGTTTGTACGTGGCAAAGCGTAGGCCTCGTGCACCTGTCTCAAGGCCTCACAGGAGAAACTGCTCGTTAGTATACAGCATAAAGCAGCTAGCCGGCTCTATCACGTCGCGGTAGGAGGTCTAGTGCGAGCATTTTTCTCTTCATCTAGCGCGTAGCATCGAACGGCGGAAAGGTGCGAAAGATTGTAGCGATTCGCGGTAAAAAAAAGCACGCGTACAAAACATGAGCAAAACACGGACACACTGGTTCTTCCTGTATACGTGCTGTTTGCGCTTGCCTTCTCTCAGCAAAGTATGGCGAAAAATAATGGTCAAATATAGATTACGTGGCCATAAGTTATGACAGGAAAACCACTATCCACGCCATTCTTCTTTACTATAGCTGTGAAATATAGAAATCTTGGCCACAACAAGGGCCCACTGCCCCAAACATTTGCGTGAGGAAAGAAAAGCAAATGAAAAGACAAAATATTGTCAAAAGTATAATAGAAAATGACAAAACGCTAAGCAAGCAACAAAATATAGGGAAAAACTCTTATCAGCGCAGAAGACCAAGACAAGTATGAACTGTTCATGGGAGCATGAAGAAAATAATAATGCCCACAAACAAACAAACCAACCAATCAACCAACCAACCAACCAACCAACAAACAAGCAAACAAACAAACAAACAAACAAACAAACAAACAAACAAACAAACAAGCAAACAAACAAACAAACAAACAAAGAGCTTATCGACTCACGGTGCACGAGAGCCGCCATTCTCAACACTGTGGGTGTATTATTCACCAAACTCCAGGAAATACCACAAACCGGAAACCTGTAATACTGGAAACATTTTGTAGCAACGCTAGCTGGATTGGGCGTTTATCCTTATGACAGCTACGTCACATTGTGACGTTGTGTTGTGGCTGAGCACAAGAAAGGGCAACAACGCACCACGGTCTCGTTTTTTTTTTCTGGGTGTTTATCGCGTCCTCTTTGTGCGCACTTAAAGTATGACGTGCTAAACAGCGTACTGTTATGCAGGAAACACCCATTCGCGGCGACCTTCAACGTTCCGTTCTCTTATAAGGTCATAGCGGTGGAGTCATTGGGGCGAAGAGTGACTTGGCTACTCCGCTTTTCTGTGTGGAGCAGTAATACAGAAAAGCGAGACATTATAATGCTAAAATTAATAAATTAATATGAAATGAAATGAAACAGAACAAGTAAATATCGCGAGGGCGATTTCACTGATGTCTGTCCACGGGCTCGATAGCATAAAATTCCAGTCTGCTTTTATTCCAATCTCCTGACGTCAAATTTACGTAACCGCCGACGCAACGGTGGTCCGCAGCGTTGTCTGCACACAGCAATCAAACGCTCTCCTCCTTTGTAGGAGGTAACTTTTGCTTGCTTTCAAAACAAATAACATTGCCTACATTGAGCACTTTTATTGCGATAGCAATTAAATGGACACTAAATGCGCATTTCTGCCGTGGCCGTCGCCGTCGCCGTGAGGTTCCGTATAAGTGAAAACGTGTGAGGGTGAGCCGGCGAACGCGGATAAATCTCGCGTGCGCGAGCGAGGAGCGCCCCCAAGATTCGTGCCCACTACTGTGCGCGCGAGGCGGGGAAGTCAGGCGAAAGAGGAGGGGCGTTCTTCTCCGGCAGCTGATAGGGTGTGTCGATGTCCTCCTCGCCCGCCGCTCCGTACAGAGTGGAGACAACCGCGACGTCTGCTACGGCCATGGAGGAAGGAAACTGAGGAGAGGCCCTACCCCCTCCGCGCGCTAGAAGAAAAGTGTGGAGGAAATGACGTAGTACGTTCTCCTCTTTCTTTCTGTTTTTTTATTTCTTTGCTGTAGCGGCCACGCCTTTCGGGCCACAATGGCGGCTTTGTTATGGTTCTGAGCGCTCACACGTGTTGCTCCGTAGGTTTCGTACCGTGGCAAAGGCGCCGTGCGGGCAGGTTTGCGTTGGTCTCCGTGTTTTGTTGCGCTGTGTTATCTGGACCATGCTCTACCGGATGTTGCTGTGGCCAGGTGGGACAGGAGGAACTAAAGTTCGTGAAATGAACGCGCATGCAACGCTGTACGCAATGTACCGCGCCACGGCAATGGCTACGGACGAAGGAATATCCGCGGGAAATGTTGCCCTCTTTCGCGGAATCATGCTAACGTGCTAACGATTGCTTAGTATTGTTGCGGAGCGTGCGGGTCCGAGCAGCACGGTTGGCGCAGCGCGGCGTGGTTTCGCGATAAATGTAAACAAGAGAGGAGCGCTGGCCCGATAGGCGGACCAACGCCATGAGCAACGCCAACTTCCGGCTTCACTTTAGCTTCACAAAGAGTGACGTCAGGGCCTCTCCTTAGTTTCCTTCCTCCATGGCTACGGCGTTGGCTGCGCGAATCGCCGACGCCATATTAACCTCCGGATTGCCGAATCAAGCGCCTTTCCTTTCTTTAGATAACTATCATCATCACTATCCGTAGTAGGCGCCTTTGGCGGACGCCGTAGGGACGCGTTGCTGGCGCTCGTGTGTTTTGAAAGCGATCTGCGGATGGATGGATGGATGGAAGGTGGGAGCGTCCCCATTGAAACGGGGTGATGGCAGTTGCCACCATGCTCAGCTTTTTATTTTTGTTTAACTGTGTTGTAAGTTATGAACATTCGTCATTTTCTTTAAATACGTCTTCCTGAACTTTTAACCTTATGTCAACACTCTGCTTTTGAGCCGCCTATCTTCCAATCGCTTTTCGCTAATTTCCACCGCATATTTAGTTACATGACTATTGTTATCTCTAAACCGTAGGGCCTCAGGAAGCGTGACTGTGCCCGCATCGACATCGGGATGGATACCATCACATTTTAGTATGAGGTGTTCTATTGTTTCTACAGATTTACCACACACGCTACATGTGTCTTCTTCTTCGTTGAATTTCTTTTTATAGCTGCGCGTTCTAAGACATCTTGACCTAGTTTCAAAAAGTAGGGCACTGCCTCTTGAATTATCATGAAACGCTTCCTTCCTGATGTGCTGTTTCCAGCATCGATATAGTTCAACACTATGTTTCTTTTCCATTGAATTTATCCAATTTTTACCTTCCACGTTTTTACCATGTCGTTTAATGCTCTGTCTTTCTCCGTCATCGTGTCTGGCATACTTACTGGTTACTTTCCTAGTTCTTGTCCGCCATTGTGAGGCGATGCTCTTTCTGTATAGGTATTTAAATACCTTAGCTGCCCACCTATTATCGTCCAATTTCCTCAGGCGTTTTTCGTATAAGATTTTACTCAGCTTGCCGTGCTTCGAACGATGCCCAGCCCATATCCCCCTGTACTGCTTCGTTTATGGTCTTTCCATGGGCACCTAGTGCTAATCTTCCAACAGCTCTGTGATTTACTTCTATTCTCGACTGAACTTCTGCCCTTAAGTGCAGGGCCGCATTCCCGAAAGTAAGCCCCGGCACCATTATTTCTTTCCAAATACCTCTCAGTACTTCATACCTGTTGTACCCCCACAATGCCCTATGTTTCATTATTCCGGCATCTCTTTGCCCTTTTGCTGTGAAAGACTGTTCGACCTTTTCCGTGTACATCTGCCCTTTGTTTATCCATACCCCGAGATATTTGTATTCGGCCACTCGGGGTATCTCATGGCCTTGTATTGTAAGCTCCTAATCAGTTGTATCGTTGAAAAACATCCCACCGGACATAGCTGCGCTAAAGCTAAACCCTGGACTGTCTCCTTCGTCTCCACAATTTGTAAGCAGAGTTTGCAAATCTTCCTGGCTATCAGCTTACAGTGCAATATCGTCTGAATGCATTAAACGCGGTAGTCGTTGCTCAACAACCTTCCCGCCTAATCTGTACGACAGATTATACCACAGATTACTTCCTTGTAGCCTTCTTTCCATACTTATCATATAAAGCGTGAACAGCAGTGGTTATTGAGGACAACATTGCCTTAATGCTTTGTGTACCTCGACAGTTGTCGTACTCTTAATTCCTTCCCATGTTATTTCAACATTATTTTCTCGAAATATTCCCTGTAGAAAATCAATTACCTCATGACTGATACCTTCATCTTTTAATATGTTCCACAGGAGTTCGCTGCTCAGGTTGTCGTATGCACCGCTTATGTCCAGGACGGCTAAATACAGTAGTTTATTTTCCGCCTTAGCTATTTCTATGCACTGGGTAAGCACGAACAGGCTATCATCTAAGCGCCTACCACTTCCGAACCCGTTCTGAAGTTCGAGTATTCTATTACTTTCTACCCATGACTGCATTTTTAATTTCACCACCTGCATCGCCAGCCTATATATAATTTATGTTATCGTAATTGGTCCGAAGGATTTTATGTTCGTCTTATCGTCTTTCCTTTCATAAACAAATTCATTTTACTCTGTTTCCAGCGGTGCGGAATTTGCTTATTTGTTATGACTGCCTCCAATGCTTTTATCAGCGTTTCCTTGCTTCTTGGGCCAAGTTCATTAATTAACTTGATTGGAATTTCGTCTGTCCCTGCGGACGTGCATTTTGGAACATTTGCTTTCGCCTTGTTTTCGGTTAAGATTGGTCAGTTCTAAGCTGTTTTCTATTGTGCCGTCTTGTGTTCCTCCCTCATTTGGGGCGATTGCCTATCTCCTAAATGACTGAGCTATAACTAAACCAATGTAGATCACAGCGTCATCTCCCTCTAAACATTTTCCCTCGGCATCGTGAATCTGTTCCTGCTTTCTGTGATTCGCTTTACCCAGCCAGCTTATATGGTTCCAGAATTTTCTTGACCCCCCTTTAATTGCATCGCGAACTTCAGCCAGCCAGTGATCAGAGGACTGCTTTATTTCCAATTTTTGGTCTATTATCTCTTCAGATTACTGCGTCCTCTTTGCTTCACTGTGTTCCCGTGATGCCAACCATCGTTGTTCGATGGCCTCGCTAATTTCCTTATTCCACCAACTTCGTGGCTTCCTCTTTCCTCTCCAGCGGTTTACTCCTTTTACTTCTTTTATTTTTTTACTAATCAGTAGTTCTAACTGAATATAATCCCACTTTTCCATGGGATGTTTCTATATTTCGTCACATTTGCCAGCCGCTATTTGCGCTATTTGTTCGTCATTTAATTTAGCGTACTCTTTTGACTTGCCTGCATTTCTCTCTTGAGCAGGGCTCCCAGCTGTACACCAATACGGTTATGATCATTTCCGAGGCTGTACTTCCCCTCTTCATCTATTTCCATTATTGCGAGCTTGCTATACATCCCCTGCGACATTAAGCAGTAGTCAATGGTCGTTTGCCTGTTACAGGATTCCCACGTGATTTCTCCCTCACACTTAGTTTCCCTATTTACTATAACTAGGTTGTGTTGCTCGCAGAAGTCTAGCATCAACTTCCCGTTACAATCTGTGTATCCATCCAGATCCTCAATGTGGCCATTCATGTCAACCAGCAGAATAATATTGGCACCTTCTCCAAACTGCTTTATATCGTCATTGAGACACTCCACTAGATCATTGTTCTCTTGCCTGCATTTGTTCCCTGTCCCTAAATAAACTACTCCTAACCATGTCTTTTTTTCCGGCAATTGTACTTGATACCCAGACATGTTGTTTGCAAGTTGACTTTATGCTTTGCCAATTTGTTCCTTGATATATCAGCCAGGCACGTACCCAAGGGGGGGCCCGGGGGGGCCCGGGCCCCCCCCCCGAAATCAAGTGGCATACCCCCCCCCCCCCCCCTCCCCACCCACGCCACCACTCCTCACACATTCCTAAAGCGCCGCCAGATGAATGTTGATACTTGGCAGCTGTTCATCGGTCAGCATTATGCTGCCTTTTTCACTCCTTTCAGATGGCGGTAGTTATCGGCATCTCTTGTAATGTGAAGGACAGTTTTCTCATAGATTCCGCACCCGTGCGATTAACTCGAGATGCGTTCAGTTGTCACCATCTATTCAACCGTCACGCGCATAGCTGTTGCTTTTGTTAGTTCAACCTTCTTTGTTTAGGCTGATCCTGGGACCAGGAGAGGAATGCGACTGTTGCTCAGCTGGTCTGTACTCTCATGGAACGAGTTGCGGCCGGAGAAAACGCCAATTGCGTTTAACTTTTCCTTTTGCTTCATTATTTCCTCGAGTTACGGCTCGCCGCGACGCTGGCAGATGCCCGGAACCATATACACGTGATATGGGTTAGATAAGGTGGGAAATAAAATAATGTGCAAGAGCGTCCATCATGAAACCCTGCAATAACCCTTCAACCCATAAGCAAGATGACTGTCGCCCGTTACCTCGTCTGTTTTTCCCTGATTGTATAGCACTTTTCGTGCAAAATTGGCAACTGGAAACAAAAAATCGCAAGGAGTTGAGAAATTAAGCGATCTACTAAGGGAGAGAGCCAAGGCAACAACCAAACTGCAAGCAAAAACGAATAATAAAGAAAGTTAGCCGTTGTTTATGAGAATATTTATGCATCAACATCTTTTTATTTAAAAAGGAAGTAGAGAAAAGGCCGCCAGAAGTGGAAAACAATTACTTGTTTTGAATGACGCTTCACGGTTATCGGTCGAACCGCCTCACGTAGCCACTTCTCTGCTGTGCTTATGTGGGTGTTTTTCTAATCTATCGCGGTGAGCGCAGTACGTCTAGAATCGCAGAGTCCTGCGCTCTACGTGGTTGTATGGGACTGGCGGCCGCACAGCGTTACGCAATTCGCGGAACTGTCAAAACTGATCAACAAGGCGAAAATAACTGATATTCGAAACTATAACATGAGAAAGACTGAAGAAGCCGTAAAAAATGAACGCAGCCTGAAATCAGTAAAAAAGAAACCTGGCATAGGACAAACCATGTTGTATGCACTAAAAGATAAGAAGGATAATATTGTTGCGTGTGGAAAGACACAGACAGAAGAGGCTATTTACAGGCTACTTACACTGGAGCCAGGCAGCCAGGCTGACACTCGCTCGCGCCAAGCGCACCGACCAACTTCGTCGTCGTTCTCGCGGCGGCTCATTTCTTGAGCATCGCTTGAGCATATCGTAATACTATCCCCCGGCGGCAAAAGCACCGTCACGGTGCTGTTAAATATCCAAGGCGCGTGGAGAGTTGTAGGGTATGAGACGGGCGACGTGGACGATGTCCCTGGTTGTCACAGCGGAGGACGTAGTGGGCGTGGCTAAAACGATTTCATAGGTGACATCGGTCACTTTGCGGAGCACGCGATATGGGCCTGTGTAACAAGAGTGGAGTTTTTCACATAGGCCAACTTTACGCGAAGGTGACCAAAGCAACACGAGGCTGCCGGGCACAAAATGGACATCACGGTGACGGAGGTCGTAGCGTTGCTTCTGCTTGTCTTGGGACACTTGTAGACGACTGTGTGCAAGTTGGCGAGCGTGGTCAGCATGGGCGATTGCATCACGGGCATACTCGGTAGTTGAAGCTGTGGCGGATGGAAGCACAGTGTCCAGTGGTAGCGTTGGTTCGCGGCCATACAAGAGGTAAAACGGGGAAAAGCCAGCAGTTTCGAGACGGGAAGAGTTATATGCAAAGGTAATGTAAGGTAGAGCCAGGTCCCAGTCACGGTGGTCGTCGGAAACGTATTTGCATAGCATGTCTGTAAGGGTGCGGTTCAAGCGCTCAGTGAGGCCGTTCGTTTGGGGATGGTAGGAGGTGGTAAATTTGTGACGTATTGAGCAGGCACGCATGATGCCGTCGATGACTTTGGCCAAAAACGTACGGCCACGGTCTGTTAGCAATTGACGCGGAACACCATGCATCAAAATAATATCATGTAGGAGGAAGTCCGCAACATCAGTTGCGCAACTGGTCGGAAGAGCACGGGTTACGGCGTAGCGGGTCGCGTAGTCCACCGCGACTGCAACCCACTTGTTTCCTGATGTAGATTCCGGAAATGGGCCTAGAAGGTCTAAGCCGACACGATGAAAGGGCTCGGCAGGAATGTCGAGCGGCTGCAGGTAACCAGCGGGGAGCTGGGAAGGCTTCTTGCGTCGTTGGCAAACTTCACAAGCGGCGACGTAACGTCGTACGGAACGGGCAAGACCAGGCCAGAAAAAACGGCGACGTACACGGTCATAGGTTCGAGATACGCCGAGATGTCCTGCCGTTGGTGCGTCGTGGAGCTCTTCTATAACGATGGAGCGGAGGTGTTTAGGTACTACAAGCAGGAACTCAGAGCCGTCCGGATGAAGGTTACGACGGTACCGTCGCGGAGGACGAAGAGGCGTAGAGTAGCATCGGCCGGAGAGTGCTCAAAACGGTCGATGAGTGCTCTGATGTAGGCGTCACGGCGTTGCTCGTCGGCGAAATGAAGCAGCTGGGATACCGAGAATACGCAAGAAGCACTGGCAATATTAGAGGAGTCAGAGTCGTCAACAGGGTAACGCGACAAGCTGTCAGCGTCTTGGTGCAGGTGGCCACTCTTGTACACCACGGAATATGAAAATTCTTGTAGCCACAAAGCCCAGCGACCAAGCCGACCTGTAGAATCATTTAGCGAAGAGAGCCAGCAGAGAGCATGATGGTCAGTTACTACGGAAATAGGGCGACCGTAAAGGTAAGGACGGAACTTCGCCAGCGCCCAGACTACAGCAAGGCATTCTCGTTCCGTAATGGAATAGTTGCACTCCGATGGTGTGAGGAGGCGGCTCGCATAAGCAATTACGCGATCCTGGCCACGCTGACGCTGGGCTAAGACGGCACCTACGCCATGACCACTGGCATCTGTACGCAATTCTGTAGGTGCATCAGGGTCGAAGTGGGCGAGAATGGGTGGTGAGGAGAGAAGAGTAACGAGACGAGAGAAGGCGGCGGCTTCTGCAGTACCCCACGAGAATTGTACGCCTTTCTTCAAAAGATTAGTGAGGGGTCTAGCAATTGCCGCAAAATCTTGAATAAAACGACGAAAGTACGAGCATAGCCCTACAAAACTTCGAACGTCTGCGGCTGTCTTCGGAACCGGAAACGCTCTGACAGCGCGAGTTTTGTCGGGATCAGGCTGTACTCCGGAAGCATCAACGAGATGGCCCAGAAGAGTAATTTGCCGGTGGCCAAAACGACATTTGGACGAGTTAAGTTGCAGCTTCGCCTTTCGAAATACATCAAGTATAGTTGTGAGACGTTCAAGGTGAGTGTCGAACGTTGGCGAGAAGACGATGACGTCGTCGAGGTAGCAGAAACCTTGGAGCAAGGAGTCCATTTGAAACCTTGGAGCAAGGAGTCCATCATACGCTCGAAGGTGGCAGGGGCGTTGCATAATCCAAACGGCATTGCTTTAAATTGGTATAGGCCGTCAGGTGCGATGAACGCGGTTTTTTCGCGGTCCATATCGTCAACAGCAATCTGCCAGTACCCCGAACGAAGATCAATAGACGAGAAATAGCTGGAACCGTGCAGGCAGTCAAGGGCGTCGTCTATACGTGGGAGCGGGTAGACGTCCTTCTTTGTAATGCTGTTCAGATGACGGTAGTCTACACAGAAGCGCCACGTGCCGTCCTTCTTCTTAACCAACACCACAGGTGACGCCCAGGGACTCGAAGAAGGCTCAATGATGTTGTTATCGAGCATTTTGTTGACTTCGTTTTGAATTACTCGGCGTTCTGACGCAGAAACTCGATACGGTCGTCGGTGAATAGGCGTAGCATCGCCAGTAAGAATACGATGCTTGACCGCGAGCGTCTGGCCTAAAGGGCTATCGTCGATGTCGAAAATATCTCGGTAGGACGATAATACTTGGCAAAGCTCTTCAGCCTGCGCCGAGGACAGGTCCGTTGCAACCATTTTCTTTATAGTGGGATCGGCACCCGAGGCTGGCGCGAGGGGCCTGCTAAGCTCGCGAGAATCATCGGTCGATAACGCCGCCACGTATTGGTCGCCGAGACAATCAACGGTGGCAAGGCAAATACCTTGCGGTAGAATTTGCTTTGCCAAGCCAAAGTTGCAGACAGGCATTCGAGTGCGGTTCCCAGTAATATTAAGTATACTGTGAGGCACTGTAACGTCATACCTTATTGGAATGTCGGGCAGAGGAGTGACGAGGTACTCGCCGTCAGGAACTGGTGGGAAAGAAAACAGTTCAATGTAGGCTATTGACTTTGGCTGCAGGCGAAGAAAACCGGTGGGACGTAAGCGGCAGTGGGGTGCGTCAGAAGGTTCTGCAAGCATCGGCAACTCAAGGCGAAGGGTACCAGAAGAGCAGTCAATAAGAGCAGAATGTGCGGAGAGAAAATCGAGGCCGAGAATGAGGTCGTGGGGGCAATGAGCAATTACGGTGAAGAGGACAGGAGTGTGGCGGCCGGCGATGCTGACGCGTGCCGTACACATGCGGATGATAGGCACAGTACCGCCATCCGCAACGCGTACGACGCGGGCCGACGCTGGGGTGAGGAGCTTTTTGAGTCGTCGTCGGAAGGCAGCACTCATAATTGAAAGATGTGCTCCTGTATCGATGAGTGCCGTGACAGGATAGCCGTCAACGTCAACGTCAAGAAGGTTTCGGTTCGTGGGTAACGTGAGCAGAGGATTTGAGGGCAGGGTCGATAATGCAGCTTCACCTCCAGAAGCTGCAGTGCCTAGTTTTCCGGCTGGATCCGGGAGGCGATAGGCGGCGAAGAGAAGCGACGGGGTTGGGGCGAACGAGACTGATGGCGTCGAGGTGAGGGCGAGCGGCTGTACCGAAGGTTCGGAGGAGGAGTATCAGCGGCAGTGGATTCATGGCGGCTGGTATAGGGAACGGAAGGTCCAAAGGTGCGGGAATAAGCGGCGGTGTATGTCCGAGGAGTTGGTGGCCATCGGTTGCGGCAGTGACGAGCGACGCGGCCGATGCGACAGCAGTGGAAGCAGATCGGCCGGTCATCAGGGGTACGCCAATCGGACGGGTTGCGGCGAGATGTGGCGGAAAAGGACTGCCGAGGACGAGGAGGGCCGCTAGAGAACCGGGAAACGTTGGGTTGAGACGTGGAACACACAGAGTTCAGACCCATGTTCTGAAATTCCTGTCGGACGACGGCCTGGATCATCGCAATGGTGGTTGCCGGCGGATCGGGAGGCGTCGTGGAGAAAGCTGGCGAACAGGTGGCCTCGAGTTCGCGGTGAACAATACTGGCGACGTCGTCAGAGGTGGTGGTCTGACGTGGTCGACCCTCACATGTCGACGTAGCAGCAGTGTTGGGTAGCCGTGTGATGTGGAGTGTAATACGGCGGCTCTTAGCTTGCTCAAGGCGACGGCATTCTTTGATGATGGCATTGATAGTCGAGACGTTGCCGAAAACAAGCAAATTGAAAGCGTCGTCGGCGATGCCTTTTAGAATATGTGACACTTTATCGGCTTCGGACATACCATCGTCAGCTTTGCGGCAGAGAGCTAAGACGTTGAGGATGTAGGAAACGTACGGCTCCGTAGATGACTGTACACGAGACGCAAGAGCCTTTCTCGCGGCAGCCTTACGCCCAATGGGGTCGCCGAACAGTTCCCGTAGCTTCTCTTTGAAATTGTCCCAACTGGTTATCTCGTCGTCATGCGTTTGGTGCCACACGCGTGGGGTGCCGCCGACATAAAAGATGACGTTGGCGAGCATAATCGTTGGGTCCCACCTGTTATTAGCACTGGCGTGTTCATAGAGTTTGATCCAGTCGTTAACATCCTGGCCCTCCAGGCCAGAGAACACACCTGGGTCGCGATGTGGGGCGACCGTGACGATTGGAGCAGTGGGACATGCCGAAGCCGTTGCAGAGGTGGGCGCGTCACCGGGAGGCATGGTGACAAGCTCGGTGTGCCGACCACTTCTGAGTTCCGTGGTGAGGACGGGGATCGCTGACCTCCACCAGAATGTTGCGTGTGGAAAGACACAGACAGAAGAGGCTATTTACAGGCTATTTACACTGGAGCCAGGCAGCCAGGCTGACACTCGCTCGCGCCAAGCGCACCGACCAACTTCGTCGTCGTTCTCGCGGCGGCTCAATTCTTGAGCATCGCTTGAGCATATCGTAATAATATCATCAGCTATCTCGAAGAGATAGTAAAAGCAGCGGAAAAATTCTAAGCTGACCTGTATACAGTACCCAGAGGAGTCACGATACCTCACTTAGAAACAGTAATGAACAGGATACAGAAACTCTCCTATAAATAGCCATGAGGTCAGTAGGGCCCTGCAAGACATGAAACGATGAAGAGCAGGAGCAAAAGGTGGAATAACAGTCGATTTAATCAAAGATGGAGGAGACATAATGCTTAGAAAACTGGCGGCTCTTTATACGAAGTGTCTAGCGACTGCAAGGGTCCCAGAAAACTGGAAGAATGCAGACATACTAATCCACAAAAAAGGAGACGTTAAAGAATTGAAAAATTATAGGACCATTAGCTACCTCCCAGTATTATATAAAATATTTACCAAAATAATATCCAATAGAATAAGGGCAACACTGGATTTTATCAACCAAGGGAACAGGGTGGCTTCAGGAAGAGATACCTTACAATGGATCACATCCATGTCATCAATCAGGTTATCGCGAAATCTTCAGAGTACAATAAGCCTCTCTATGTGGCTTATATAGATAACGAAAATGCATTTGATTCAGTAGAGATACCAGCAGTCATAGAGGCACTACGTAATCAAGGAGTACAGAACGCTTACGTAAAAAGCTTGGAAAGTATTGCTACATGCGTGTGGTATTTGTTTGTTTGAACGATGCGCGTGGACGCCATCACTCCAGAAAAGAGGAGGAAGAACGAACTGGGCTCGCGCTGTGATTCTAACCGGTCAGCGCTGCAACCGTTATTGTAAATATAATCTGTAAATAGTTTCTCGTCTTACTGACTCGTCCTTCGCGGAAGAATATCTACAGAGGTTCTACAGCTACCTTAATTCTATACAAGAAAAGCAGGGGAGATACCTATAGAGAAAGGGGTCAGACAGGGAGACACAATTTCTCCAAAGCTATTCACTGCGTGCTTAGAAGAATTCAAGCTATTAAACTGGGAAGGCTTAGGAATAAAGATCGACGGCAAATATCTCAGCAACCTTCGGTTTGCCGATGACATTGTTCTATTCAACAACAATGCAGACGAGTTACAACAAATGATTGGAGCTTTAACAGAGAGAGCGTAAGAGTGGGGTTGAATATTAGTATGCAGAAGATGAAGATAATGATAAATAGCCGGGCAAAAGAACAAGAGATCAGGATCGCCAGTCGGCCACTAGAGACTGTGAAGGAGTACGTTTACCTAGGTCAATCAATCACAGGGAACCCTGATAATGAGAAGGAAATTCACAGAAGAATAAAAATAGGTTGGATCGCATACGGCAGACATTGCCAGCTCCTAACTGGAAACTTACCATTATTATTGAAAGGTAAGGTGTGCAAACAGTGCATTTTGCCAGTGCTGACATATGGGGCAGAGACTTGAGAGCAAGTTAAGGACAGCGCAAAAAGTGATCGAACGAAGATTGCTAGGCACAATGTTAAGAGAGAGAAAGATAGCGGTTCTGATCAGAGAGCGAACGGGTATAGACGAAATTCAAATTGAAATCAAGAGGAAAAAATGTAGCTGGGCAGGTCATGTAATGCGCCGGTTAGATAACCGTTGGACAATTAGGGTTACAGAATGGGTTCCAAGAGAAGGGAAACGCAATCGAGGACGACAAAACACTAGGTCGAGCGATGAAATTAGGAAATTCGCGGGCGCTAGTTGGAATCAGTTGGCGCAGGACAGGGGTAATTGGAGATCGCAGGGAGAGGCCTTCGTCCTGCAGTGCACATAAAACAGGCTGATTATGATGATGATGATGATGATGATGATGGTGATGATGATGATGATGATGATGGAGGTGGTGGGGCCCCCCCCGAAAAAAAATCCTGGGTACGTGCCTGATATCAGCATACCTACTCCTCCTCTCTTCTCCGTTGTTGTTCTGTTGCTCCCTTCCCAGGCGTAGCCCCCAATAAACGGCGGTTCTTCTAGATGCCTGAGATGTGTTTCGCATAGCACGTATACACCTACTTCGTCCTTTAACTGCTGTTCTTTTTCTAATCACTTCACTCTCTTTCTACCGTCTTGCATGTTTATGTACCTGATCCTGGTGTTGTGGTATAAAGTTTGTAAACAGGGATAAGGTGCCTCAAAAAGGCTGGCCAACGTTTCGATAGGAGCACCTATCTTCGTCAAAGGCGGCCTCGTCATCCTCGGCATGTTAGTTTTAAAGGGTTAGTGCAGTGACGTCACGTGTGGGTGTTGTTGCTGGCGGCTGGTTTTAAAGGGAGAGACTTCAGAGGTAATGAGCGCTGTCGTCCGACATCTGTGAGCTTGTGAACCAAGAACACGTAGATAGACTCAATCACCTTAAAGAAACCCTATCAAACAGGAACCACCCAAACAGTGACCTTCAAACAGCCTACACCGCTGCAACCAAACTTTATCGAGCCGAGGTCCTCAAGCCCGGCCCGAGGATCACAAGAACCACAACGCCTCTTCTAACTACTAAATTCTCAAACGCACTCCCAAACGTGAATAACATCCTCAGGAAATACTACCCAATTCTCACCACCAACCAGAAACTTAGTAAGATTTTTCCCTACCCTCCCAGAGCAGTCTACAGAGGCAACACGAATTTTAAAAATGTTCTTGTGCACGCCAAACTAAAGACAAAGAGGAAGTTGGGAACCAGTCCCTGTGGCCGCCCCAGGTGCTCTACATGCAAACATATTCAATCTACTACTACAGTAAAAAGTACAGCGCACACAAGGTAGCACACACAAATTACGCACACAAGGTAGCTTCGGCTTTCACCTGCACATCAAGCAACGTAGTCTACTGTCTAGAATGCGCCGCTTGTAGCAAACAATACATAGGTGAGACTAGACAACAAATTCGTACAATACTCAACTGTCACCGCACGGACACAAAACACAATTTACCTAAAGCAGTAGCCAGCCACTTTAATGAACATGGTCATATATTTGACAAAGCAAGGCTCTATATACCGCAAACAAATTTCCGTCCCCCTCTCGAAGTGAAATATATGGAATCATACCTCATACTCAAATTTAACTGCCAACACCCGACGGGAATTAATTTGGCACGTGGCAACTTAGAATCTTTAAAAGCGGTAACTTAAATGTGAAATTCTCATATCATCAACCAAGGCCGCTATCTTGTACACGTTCGAAAAGCCGACGTTCGATTTCGCCTCACGCGATTGGACTAGATTGGCCTAGGCCGCGATATCGGCGCAGCCTGGACAATCGCGCGAGACGAAATCGAACGTCTGCTTTTCGAACGTGTACAAGATAGCGGCCCGAGACAAAAAATACATTATGCCACAAGCTAACCTTAATCCTTAACCTTACCTACTCTACCATTTCAAAACTTTTTTCCTGCCCACTACTCAATTTAATATTCTATTTCAGGTTTTTACGTTTATATCAACTGTACGACCCCCTTCTCCCATGTACACTTGCCCCCGCCCGCTTCTGCGCACGTCACCCTCCTATTTGTTATTCCGGTTTCGGTTCCCCCCCCCCCTCTCTTTTCCTTTTTTTATATACATTTTTTTAAACACCCTCACCAACACATTCCGAAGTCAATATGCCTTTTTCGGCGCCTCAGCCCAGGGTATCGCCATTTCTGGATGCCGCCGTAACGACACCCACGTTGAGCGACTGGGGCAATGCCCCTTGAAAGACCATGCCGCTGCCTTTCAGTCACCCCATACATTGCACCGCAGACTCCTCGTCACCATCTTAACCGCTTCAAAATTACTCGACGTATTGCTGCTATGCTACCCACAAGGATCACAAGAACAACGACGCCTCTTCTTACTACTAAATTCTCAAACGCACTCCCAAACGTGAATAACATTCGCAGTAAATACTACCCAAATATCACCAGCAATCAGAAACTTAGCAACATTTTTCCCTACCATCCCAGAGTAGCCTACAGACGCAACACTAATTTTAAAGATGTTCTTGTGCACGCCAAACTAAAGACAAAGAGGAAGTTGGGAACCAGTCGAAGTCACTCTTCGCTCACTCTGTTTTCCGTTCCCTTTGATTACCCCTACCTCCTTCCTTTTTTGCTCTTCCTGAGCTGCGCTACAAGCCTAAAACAATCTTTCAACTCGTTTTCTTTTTCTTTCTTTCTTTTTTCTTTTTTTGTCTTTTGTGTTACTCGCGCACTGACCGCCTGACCGGCTCTTCTAATGAAAAAAAAACATGCCGCCAACGACACCCCTGAATGCTCGCTAACCTCTCGCCTCCCCAACGCCCTCCCATGCCCCCGTCTTTCTTTCTTTTTTTTCTTTCTTGTTCTTTCTCTCTTAACTTTTTTTTTCGTCTTGGTGTCGCCCCGGTTTTTTTTTCTCTGCTTTCTCTTTCTTTTCTTTTCTCCCTGCGTTCCCACTCTCCCGCTCTTGTCCACTCGTCTTGGGAACGAAGCTCACAGACGTCGGACGACAGCGCTCATTACCCCTGAAGTCTCTCCCTTTAAATCTAGCCGCCAGCAACAACACCCGCACGTGACGTCACTGCACTAACCCTTTAAAGCTAACATGGCGAGGATGACGATGCCTTTGACGAAGATAGGTCCTCCTATCGAAACGTTGGCCAGCCTTCCTGAGGCACGTTATCCCTGTTTACAAACTTTATACCACAGTGTGCTATTCCATCTGTCAGCCCCTTTCTTGATTTTGATTCTGGTGTTAAATTTCTTTTTTGTAGTTTTCTTCCTGGACCTCCTAGTGACCACTTTATTGGCGTCAGCCTCTATTGTGGCACTTTCTACATTGTTTCGATCTACCCCTACGCCCTGAGCCGCAGTGGACCCCCTAAACAAGCTACTGCCCCGCCTGCCAGGCGCCAGCCGATCTCGGCTCCTAGCCTTCCATTAAAGTGGATGCCATCTCGTGTAAAGTCTCCGCCAAAGCCTGCTCTATGCACTTCTCTGTTTATGTATGCCACTTCAAAGCCTTTCTCCTGGCTTAGCTTTATTATCTCCCGATTAACAGCCACAACGTCCTTGGTAATTTCTCCGTTCCGTCCTTGCACCTCCGGCAATGTGCATACCACGACCTGGACTTGGTGTGCTATCGCCCTTAAATCGTCAACTCCCTCCGCTAATCTTTCAACTACTTGCGACGTGGCCAAAGAGCGCGCCTGCGCGGGCCTCACCTTCAAAGCGATCTCCGATGTTCGTAGAGTGCGCGTGGTGCCGGTAGCTTCGCATGCGCTGTGCTTTCGACGTTTCGTTCGCGTTGAAGCGACAGATGCGCGGAAGTTAATCGGCTCGCGGCTGCTGCCGCGATTCCTAGCTCCATCGTTTTCACAGACAAGTTTCCGCTGTCATCGAACGAGATGTGTTTATATTGACCTGTGCGTGCGTGACACCATGCTGGTTAATTTAGTTAAAACACGTTGACGGCCTAGTTGGTTTGAATCCATGATAGAATGTGTAAACGCGACTGAACAAGTACGTAGAAAGAAACATACACACAATGACAGCGCTGTCTCTGTGTGTTCGTTTCTTTCTACGTCCTCGTTGAGTCGCGTTTACACATTCTACCTTTGTTAATTTAATTAGTAAGCGAATGTATATAAGTTTATAAACATTCAATAAAACTGCTATCCTTACTTCGTACAGCTATCTACTAATTTCCCATCGCAATCGGTGCTTCGCCTTTCGGGCGGAACTGGAAGTCCTTTTCTTATCTGATTGGCTGACAAGAGGCAAGGAGCACGCTCAAGTGCAGAGGGATTCGATGACGCCGAGCCAGCGCATTGAAAATCGATAACCGGATGAGGATGGCGGTGCCGGCGTCTGCGACCAGTCCGCTTCCTCTTACTTAGCTTGTAGTGGCTGGTCGAATATCGGGGCGGCGCGCAACGAAAAGCTAAGAATGCCGCCTAAACGGATCCTCAGCAAAGAAGAGTTGGCAGAGCGATGTCGTATACGTGCCGAAAGGGCTCGATAACGTTACGCTGCCACGCGAAAGGTTTATTATACGCAAATAGACACATGCCCTCCGGCAGGTGCGACTAGCCAGTACCTGAGCGATCAGCCAGCAGCCATCTTCTATTCCTTTCGGAACGGGGCAGTCCCCGGCCATTTCGAGGAAAATTCAACATTTTTTTCTTCTCTATATTAATGCATCTTTAACGCCTATAAGCCTTTCGCGGTCTTGTGACGTCGCGTGTGAGACCGGGGAAGTGGGCGCAGCGCAATAGCTTTTGACCCCTAGCAGAAGGCTATTGGCGAAAAGGCGTCGAATCAGAAATTATTTTTCTTTTGGTCGGTCTATTCATGCATAATCAGTGTGTACATGTCATATCAGATGGGGAGCTACCGCAGTTTCCACGGCGTTGCGTGATAGAAAGGCGAGGGGGGGGGGCTGAAAATGTTTTTATCAATCGTGGAGAGCTGATTGCAAAATTGAAATAGAAAAATTTCGTATAGCTTAACTTTATTGCTCGCCATATCGCTTCCGGAATAACATGAAACTTTCCAGCCTTTACACATTGGTGCCAGACTCATTCTCGCACTAAATGGATTGTATAACCAAACACACGCCTTCGTACCTGTTCCGTCCACAATACAGATCATAAGCGCGCCATTTTACATGTATCTGAGCAGCAATACTTATCATAAACGCTTTTCTATCTCTGTTGACTAAAAAGTTACTTAAAGTTATTTTTGCCTTTTGCTGTAGAAGTCTTGGTGGCCATGGTCCAAGTACTTTTTGCATTGTAAAGGTGGCGCTTGTATAAATTTCCTAGTTTTATCGTTAATGTTCTTTCTTCCGCAGAGTATTTTGAACAATCTAGAAGAACGTGGCAAACGTTCTAAATATAATGATCACACTGCAACAGCCCTTAGGAGAACTGAACAGGCGTATGCTGAACAGAAAACGTTTTGTGCATGGGACTTACAGTCAAAGCCTGCGAATTAATGTATCTGAGTATCGCGGTGGATTTGCTGCTATGTTGAATTCTCTTTGGTGGCCCATTTCATATAACACCGACTGTTTCGCTTTATCACTGTCGTACCACTTCTTTGCACAACAGTGGGTAGACATTTGTATTATATTATTCCGGATATACGACTTAGACATAGGGATCACACAATTATCTTCTCCGTTCAGTCTTTTTGGCACGGCTTCTTTGTTTACCTTTAATCTTGTGTGGCTGGGCAACTGCTAAACTACGATATGACGAACCAGCGCTAAGGTTTTATCCACGGTTTCAACCAATGCAGTGATCTATTCTCCATTTTTGAAAGGTTTTTGTGAATTCGTGGTAATTTGAAGTGCCGATTTGCTTCCCATACAAATGACCCAACACCTTGCTTCTGTTTTATCGCAGGTAATCTTTGCTGCTTCTCAAATAGCATTTAGCTTTGATGTAGTTGAAGGCGGCTTCAAATTGTTGTATAATATTAACACTTTGCACCGCCCTACGCCATAAAGTGTGCCGTAAATTCTAAGTATTGCCAGCTTGCCATGATAGTGCATGACAGAATATTTCTACTCACCACATAGGAATATTTAGCACGGGGACTTCTATCTCAATACATGACAACGGAAAAATAGTTTTTCTTGGCTAACCACTGGGAATCCAACCTAGACATGAACCGGCGACCAAAGTTAGCTTCACCCGGGAAACTAGAAGTCGCATCATGGTTGACCTCGTACCAAGAAACATCCACCCAGTGCATAAAGAAGGCAGAAGATTCGCGAGAGCCAAGTCCATCCTCAAAAATATCAATCAGCAGAAACTAGATGCCCTCTTTGTCGATGCTGCCAGATAGGACAGTGGGGATAAGTTCGCTGTCTCGGTGGTAGACGCGGGGGGCAACCTGGTCAATGCAGCCTCTGTTTATACGAAGTTTGCCCATGTGGCGGAGGAAGCGGCGATCACTCTGGCTTTTCACAGCTCAAAAGTTCCAGCTATCGTCTTCTCGGACTCGCGCACGACGGTTAGATCCTTCTCGTCCGCCATCATATCTGAACAGGCGAACAGTATTGTGATTAAAGCACTTCAAAGGACTAGGGAGAGCAGCGAAGGAGGATCCCAAATCTCGTGGTTCCCAGCCCATCTAGATCGCTCAATTAACCCGCTTGGATGTAATCCTAACGAGGAGGCCCACCGGAAAGCGCGCGATTTCACGCACCGCGCTGTTGCGGGTAGCCAGGCTTGGAACGAGGTCAACATCCACAAAGATCTGTTATGTACTTTTCACGAAATTGTTTCCCATTATCGACTAGGCAGGAGGACATTTCCACCCCCTCACCCCAAATTGAACAAACCTCAGGCTACCACACTCAGACTCCTGCAAACCCGTTCATATCCCACTCCTCGGTCCCTTAACAAGATAGATCCTGAACGCTCACAGTCGTGCCCCAAATGTGGTCATGACTCATGCTCTTTTGACCACATGCTCTGGCTGTGCCCAGTCCTTAACGCCTCTCCACCCATCACGAAAGAACAATGGCAGGAATCTCTCAAGAGCAGCGATCTTCACATTCAACTCCAGGCTGTCCAGAGGGCCCACGACATTGCGGCGGGACTTGATCTCCCGGTCCCATCGTGGGCGGAGCCACCGACTTGATCTTCGGGAGCCTTCGGTTTCGGCTCCCCAAGATCTCAGTCCCTCAAGACTCAAATAAAGTTCTTGTCATGTCATGTCACGGCTAACTACTTCACCGGTTTTGGTAAGGTTTTTTACGTGTAAAAGTCAAGCTGTAATCGACTGTACGAATGAATTACTTTTATTTAAGTTGTCGACATTTTCAATAAGCATTCTTGAAAATTACAAAATTGAAAAGAAAAGCTGATATAGCTTAATACTCTGTAACTCAGTATTAAAAAGATGGCGTCGCAATTCTGTAAATTGCACCTAATTATACATATAAAGCGTACAAATCTGAATATTATCCAATGCTCTAACATACGCCACCAATTCCTGAGCAGGACATTACGAAATCCTCGTAAACATTGTAAGAATTTCGAGAAGCTGTAAATTCGTCTAACGAAATGGTCCAGTTTAGATGCGCTATTAAGAGATAGAGTTTACAGAACTGCGATAACTGTTTTCGATGCAATTATGGATTTGTAAACTTCATGCTTAATTTTTTTCGCAGTTTTTTTTTTAGTTTTGTGCACAATTCGAGACTGTTGGGAGCTCGGTTTAGCGGAGGCAAGGAATACACGTTTTGACAGGTTGAGAACGGAGGGTCGCCTGGCGTTATTCAAAAGTAAAACCAGGTTTGCCGAGTGGCAGTGGTGGCGCTGCAGTTGGGCAGCTGTATCGGTTTTGAGAAAGAACAGGGGCTAATGACCCTCACGGCGAGGCAAGGCCATGTAAACTGGCCGGGGAAATGTTCCCCACGGCGAGGCAAGACGAGTGAACTGGATTTCCGCGAAGCGAGACAACGTAGTGACGGGTGGTCTCGACAGTGCGCTCCGTGGGTGGTAAGCCGTGGTCTTATGAAGGCGCGTGCCGAGCAGTCTCGCCAGGACAGAAAAAAGCGAGCTTTGGATTTGGCGGCCTCCGTCAGTAGTTATGCACAAAGGGCATAACGTACCGCGACACCCACGTGTCAGTAAATGCGTCCGCCACTGTTTCGCACGTGATATTCTGTAGAGGCATCGCCTCAGGCCACATTCGTAACAGCTGCACCATAGAGTAGCATAGTATACGACAAGAGCGGACACTCGAGCCGTTTCGCGGCCGAGCTATGCAGCTTCGCCGATTCCGCTAGGTGGCAGAGCCTATCAAGAAAAATGCGGCTGTTGCTGCGGCTGCGGCTAGCAGCTTGACAGTCGGCACCACCACTGGGCCCGACCCGACATGTGCGAAGCCTTGTCAGACCGCTCCACCGGGCTCTTTCTGTAAAATGCACCTGAGCATCGTTGTTGGGTTCTCCTGCTAGCGTCTGCTTCGTCGCCGTTTCATGGTAAGGCCACAGCAAGTTCTTTTGCGCATTGTTAACGACTTATTCTCTTCGCATTTCGTTATGTCACTGTTAGCCGCATGAACGAGTGACGGCGGCCTTGCAGCCATGAACAGCTGCTGCCCATTTGCTACGCTGACTTTCATTTCGTGTTCTTTTTTTTATGCGCAGCAATGAGCGAAAACAGCGATGCGGCAGCGTCCGAGCTGCGATGCACGTTCGATACAATGACGAAGTTATAAAATAAAATAAAATGGTTCGTTAAGAAATGTGGCCTATGAACGCATGCCATTCGGGGCAGAGAGCTTTATGATACGCGCGGCGACTGCTGAAAAAGTATGGTGCTCTACTTCTGCAAAAGAAATGCAGTTATTTCTAAGCGGTACACGTGCAATATTTGCAGTTTGGCAATAATGCGCTCTCTCCCAACCTCTGTAGCAGGCTATGCCGCAGGCGTCCGCTCTTGTCGTATTGGCCTCGAGCTCCACCACTCAAAAAGCTGGCGCCACCGTCGACGTGACGGGCTATTAGGGATCACGTGGACATAGCGGCCGCGTCGGCTGCTTCGGGAGCGCCTAAGCGAGCTGAAAACGAGAGTTGAAATTCCCTCGTACGCTGCGGTCCTCATTTAGTGGTGTGATTTTAACGTGATAGCGTTAAGGAGCTCGTGTCGCGGAAAAGCCGGTGTCGTCAGTGTCGGCGTCCGCGGCGTTGGCAGTGAGCGATAAATCACGGCAGGCACTTCATAAATAAAAATCAACGTCCAAGATGGGCTGCGTGGGAATCGAAGCAGGGTCCCCGGAGTGTGAGACGGAGACGCTACCACTCAGCCACGAGTTCGATGCTTGAAAGCGGTACAAAAGCGCTTCTAGTGAATGCGGTGTTGCTTTAGAAACGTGCCGTAGAAAGTTATACTGTGGTGTATATCGGTAATTATGAGCATGTAACTTACACAAGTCGCATTTACACGAGTAGTGAAGTACGTTTCCGATACATTTCTTCTGTGTTTGCCGCACACGCAGAGCCATCTTGCGGCATACAGAGAAGACCCCCTCCTCTCAATGTACGGCGCTGCCACGACAGATGGCGCGCATTGGGGCTGTGCGCGGACCGGTGCCAGGCGCGTCGCGGCCCCGACTCCCTCTCCCCTGACGACGCTTCGCCGTGCTCCCACACGGGTTGCAGAATCAAGCGCCGTTCCTTTCTTTAGATTACTATCTGCCTATCTCTCTGCCCGTGCCGATAACGACGTTTGGCTGGCGTAGATCGTTTCCCCCTCCGAGACACCGAGTTCTTTGGTTCGTTCCTTTTGCTCAGGCGCACGTTCCTATCAAGAAAAATGCGGCTGTTGCTGCGGCTGCGGCTAGCAGCTTGACAGGCGGCACCACCACTGGGCCCGACCCGACATGTGCGAAGCCTTGTCAGACCGCTCCACCGGGCTCTTTCTGTAAAATGCACCTGAGCATCGTTGTTGGGTTCTCCTGCTAGCGTCTGCTTCGTCGCCGTTTCATGGTAAGGCCACAGCAAGTTCTTTTGCGCGTTGTTAACGACTTATTCTCTTCGCATTTCGTTATGTCACAGTTAGCCGCATGAACGAGTGACGGCGGCCTTGCAGCCATGAACAGCTGCTGCCCATTTGCTACGCTGACTTTCATTTCGTGTTCTTTCTTTTATGCGCAGCAATGAGCGAAAACAGCGATGCGGCAGCGCCCGAGCTGCGATGCGCGTTCGATACAATGACGAAGTTATAAAATAAAATAAAATGGTTCGTTAAGAAATGTGGCCTATGAACGCACGCCATTCGGGGTAGAGAGCTTTATGATACGCGCGACGACTGCTGAAAAAGTATGGTGCTCTACTTCTGCAAAAGAAATGCAGTTATTTCTAAGCGGCACACGTGCAATATTTGCAGTATGGCAATAATGCGCTCTCTCCCAACCTCTGCAGCAGGCTATGCCGCAGGCGTCCGCTCTTGTCGTATTGGCCTCGAGCTCCACCACTTAAAGCTGGCGCCACCGTCGACGTAACGGGCTATTAGGGATCACGTGGACATAGCGGCCGCGTCGGCTGCTTCGGGAGCGCCTAAGCGAGCTGAAAACGAGAGTTGAAATTCCCTCGTACGCTGCGGTCCTCATTTAGTGGCGTGATTTTAACGCGATAGCGTTAAGGAGCTCGTGTCGCAGAAAAGCCGGTGTCGTCGGTGTCGGCGTCGGCGTCCGCGGCGTTGGCCGTGAGCGATAAATCACGGCAGGCACTTCATAAATAAAAAGCAACTTCCAAGATGGGCTGGGTGGGAATCGCACCAGGGTCTCCGGAGTGTGAGACGGAGACGCTACCACTCAGCCACGAGTTCGATGCTTGAAAGCGGTACAAAAGCGCTTCTAGTGAATGCGGTGTTGCCTTAGAAACGTGCCGTAGAAAGTTATACTGCGGTGTATATCGGTAATTATGAGCATGTAACTTACACAAGTCGCATTTACACGAGTAGCGAAGTACGTTTCCGATACATTTCTTCTGTGCTTGCCGCACACGCAGAGCCATCTTGCGGCAAACACAGAAGACCCCCTCCTCTCAATGTACGGCGCTGCCACGACAGATGGCGCGCCACGCGCGCATTGGGGCTGTGCGCGGACCGGTGCCAGGCGCGTCGCGGCCCCGACTCCCTCTCCCCTGACGACGCTTCGCCGTGCTCCCACACGGGTTGCAGAATCAAGCGCCCTTCCTTTCTTTAGATTACTATCTACCTATCTCTCTGCCCGTGCCGATAACGACGTTTGGCTGGCGTAGATCGTTTCCCCCTCCGAGACACCGAGTTCTTTGGTTCGTTCCGTTTGCTCAGGCGCACGTTTCGTTGCCGCGCCGAACGCTGCGTTGCTTGACGCCCAGCGCGTGATAGGTGGGCGCGAAGTCCGATGCGGGGCGCCTCGTAAGTGATCGCTGCGCCGTAGTGCATTGTCTTACACCCTTTGGCGGGTCGACGGGAAGCTGTCGCGTTCCACTCTTGAAGGCGAAGCTTAAGCGTCCTCCAATTTTCCCCGCTTCGAGTGTCTCCTTTACAACGCTTGAAAGCACTACAATAAGTAGTGGCTGCCTTTGAAGGCGCGCAACAAGGTAAGCTACTGCTCGGTGCAGCAGTGCCGGACGTACGCAACTGAGCCCGGTGTCCGCCTTATTCACATGTAGCCGCAGGACAAGCAGCGTGAAGCTTGGCTCGCGAAACATAAAAGCGGCAAACAGCAAGCAGAGACGCGACGAAGATTTCTGCTACGGCGCCGGGTCTGCGATGTTCGGAAATCACGCACTGAGACGCTCGCCCGAGTCCGCTGCCCGACTATTGTCATGACGGTTTGGTCTATGAACTTGTCGATGCTATAGATACTGGCAAGTTCACTGGAGTGGAAAGGGAGCGGTAAGAAGCACATTAAAGAAAAGCATGGCATATAGTCATGTGTGTGTTACGAATTAATGCACTGGATTACAAAAAAGAAGCAGCGGGAAATCGCAAGCTGAGAACACCGATAAACATACAGTGCGACGCAGCTCGAGAAATAATATTGAAACGTCCAAGAATTTAGAAGAAACAAAAAAGATTGAATCGTCGCGATGGCACATCACAGTCCCCTCCCCGTAGGCGTCGAAGTCTCTACAACGAAATTATTTTTTGAACAGCTCTGATAGCGCCCACGCAACAATGGTTGCTTGAATACTGTCAAATGCTCATATTCTGCGGTCTAAAGCTCATGGCACGGTGCGAAAACGCGCGCGCGGAGAAATCGAAACAGTGCGCGGACAAGCATGCAGACGCGCAGTCGGTCGCTGCGAATCTGTGCGATCGCTGAATTGAGACTTCATTCTATTACGCTCCATTTAGTTATACAAACACTATAAGAACATACTTCCCATAGTTTGCCCTCAGCGTTTACCTACCTTTCAAGCAAGAAGCCGGTTCGGGAGACTCCATCGCGGCGACCGCGCGCAGTGGCGTTCACTGTACGTATTCGGTAAAGAGATAGTGTCTGTAAACGATTCTGTGCTTTGAGTTTGCCCAAGATTATAATTTAGGCAGTAAAAAACTTCTCTCGTTTCGAAAGTACTTACAGAAATGTCCGGGAGAGCTCGCGCGTAGTGTTTTCAGTGAGCGCTGACAGCAAAACCTATGAGAAGCGCGCCGCGTGATCCCCCATACTACGCCAGCGAGGCGCTTCCGATAGATGGCGACTCCGTAATTCCTCGCCGCCAATACTACGTTACTCTATGGCTGCACCGCTGAACGCTTGTGCCGGGTCACTTTCACGGCTTGACAGGCTTGACAGCTTCTTGCCCAGCTTCGAACATCTTTGTTGATCCCTGGCCAGACGACGCGATCTGTGATAAGCCTCTGCGTCGCTCTGCTGCCGCGATGGCTTAGCCCATGCTCTGAATGGAACATTGGCTCCCGAAACTGATGAGGCACGAACGGGCGAGGAGCTGCCTGCGATGTGTGGCACGCGACCAATGTTGTGTAGGGAAACGGCACCTCCGCAAGATGGAGCGACGAGCCTTTCTCCCGCAATTGGCGCAGCTCGAGGTCGTTTTGCTGGGCGGCGACTAGAGCTTGGCAGCCCAAAGGGCCAGCAGGCACAGCGCCGATCAGCGACAGGGTGTCAGCTGCCTAATTTTTGGTCCCAGGCATATGGCGAATGTCAGTACAAAATTGGGAGAGAAAGGAAAGTTGCCGAAGCTGACGTTCTGAGTACGCGAAACTGTTGTTCTTGAAAACGAAAATTAACGGCTTGTGGTCTGCCAGAATGTAAAAGATATAGCCTTCAAGAAAAAAAAAAACGGAAATGCTTGACAGCTCGATAGATGGCCAACATCTCCCTCCCGAAGGTTCTGTAGCGAGCTCCTGTAGGCTTGAGGCGCTTTGAGAAGACGCCCAGTGACCTCCAGTCTGTGCCATCGTGCTGCTGCAGTACTGCACCCGCTGGTGTGGTCGACACGTCCACCATAAGGCGAGTTGGCGCGTCGGGTAACGGATTAATCAACAACACTGCAGTTGCGAACCGCGTTTTGGCTTCTACGAAGGAGAGTTCGTGCTCCGAGGACTAGTGGAAGGTAAGCGTTTTTTTTTTCTTGCTTCGCGACGCACCAGGTCAGTTAGCGACTGAAGAGCTTGTCCACAGGATGGTATGAAGCACCTGTGAAAATATATGAGCGCCAGAAACATGTGCAACTTTAGGAAGGAGGTTGTAGAGGGGTCCTCCACTCCCGCACCCGTCCTCGATTTCCCGCAACCTTGATTTCAGTTGCTTGATGCCTTGGGGTGAAATGCAATGGCCGAGGAAATCCTGGGCTTCATCTTCGAAAATACATTTCTGGGGCTTAAGGACCAGGCCGTGTTCATCCAATCGTTCAAATAGAAGGCGAAGGAGCGCTTTTTGTTCTTCGTCTGTGCGACTTGCAACGATAATATCGTCAAGGTAGACGAAAATGAACGGGGATCCGCGCGTGACCTCGTCCATGAACCTTTCGATAGCTTGCGCCGCACGCTTCGAACCGTAAGGCATACGGGCAAACTGAAATAGGTCAAATGGAGTTGTCATTGCTGTCTTCGGAGTGTCGCTGGGTTCGACAGAAATTTGTTGGTACACGCTCATAAAATCGATCTTGCTGTATATTTCGGTTCCTGTGAGACGAGCGCCGAAGTCATGTATGTGGGGTAGGGCATATTGATCCGGAGTTGAAGTTGAAGTTTATTTCACCACCAACAGTACAGTTTGTTTTACACAGAACGTGTTATGGAGTGGAAAGCGGGAAAAAAGCTGCGCTGATGCAGCTTGATCCGTACAAGGCAGCAGAACGACAGCACAGCAAACTTGATACAGTCTTAACGTAGTGACGGCATTCAAAGCTTGGTGATCACCACAAGACCACCGGTTGCCACTGTCCTACTTTGGAACGAGATGGACAGATGAAGAACAATTGATGGTGGAAGGACGAATAACGTCAAGCTGAAGCATGTGTTCGAACTCACGGCTGGCTAGTTTCAACCTCCTTCCAGCCAGCCTTTATGACCAGGCTGCGATAGGTGGGCCGGTGGTGTTGATATGATGCGTCACCTTGTGTTTCACGGGCAGCGCATCGTTTCGGGGCTTCGTGGGCTGCGGGTACTCAGCAAGTATCTTGTTGTACGTTGAGACCAGCCGAAATGTGCGGATGCCAGATGAGGTGAGGTTGGGGTGCAAGCAGAGTACATCGAGGGATGTGACGCTGTCCTTTAGGCGCTGATCGCGAACACTAACATCTAGGTTGAAATGGCTGAGGAAGTCCGCTCCCAGTATGGCAAAGCTGACGTCGGCGATCCCAAACATCCATCTATGCAAGCGCCGGAGTCCAAACTCAAGCGTTATTGACCGGAGCCCACACGATGCGATGGCAGTGGTGTTTACTGCGTGGAGCGTGGGTGTTGTGCCTGCTGATCCCTCGGAACAAAGGATGCTTTACCGGCAGACGTGTAGCTGTGGAGCGCTATTCACACTTCGTCGTTTACTCAAGGGGACTAAATCAGCGTCACCTGAGACTTGCGGACAAGCAATTATGTTCCGTATCATCGGCTTCTCGACCACCCAGAGCTGACAGACGAGACGAGTGCCCTCCCTGGCTTCGACTGGATCTGCCACCGACGATGACGCTTAAACAATGATAGCTCACTTCAAGGCGACAACGCCGCCCTCCGACTACGCGAAGGCCAGTCTCCCGATCCTGACACATTGACCGTCACGAAGAGGCCACTAATTGATGAAAGGGGCCATTATCGTGGACTCCCGTGGGAATGGGGTCAACATCAAGTTCACAGTTTGCCCCGTGGTTGTCTCGTATGCGGGGGTGATTGTGCAGCGTTGAAGGCGGGAGTCCGGCGGAAAGGGACGATGTTGGGGGCGGGATATTGTGAACGGTTCGGTGGCTGTGATTGGCCATGAAGAATAACAATGAATTCCCTCGACGAGTGAAAGTGGGCTCGACAGAAATTAAATTTAAAAAAAACATGCACGTTAAATGTATGTTCAATGTATATATGTACTTCATACATTATCTATGTAATAGAGACATGCATAGACATAGATACTCTTCTTATAAAAATGTGAGATGGCTATATTCTGCGTGTTTCTCCGTGTTTTTTTGTTTATTTTTTGTTTATTTGTTTGTGATGAAAGCGTGACTGTTATCTTTGCCTAAAACCGCTTGGCAAACTGTAAAGGCTCAGAGGCCTTTGTCAGGCATTTCAAGCCTTTAGCCTCTGCCCGTCTAGCAGGCTCTGTATTAGGTTTCTTGAAAAAAAAAATAAAGCAGTCATTCAAAAATAAACGGGATAAAAACCGGATGTGGACTCGATCCACTAAACTCGATCATGTACATTTGTATATTAACATTTTTCTAATCCCTTGAACGCTGCTCGGGGCCTTTCTTCAGACCTGGCACGCACCATCCATGGAACCTTCGTGGCCGCACGGACCCCTGACGTCACGACAGTGAGGACTTGCCGCTTTGGCGATCCGCGGCCATGGCGTGAACGACAGACAGCTCGGCTCCGGTGTCGACGAGGAGGCGGGTGCCGGTGATGCGGTCGACTACGAAGAATAGGCGACTTGAACAAGGGCCGATGTCGCATGCGGCCATTAGCGACTAGCCGGTGCGTTTCCCGTCCATGAACAGGGCTGAGTGCAGCGACTTGCTTGTTCGCGAAAGTGGCGGTGGTACCAGCACAACTGCCGCGGCGAGTCTCTAGGTGCGCTGCGAGACTGTGATGCGGAATGGTTGCGCCGAAGTTGGTCGTCAGCATTGCCGCCAGTCGTCAGCTTCTCCAGTGCAGCGGTCGACTGTTTCCTCCTCCATGGGCCGAAGACGAGCATTCGCATATGCGGCCAGCGAGTGCAGCTAGCCTATCTAGACTAGTGTCGCCGGAACCCGCCAGTACCATGCGTGCCGACTGTGGGAGACGTTGCAAGAACAACTCGTGCAAAATTGGAAGATGGCTCTAGTTGGCGGTGTGCTCACCCAGTAACTGACGCAATCGGTGTAGCAGCTGTGACCGTGGTTGGTCGTCTCGGAAAGGAGCTGTTGCTGCCTACTCTGTTCCGATGGCTCGAGTCGCTGCTGGACCGTGTGTTTCAGGTCGTCGTATGCGGTGGCCGAACCCGCTACCAAGTCGTCTACGGCATCGGCGATGTCGGAGCGCAGCCTGGCACTGACGTGCAGGTACTTTGCTGTCTGTGGAGGGATGCGCCGGAGTTCAAAACGAGCGTCTACTTGCACAAACCAGACTCAGAGATTCCTAGGCCAATAAGTGGGAAGCAGAAGCTGAATTCCAAGGATTTATTAATGCTCGTGCGGAGCGTCCAATCATTTCTTTTTGATAGCCATGTGAGCACAGAGTGTTGCGGGAAGAGCGTCAGGGGATATATATCACTGGAGGTTGATGACTGTCTGCGTCTGCCTGCGAATCAACTGCAGTTCAAACTTGGCACTGCAAACTTTCTGTTGCATTCGTAAGTTGCAGTTTGTGCATGCTAATTTCTAAGAAATTCAGTTTTTTCAGCCAGCCTGTGGCCCGTATTCTTTTGTTTACGGGTGTGCATGTTGAAGCTAAACAGAATAACACACAAAGTACCGGAAGAGAATAGAGGACGTTAGTCCTTTTTCTCTATCGCCTTGTCATTTGTGTGGTTGCTCTACTCAGCTTCAGTGCTGGCATCGGGGTTTCTTGGCTCTGTAAAAACCATCTTACTATACTTATCCAGTTTCACTGTTATCATTATGCTTGTCACTGCGGCCTGTTCGCTCTGAAAACATCTTTTAAAAAGCAGCATGAGCCTTTATTACGTTTGAGGAGACCCGGCATGGTATTCCTAACTCCCTGATTTTTTTTTCTCGACAGCTCGACAGCCCGAAAAGGGCAACATAAAAATAGAACGATAAAGAAAGAATGACCTGAGTGGCGCACGCAAGCTGCTCACGATCTGCCGACAATCGCGATTTTCAATGCGACCGCCAGGAAGGGGTGGCTAGGCAGGCGTGCTGGCGGCGGAATCTTTTGAAACGCGGACGCCAGTGAAAAGAAGCAACCGTGCATTTCTTTTTCTTCTTTCTGCTTCGCCCAGCTATTTTTATTTATTTATAATTTTGGTTCCCTATACCTAACGCATCAGCTGGTGATTTCTGTTTTTTCGTGCCATATAAGTGCATGCGCAGCATTTCCGTTGCTTCGTGTAGAGTCATGAAACTCTGCACGGAGCTAAAAATGTCCCCGATGCTGTGCCGTCCATCATAATGCCTCAACAGGTTATGGCTCCTCAATCTGCTGCGTTGACACGCACTCCGTACCAAATAATCCTAGGCTGATTCCCAGTCGAAAGGCATCCCAACGGTGACAACCAGTAGTTTTTATTGTACTTGCATTGGTCGGGCTTAGAAAAAGGTGTAATTTGGGAATTGCCTTTAACAATTTACCACCGGTACCTTTCTTGCTTGTAATATTAGGGTTCTTAGCAACATTCCGCTTCCTTGTTACATCACGGCTATATAAAAGCTCGCGCTCGAAGCCTAGAAAAACGAAAAATAAGAAAAACAAAACAAAACACTCCCGAATGTTACGTGAGTTTGAATTCCGAAAATCCATGACTCGAAAGCGGATGCAATAACACTACTCCACAAATGCTTGTTTTCTTCGTTGTTTCATAATATTTCATACGAGTGGAAAAAGCATACCTGCATGAAGTATTATAAATAGGCCAAAACAGCGACAACCATGTTTACAAGCAAACAAAAACTAAAAATTACGGTACAATTATCTAAAACAGTTCGCTAGAAGGCAGGTAAACAAATGCACTGCATCAAGATTTCATTCAAACAATTTTAGGGTTGACGGACTTTTAGAGTCAAGATGACTACCCTCCGTAGTGCTATCTACTCATGACTTCTCTGTAACTGTTCATTTGCGGTGAAATGAATGGTAAGTTATGGATATAATCCCCAAGTTGAGAAAATGGCTTTTCAAGGTATTTAATTTCAGTTAAAGATACCATCTGCAAATATAAAATTATTTCTTTCGTGGTTAAAATTAAGCCCTATACGTACACGTGGGCCACCCGAGTATTCCAGCTCGCTCTCTTCTCTCATTACGCTAAGGACAAAAAAAAAGGAATGCTGCGTAAACAAAGCGCTCTACAAGATGCTTATTACTCCTCGTCGCATGAGAGGTAGAATAAAAATATAATATGCTTTCTTCATTGATTTGTCACATACACTAAAGTACAAAAGCGCCGATATGAAACACAGAACTTGTTTGTCCAACCAGTCATCACTGGCTGAAGATCGCGTGACTGTCAGCTAAGTGCGGCAGATTATTTTATGCCTATGAATTTATCCTTAAGCTACTCGAGATTGTTTTTCACTTCTCATTTCACATTAGTCCGGTTCCAACGCGTGAATGCATTACGGTGGTGACCCAGGCTAATAGAACAAAAACGCATCTTCATCCCCTCATGGCACTCGCCGAAAGAAAAAGATGTGGTGTTATAATTTTACTTTCTTAGATCACAAGATGGCAATCACAAAAGTATAAAACCAAATTTGTCATTGTAATAACGCCTGTAAGTTATTGCTAAATGAGCGAAATTAGCCACAAGAGCAAGTGGAGAGTGCAGAAGAGTATTAGCCGTGAGGCGACTACTTGGCTTCCGATATTCACTACGCCTCGATGTCGGTCACCTCGATGCTAGCCTCCGAATCCCAACGTCCTCGAAGCATTTACGCACTGCCTTCCTTCAGCCGACGTCTCCCCACAAAAATATGTTGCCGTCACTGTATTTCTCCTGTAATTTTTTCTGTTAAGGTGTACGTCTCTGAAGGTGTTGTTCCCGACTCATGCATATGAAGCAACGTAAAAATTGAAAGTTCACCAAGTCACCGATAACCCGAACCGTAATGTACAGTAAGTGCGAGTAAAGACTTACCGAGCATTGCTTATGGAAACATTAGTTTATTTATGTGACTGCGGTTACAACAAGGTCATGCGGAGAATACATTGGCGTGAACACGCTTGACACTCATTCGATAGTTCTAGAATAGCTTTTGTCGCCTTACGTACGTGAAACGCAGGCACCTGTGCATGACATTACAGCACGCGACCCTTCAAGACATTTAGTTTAGCGCACGGGAACGCAAATGTAACGAAAACATTAAAAGACAGGGCACCGTCTGGTGCCTCGTGCCAAACATATCCAAGCCAAAGCAATTCAGTACCAACAATCGACACAATGGTTACTTAAGTTGTTCCCATAGCGACGCGTCACGTTCAGTCCTTGGACGCTGGACTCTCCAAACTATTGCAAAATGTGGACCAGATTAGATGGTGCGAAGGCTCATTTAATTCAACAGTTATTGGCGACCAACGTGAGTGGAAACGTAGCTATCGCGAGACCTTGCGCTGAAGCGGGAGCCGTGGGTGCCTCCATGTTCCACAACACCATTTATTAACGAACGTAATCATTACGTGCGTTAACTTTGTCAAATAAACACGCGTTAACGTACGTAGAATACAGGAACCTAATGACGATCGGAGCATGTGCAGTGGGGACAACGCTGTTTCTTTACTTACGTAATGCGTTTACGTTTGGTTGCAAACTCTGTTCTAAGCTTTTTAGTGAGTCTGTCTACTCGAAGCGGCGGACACTACTTGCATTGTTTTCCCGCGCGGGAACCAGTTAGACAGGAAGGAGGTTTCTCGCCTTCTTTTAAGTTACCTGCAGGACACAGATTTGGCCTCCACATGGTGACCTTAGGAGTGACTATGTGTAGTTGTGATGTCTGTGTTTGATTTATATGATTTATGTATTTTAAGTGTGGCTACGGTGGAGCAATTGCCGGCAGCTACTGCAAGGCTAATCCCACCAGTAGCCTACAACCACTCAACTCAACGCAACTACTTGCATAAAAAATTGAAATGCAAAATTGACTAATTAACAAGAATTCACTAGTGAGTTTTCTGTGTATATGATAAGGAGATACAGGCACGCAAGTGCGGCACCGTCTACATTTTATTTATTTATTTATTTATTTATTTATTTATTTATTTATTTATTTATTCGCAGGGCCCGGAGGCACTACAGAAAGGAGTGGGGGAAACATAACCAATTTGTGCAAATAACATTGGAATTAAGCAAAAGCATGTTGAATGGCGTTCTTGAAGTTTGTAGTGTCCGTGATGGCGGCGATAGCAGTGGGAAGATGGTTCCACTCCATGCTTGTTCGAGGAATGAAAGAATGACTGTAAAGATTAGTCTTGCATGACGGCACGCCTACTTTAAAGCAATGACCTGAACGAGATGAAACATAAAACGGCTGCGTGAGAAGCTACTTCTTTAATACAGTGGTTGAAGCGGAAAATTTTATGCAACAGCGAAAGGCGAGCCCATTTTCTACGGGATGAAAGATAGGGTAAGTTTAGAGTATTTTTCACTGCTGTAACACTGGAATGATGCAAGTAATTTGATAAAATGAATCTAGCTGCACGGTTTTGGAGGGATTCCAGGGCAAGAGTTAAGAGTGGTTTTAGGGGGATCCCATATGGCGCATGCGACTTCGAGCTTTGATCGTACCAATGTTCGGTAAAGAATTACTTTAAGGGATCAAGGCGCAGATGCAAAATTACGACGCAGGTATCCAAGCATGCAGTTAGCATTGTTACAGACATACTCAATCTGGGTGTGCCATGAGAGGTTATTTCTGATGTGAAGACCGAGATACGTGTATGAGCCAACAGGCGTTAGCTGATT